>NC_134687.1:202967288-203288121 GCF_050947455.1 Rhinoderma darwinii
GTGCCACAAACAGGAAGTTAATATCACCAACCATTCCCATTTTATTTAGGTGTATCCATATAAATGGCCCACCCTGTATATTGGTGAGCTCTACATATGAAAATTAGATAATTTGGAGATGACAGCTGATGCTCTCCACACTTGTGCAACCGCCTTTAGGGTTAACAGACAAGAATGAAAATGCTTCTGGAAAAATACCATTGCTTTTAAATGAGATGAGATAGGGTGTTTGCCCAAGTGGTATAATTCGATATGAACCCATAATTTGGAGAGGTCAGATAACCAAAGAGGTTTCATGTGGTCCAGTATAACTGCCCTGTTATAAAATACGATCGAGGGAGCATTCAGGCCTCCCCTATGGTGAGACATATATACAGTGGCGTAACTACAGCCGTAGCAGCAGTAGCGGCTGCTACGGGGCCCGCGGCATAAGGGGGCCCGTGTCGCCCGCCGGCACGGGCCCCCACCATGGCCGGAGGCTCCGCTAGCTGCCGCTATGGCTGCTACAGCGCGACGCCACTGAACACTACGGCAGAGCAGGGAGGTATCTTCCCGCTCTGCCATTAAACATAAGACATGTATCCCCTCTCCACAGGATAGGGGATACATGTGTGAACGCTGGCAGCGATAGGGAGAACGGGGGACTGAAAGTCCCCTGAATTTCTCCATCACAAACCTCTGACTTCCGGGGTCTGTGTCGGCAGCTCCGTAGAAATGAATGGAGCGCCGGTCCCGCTTGTGCGCATGCGTGACCAGCGCTCCTTTCATTTTTAGTGAGCTGCGCAGACGCCGGAAGTCAGAGGTTAGTCATGGAGAACTTCGGGGGACTTTCAATCCCCCGTTCTCCCTATCGCTGGCAGCGATCACACATGTATCCCCTATCCTGTGGATAGGGGATACATGTCTTTTATTAGGACACACTGTAGGTCACATTTTTTTGGGAGGGGGGACGCTGTATGGCGTTCCCTACAGGGGGGGGGACGCTGTATGGCGTTCCCTACAGGGGGGACGACGCTGTATGGCGTTTCCTACAGGGGGGACGACGCTGTATGGCGTTCCCTACAGGGGGGACGACGCTGTATAGCGTTCCCTACAGGGGGGACGACGCTGTATGGCGTTCCCTACAGGGGGGACGACGCTGTATGGCGTTCCCTACAGGGGGGACGACGCTGTATGGCGTTCCCTACAGGGGGGACGACGCTGTATGGTGTTCCCTACAGGGGGGGATGCTGTATGGCGTTCCCTACAGGGGGGGGACGCTGTATGGCGTTCCCTACAGGGGGACGACGCTGTATGGCGTTCCCTACAGGGGGGGACACTGTATGGCGTTCCCTACAGGGGGGGACGCTGTATGGCGTTCCCTACAGGGGGGGACGCTGTATGGCGTTCCCTACAGGGGGGGACGCTATATGGCATTCCCTACAGGGGGGGGGGCTGTATGGCGTTCCCTACAGGGGGGGCTGTATGGCGTTCCCTACAGACCCCCCTTGTAGGGAACGCCATACGGACTCCCTGTAGGTAACGCCATACAGTCCCCCCTATAGATAACGCCAAACAGCCCCCTCTGTAGGGAACGCCATACAGCCCCCCCGTAGATAACGCCATACAGTCCCCCATCTAGATAACGCCATACAGCCCCCTCTGTAGATAGCGCCATACAGCCCCCCTGTAGATAGTGGCATACAGCCTCCCCCTGTAGGGAACGCCATACAGTCCCCCCCTGTAGGGAACGCCATACAGTCCCCCACTGTAGGGAACGCCATACAGTCCCCCCTGTAGGGAACGCCATACAGTCCCCCCTGTAGGAAACGCCATACAGTCCCCCCGTAGATAACGCCATACAGCCCCCCCGTAGATAACGCCATACAGCCCCCTCTGTAGATAGCGCCATACAGCTCCCTTTGTAGATATCTACAAAGGGGGCTGTATGGCGTTATCTACAGGGGGGCTGTATGGCGTTATCAAAAGGGGGTTTATAAAAAAGGCACTATCTACAAGGGGGGGGTTGTGTGACACCCGGGGGAGGGGGGGCCCCAGTCAAAAGTTTGCTATGGGGCCCAGTCTTTCCTAGTTACGCCCCTGCATATATAATATATCTGCTTTAACTCTAGATTTTCTGTTACCCCAAATAAAAGATTGTAATAAGGTTTTAGTTTCTTAATGTATGAAATGGGAAGGTATATCAGAACATTACGAAACTTATAGAGAATTTTAGACAGAATTACCATTTTAACTGCTGAAATTCTACCCAACCAAGAGATGCCCTGTAGTTTTAGCTTTTGGATGTCTTCCTTAATCGTAGTCAAAAGCAGTATATAGTTTATTTCAAACATCTTAGACGCTGGGTAAGAAATATCAATACCTAAGTAGTGATGGGAGTTTTTAACCTGTTTGAAATCATAAGTGGAATTAGGAGTAGACACAATAGATTTTCTTATTTCTAGATTGAGAATTTGGGACTTAGAGGCATTGGTTTTGTAATAGGAAGCTGCACTGAACTTTTGAATAATGTCTAAGGAAGTGTTGTTACCGGATCTGTTAATGCTATAATATCATCGTCGGCAAATAGGCCGCATCGGCTCCTAGTCCCCCACCTTGATTCCAGAAATATTTTCAGCTAATCTAATATGTTCTGCAAATGGTTCCATCATCATTGCAAAAATTAATGTTGACATCGGACATCCCTGTCTAGTTCCATTTGTAATTCGAAAGGAGCTAGAAAGAAAACCTGAGGAGTACAATACCAGCACAGCTGAGTGGTAGGGACCTTCAAATCCAAGTTTTCCCAAAACCGATTCTAGATATTTCAAATTGATTCTATCGAACGCCTTCTCTGCATCCAATGATAGGAGAGGCGGCGTTCTACCGGAATCCACCAATTCCACAAGATCCAAAAAACGTCTTGTGCCGTCAGACGTCTGGCGACCCTTTACAAAATCCACTTGGTCGTTTTTAATTAAATGGGGTAGTATATTGATTAGACGGTTCGCATACTTTCATATCAGTAATTAGGTGAGAAATAGGACGGAAATTTGGAGGTGAATCTCAGGATTTGCCTGTTTTGGGGAGAGTAAATATGAAATCATGGAGCATCATGTGGACAACTACCATTAAGCATAAATTGATTATAAGTTTTAAGCAGGTAGGGAGAGAGTATGTGCGTAAATTGTTTATAATATTCATTTGTTAGTCCGTCTGGCCCTAGTGATTTATTAGGTTTCAATGATGCTATCGTTTCATTAATTTTCCTTATGGTTATTTCTTTATTTAATGTTTCCTTTTGGGCTGGATATAAATTAGGTAAGGAAACATCTTTCAGGAATTCGTTTATTATTTTCTTAGTTGGTTGGGTATCTACTTGAAGATTCAGATTGTATAGATTTTATTACCATGAGCGTCAATAATATAGGGGATTTTTTTTATCCTGCCTCTTTGTATTTGATTTTATTCGCTAAGAGTTTAGATGCCTTATTGCCCTGCCAATAGTGGGTGAGTTTTGCTTTCCTGAGATTAAGTTCATATCTATTTTGCATATACATGTAAAGTTGTAGAGGTAGTTTCTTTATTTCTGAAAGAATTGGAAAGGAAGATCGTACTTTATTCCTATCTTCTAAAGTTTTAATTTTGCTTAGGAGATCATAATTTTTTTTATTTTCAATGGCTGCTAGTCTAATAAGAAGGCCTGTAATCACTGCTTTGTGAGAACACCATGCATTGGTATCAGAAGTCTTCCCATTATCGTTGATCTCAAAATATTCTTTTAAGGCAGCAAGAATTTGAGAAGACAAGTCAGATTATTGAGTCTCCAAGAAGAAGAAGGGGGATTATTGAATACTTCAGAAATAGCTAGTGTAACGGCTGCCACGCCGTTCCCCGTCTCTTCCACGGTCTCTGCTCTGGTTCATGCACCCTCCATTTCCTCATGCTCGTACCGAGCTCCACTTACCCGATCCGGACGCTCTGCTGGCTCTGGGTGTCGTCAGGTAACTGTATCTCTCACCTCCCTCCACGGCCGTCATCCACGATGTGCGGCTGCAGCCACTAGAGAGCGCGCGCGTGCCAAAATTCCTAGACTTCCTATTTAAGGATCCTCCTTCCTCTCAATCCTTGCTTGTTCAACCAAGTTCCCCGTGAGTTTCCCTGTACCCTGGTTCCCCGTTTTCTTGCCTTCTGCCTTTGTCTGGATTTCCCGTTTTTGACCTCTGCTTGAACTTGACTATCCTTGCCTGCCGCCTGCCTTGACCTATTGCCATTGATACCCGTAACGACGTCTGCTGCCTGTCCTGACTTCTGGCCTATACATCCAAATGCCTCTAAACCTGCTGTGCCAAGCGTTGCCCTGGGTTACTAGCACCATCTCCCGGACGACACAGCGGAACCACAAACGAGCCATGTGAGAACCGTGATAGCTAGGGAAATAGGAGCATGATCAGACCAGAATAATATATCAATCTTAGAATATAAAATTTTTTGTAATAACCATTTGTCCATGAGGAATAGGTCTATACTGTCACATAGGGTACATGGACCCACTGGGCCGTACCGCCTTGACGGTATGGCAGCTGGCCAACAGGACACAGGACAAAGTCTATAGTTCAATAGGTGTACCTGTGGTAATTTTCAGACAGTAGCTGGACAGGCTCAGACGGGGCTTTGGCAGCAGGCAGGCACCAGGCTTGGTGTAGCGGAGCAGGCGTAGAGTCAGCGCAGCACGACTCCAATACTATACGGCACTTGGACCAGGATAACACAGGATACAGGTTACAGGAAGCAGGAACGGGAACACTGGGAACTGGAATACACTTAAGGAACCATTTGCATAGACGAACATAGGTAACGAAAACAAAGCTCAGGCAAGGCAGAAAGGGGCAGAGCCCTTCTTATAGTCCAGAATCATGGGCTAATTAACAACAGATTCAGTTGCGCGAGCTGGCCTTTAAGACCGGGCACGAGCGTGTGCGTGCACCCTACGGGACACAGCAGAGCGAAGCGGAAGTGAGCGCTTGCGTCTCCTGAAGAGAAGATATGGGCCAGAGCTCACAGGACCAGGGCTGCGGCCGTCAGGGGGTGAGAAAACCTGACGGTCCGCGGCCATGGATATTCCATATACGGGAGTATATTTTATCAGGATTGGAAAAGAAATTGTAAGCTCTTTCATCAGTTCTGAAGAGAAGATTTGAAATACTTGGGTCTTTAGCGGGGGGGGGGGGGGGGGGTGAGAGGAACTTTTATCTAGTTCAGGAACTGGTGCTACATTAAAATCCCCACAAGATATTATTGATCCTTTTTTTTTAATTGTCAGCCAGTTCAATTGTTTTCAGAATAAATTTGGTTTGGTGAGAATTAGGGGCATACAAGGATACCAAAGTATAAGGGGTATTGTTAATATTATCAAGTATAATATTACAAAGTATAATCTACTTTAATCTACTATAATCTACTATAATCTCAGTATCTGCTATGGAATTAATCAGTTGAAAGGCAATATTATTCTTAAACGCTATAAAAACTCCCCTTTTTTTGTTAACAGCATGAGCAAAAAATATATTCAGAAAAATACGGTTAAAAAATTCTCTTTGCGTCTTCTTCATTTAAGTGCGTTTCCTGAACACAAAACACATCACATTTTTGTTTCCGCACTTTCCTCCATAAAAGGGAGCATTTGAAAGGGCTGTTTAACCCCTTTACATTTAGGGAGCTAATATTGAGTACCATTATGGAAGGTAATTAAGGAAGCTATAAGTGTATTTCTACTGTTAATACCGTGTTCTACCAAGAACCCATACAAAAGAAAATATAGAAATGATTTCACTCCGAGGTAGCCATTGCCAAGATGTACTTTAAGTACAGTATAAAGCCTTCAGGTGAACAACGATGGGGTAACTGGGGTGCCCAGATCTGGTTACATAGTACCTGAATCTCTGAAGACGGGAAAGTTCAAGTGTCCTCTGATGGTAGAGCATTCTGACCTATTGTAGACCATTCCTGTGGAAGATTTGGAGGGCTTTTTTAGATTTGTCACCATCTTGTGTATCAGAAAGAGACCATTTCTTGAAAAGGGTTGCTGCCTCCTTAGGATTAGAAATAGTGTGTGTAAACCCATTCCTGGATATTATCAGCTTTACGGGGTAACCCCATTTGTAGGAGATATTGTTTTCTCTCAAGATTCTGGTATACGTAATACATTTCCTCCGTTTTGAGAGTGTAGCTGGAGAAAGATCAGAGAACAAAGAGATTTTTTTCAAAGCGTTCAGGTAGATCTTTTTTATGCATGGCTGACTTCATTAGCGCTTCTTTGAAATAGTAAAAGTGCAGATACGCCAAAATATCTCTGGGTGCGCTTGCTGGTATAGATTTAAATTTTGGAATCCTGTGCGCTCTATCAATTAGTAGATCCCTTTTAGCAGCTTCAGGGATTAGAGCCACAAATAGATCAGTAAGGAATTCTGACAATTGAGCATTAGTTATTGATTCAGGTATATTATGGAATGTAATGTTCTTCCGTCTTGAGCGATCCTCCAAATCTGCTAGGCTTTTAGCTTTATAATAGAGATGTCGTCCTCCATGTCCTTATGAGCGCACCCACAAATTCCTCCATCTTTTCCTCTAAATGTGTAGTGCGCTCTCCCATAACATTGATATCTGTTCAAAGAGGCGAAATTGCGGAGTGAGAATTTGTGGGAATTTCCATAACAGAGCTAATGAAAGGCATTTCAGCGATAAACCACTTTAAAGCCATTAATTTCCCATCTAGCACCTATTTGTAACTACTTAGCTACATTCAGTGCCCGTTATGCACCAGTCCCATTGGAAAAAAATAAAATAGCTTTGCATCGCCATATTCTGACACCCATGACATTTATATATTTCCTTCTACGAAGGTTTGTAAGGGCGAGCTGAAGTATGGGGTATATATGACTTTTTGATCCTTTTTTGTTACATTTTTTTTTGGGGGGTGACCAAAAATGGTGTTTACTGTCCTCAGTAGATACTGTTATATTTTAATAGTTTGTGCATTGTTTGATACGGCGATACCAATTATATATATATATATATATATATATTTTATTATTATTTTTATATGTGTTTTTTTTTTAAATAATTTGTAAAACCTTTTTTTTTGTTAAGTTATTATTAGTCCCTTTAGGGGTTTGAACATGAGATTATTTAATCGCTCATATCATATACTGCAATACTTCTGTATTGCAGTAAATTGTTATTATATTGCACTCTGCCTGTGGTGAATAATCTCTAAGCGACCGTGGTGCGGGACAAGCATACGCGCCTCCCTTACAGCATGGCGGCCAACGTCCTGTGCAATTGCACTGGTCGCGCGTAGCTAAGGCCGGCCATGTTAGTAAATAACAAATTTTTCCACTGGTTGTATCCTGGGGCGTAGCTAAGGACTCTTGGGCCCGGGTGCAAAAGTCCTTCCCCCAACATCTCTTTATGGCTGTCGGCCCGCAGCTTTTAGCTGCATCGCTAAGTCTCACCCTCTGTATCTCACCCTCCTTTGGCTCTTCCTGGCTCTGGTGCGATAGCCTCACTGCAGTCCTCTGTTGTCCAGCTGGGCCCGGTGATGTCCTTCGGTTCATCAAACTTTTTCTTCCACTGGCGCTGGGAGGTGGTGAGTAGACTATCCGGGTTTTGTGGTACCGCTTCATTGATCTGGCCCGTGTCTCCACCTCTTCTTCCGACTCTGGTCGCATGAACACTTCCTTTGCGATGACCTCCGCGTCATAAGCCACTCCATCCCACTGGGCTGTGGATTCCAGCACTTCTTCAGCCCCTCCACACCACCGTTCTTCTCACATTGAGTTGCCTCAGTAGATCCTCCATGATGATGACGTGCTGCTCTAATCTTCTTTCTTCAAACCCTCAGGGCGCTCCGGCACTGGAATAAATAGTGTTGTCAATTCCCGCCGAACAGCGGCTGGCCAATCTGATGGATCCACAGCTTCCCTCCAGATGTTTCTAGAAGCTTCAAGAACCTGCTCGTGGCAACACAGCTGACCTTCAAATGAACTAAAAAAGGTAAGTTCCAACCACTCCTCAAAGGGAAGGAGACCAAGACAATGTGAGAGACCATTAAAATAATAATGGGAGTAGTGATCCCATCTGGCCCCGCCGCTAAGGGCACCGTTGGCCTTACATTTCTGATTACGCTTCAACGTCTCTCAGTACATATATGCCATATTCCTGTTGGAATTTTATATTCCACTCTGGATCCTATTATTTAACAGGACAAAAAGGTCATCCTATCACAAAATAGGATTCAGATGGATTTGTATATTGGCATCTTGACTTTTTTTTAACCAAAAAAGTGGACTCAGGAGGGGATAGGTTCATTTGAGGGGTTGCTGTTGGCTGCTCAAATGTTGTTGTTATAGTGAAGTAGAGAGCAGAACCATGCAGGAAACAAATGCGTTGTATTATAGGGACACTGTATCTGGTGCATTTGAATGGGCACTATTGTAGCAATAACTACTCTGTGGGCATTTGTATATGTTGGCACAATTTTTGGGGTAATTCTCTGTGGATCTTATTACTGTCCTGGCACTGCTGTTTAACCTACACTACTTTATGAACACTGCATTGTAGAATATCTGGCAGTTTTTATGGTATCAATAGAGTCCCTAGGACTGGGCATTGACAGAACATAGTATTGAGTTTAGATTTCAACCAGGGTTGCTTGTTTAGATGTGGTCATGGTAAGGCCTCATTCAGACAGGTTTATTGTACCCACGTTTCAAGATTGTCCGTCACCAAAATACTGTTCATGTCTTTGGAGCAATCATTATAAATATATTCTGCTCTATGTGATTTTGTTCCAGTAACTTAAAATGAAGCTGCCCTGAATTTTATGTACAGTATGCTTCTTAACAAAATAGCTGCTCTTGAATATTTATTCAGGGTTCGGCCCTTCTCCTGTCCTCTTAGAATACAAGTTTTAGCAGCTAATTGGTCAATCAAGTCACTGGACATACTCTGATGAATCTGAAAAGTCAAAGCACCGCATGCAGCTCCAGCCTTAAAACTTATTCACATACTAGAGAACCTTTAAGAATTATTTCCTTTAAAGTTAAAGTTACTAAAAAAATGTAGACAGAAAGAAAGTAAAGGATATAATGCAACTGAAGGTCCACAAGTTAATGTATCTTAAAGTAAAATTAATTATGCCTCAATAACACATACAGATCCACAGTCCGTTTTCCAGATCTTACACCCAATGGCTCTACTGAACTGAACCTACAGACCTACAGGTCCTTCTCAATGAATTAGAATATCATCAAAATGTTAATTTATTTCAGTAATTCAATTCAAAAAGTAAAACTCATATATTATATAGATTCATTACACACAGAGTGATCTATTTCCAGCATTCTTTTATTTTAATGTTGAACATTAAGGCCTCATGCACACGACCGTGTTTTTGCGTCCGCAATTCCCCCGAAAATCCACGGGAGAATTGCGGCCCCATTCTTTTCTATGGGGCCGTGCACACGACCGTAGTTTTTGCGGTCCGTGCACGGCCCGGGAGCCCGGACCGCAGAAAGAACGGGCATGTCTTATTACGGCCCGGTTCTGCGGTCCGGGCTCATTGAAAACAATGGCCGCGGCCATGTGCATGTGCGGGCGGCCTGCGGCTGACAGGCCGCTGACAGTCCGCAGCCGGCCGATCCGAAAATCACGGCCGTGCACACGGCTACGGTCGTGTGCATGAGGCTTTAGTCTAACAGTTAATGAAAACCCAAAATTTAGTCTCTCAGAAAATTTGAATATTGAGTAAAAGTTGAAGATTGTGGACTCATGGTCTCACACTCTAATCAGCGAATCAACACAAAACACCTGCAAAGGTTTCCTAAGCCTGGTTTAATAGGCTACACAAGACTGCTGACTTGACAGTTGTCGAGAAGAAACTCATTGACATCCTCCACAAGGACGGTAAGCCACAAAAGGAAATTGCTAAAGAAGCTGGCTGTTCACAGAGTGCTGTATTCAATCATATTAATGGAAAGTTGAGAGGAAGGTGTGGTAGAAAAAGGTGCACAAGCAACAGGGATAAGCACAGCCTTGAAAGGATTGTCAAGAAAAGGCTATTCAAGAATCTGGGGGAAAGTCACAAGGAGTGGACTGCGTCTGGAGTCAGTGCATCAGGAGCCACCGCACACAGACGTATCCAGGACATGGGCTACAACTGTCGCATTCCTTGTGTCAAGCCACTCATGACCCAGAGACAAAGTCAGAAGCGTCTTACCTGGGCCCTGGAGAAAAAGGACTGGTCTGTTTCTCAGTGGTCCAAAGTCCTGTTTTCAGATGAAAGCAAATTTTGAATTTAATTTGGAAATCAAAGTCCCAGAATCTGGAGGAAGAGTGGAGAGGCGTCAAGTTGCTTGCGGTCCAGTGTGAAGTCTCCATAGTCAGTGATGGTTTGGGGAGCCATGTCATCTGCTGGTGTTGGTCCACTGTGTTATATCAAGTCCAGAGTCCACGCAGCTGTCTACCAAGAAATTTTAGAGCACTTCATGCTTCCCTCTGCTGACAAGCTTTATGGAAATGCTGATTTCATTTTCCAGCAGGACTTGGCACCTGCCCACACTGCCAAAAGTACCAATACCTGGTTTAATAACCACAGTATCACTGTGCTTGATTGGCCAGCAAACTCGCCTGACCTAAACCCCATAGAGAATCTATGGGGTATTGTCAAGAGGAAGATGAGAGACACCAGAGCCAACAATGCAGACGAGCTGAATGCCGCTATCAAAGCAACCTGGGCTTTCATAACACCTCAGCAGTGCCACAGGCTGATCGCCTCCATGCCATGCCGCATTGATGCAGTAATTCATGCAAAAGAAGCCCTGACCAAGTATTGAGTGCATATACTGTACATACTTTTCAGTAGGCCAACATTTCGGTATTAAAAATAGTTTTTGAAATTGGGCTTATATAATATTCTAATTTCCTGAGAGACTAAATTTGGGGTTTTCATTAACTGTTAGCCAAAATATTCAACATTAACCCCTTCCCGCTCGTGGACGTACTATTAGGTCATGGTAGCTGTATCGTTCGCGCTCCATGACCTAATAGTACGTCTCGGGAGTAACGGCCATTTCGGCCGTCCTCCCGACACATACAGGAGCTGTGATAGCTTCTGTCTCGTACAGCAGCTGCCGCAACTCCTACAGCGGGGACCGATCGTTGTGTCCCCGCTGATTAACCCCTTAAAAGCCGCGTTCAATAGAGATCGCGGCTTTTTAGGGGTTAAGCTACCATCGCCGGCCTGCTACACGATAGCGGCCGGCGAAGGTTACTATGGCAACCGGACACCAAACAATGGCGTCCGGCTATGCCATCGATGGAAGCATAGTGGGTCCTGACAAAGTCAGGACCCACTATGCTTGCTCTCAGTGAGTAGCTGACAGCTCTAATACACTGCACTACGCATGTAGTGCAGTGTATTAGAATAGCGATCAGGGCCTCCTGCCTTCAAGTCCCCTAGTGGGACAAAGTAATAAAGTAAAAAAAAGATGTATAAAAATAAGAAAATAAAAGATTTAAAAGTAATAAAAGAAAAAATCCCCCTTTTTCCCCTATCAGTCCTTTATTATTAATAAAAATAGATAAATAAACAAATAAACTATACATAATTGGTATCGCTGCGTCCGTAACGGCCTGAACTACAAAATTATTTTGTTATTTATCCCGCACGGTGAACACCGTAAAAGAAAATAATAATAAACCGTACCAGAATCACAATTGTTTGGTCACTTCACCTCCCAAAAAATGGAATAAAAAGAGATCAAAAAGTCGCATGTACCTAAAAATGGTAATGATAAAAAATAAGTCCTCGCACGGCTTTATTGATGGAAAAATAAAAAAGTTCTGGCTCTTAGAATATGGTAACACAAAAAGTGAATGATTTTTTACAAAACATATTTTATTGTGCAAACGCCATAAGACATAAAAAAACTATAAACATATGGTATCGCCATAATCGTATCGCACCGCAGAATAAAGTGAATATGTCATTTATAGCGCACGGTGAACGCTGTAAAAAAAATAGAATAAAAAAACAATAGTAGAATTGCTGTTTTTTAGTCACCACGCCACCTAAAAATAGAATAAGAACTGATCAAAAAGCCGCATGCACCCCAAGAAAACTACAATGGATTCCTCAAGGGGTCTAGTTTCCAAAATGGGGTCACTTTTGTGGGGTTTCCACTGTTTTGGCACCACAAGACCTCTTCTAACCGGACATGGTGCCTAATAAAAAAAGAGGCCTCAAAATCCACTAGGTGCTCCTTTGCTTCGGAGGCCGGTGCTTCAGTCCATTACCGCACTAGGGCCACATGTGGGATATTTCTCTAAACTGCAGAATCTGGGCAATAAGTATTGAGTTGCGTTTCTCTGGTAAAACCTTTTGTGTTTTAGAAAAAAATGGTATAAATAGGATTTTCTGACAAAAATAAATATGTAAATTTCACCTCTACTTTGCTCTAAATTCCTGTGAAACACCTAAAGAGTTCATAAACTTTCTAAATGCTGTTGTGAATACTTTGAGAGGTCTAGTTTCTAAAATGGGGTGTTTGATGGGGGTGTCTAATATATAGGCCCCTCAAAGCAACTTCAGAACTGAACTGGAACCTAAATAAAAATAAAAATGAGGCAATACTTTTGCTACTCCTAATGAGCATTGCCTACTCCAAGACATACCCCAGTTTTGACCGTTTGTATAAACGGAGACCCCTATTAGACCGTTTCAGTGCCCGGTTTTCCCAAGCATTCACCCCCGAGAAGTGTATTTCTATTGATGAGTCCTTGGTACATTTTAAAGGGAAGCTTCAATTCCGCCAGCACCTGCCGAGTAAGAGGGCAAGGTATGGCGTGAAGATGTATAAGCTGTGCGAGAGTGCATCAGGGTATACCTACAAATTTAGGATATATGAAGGGAAGGACACTAGTGCTCAGCCCCCAGAATGCCCCCCCCTTACTGGGAGTTAATGCAAAAATTGTGTGGGATTTGGTGCACCCACTGCTGGACCAGGGTTACCACCTCTACCTAGATAATTTTTATACCAGCTTCCCACTCTTCAAGTGCCTCGCTTCCAGAAGTCCTGCGGCATGCGGCACTGCTAGAAGAAATCTGAGAGGCCTCCCTAAGACTCTGCTTGGGCAAACACTCAGAAGGGGTGAGAGCAGGGCACATTCTAGCAGCAACATATTGTGTGTCAAGTACAAGGACAAGAGAGATGTCCTTGTATTGACAACAATACATGCCCACACCAGTACCCATGTACCTGTACGAGGTACCAGTACAGACACCCCCAAACCAGACTGCATCCTGGACTACACTAGGTACATGGGAGGGGTGGACTTGTCAGATCAAGTCCTGAAGCCCTACAGCGCCATGTGGTGTGGTATAAGAAGCTGGCCGTGCACATCATACAGATGGCATTTTACAATGCGTACGTGCTACGTCGATGTACAGGCCAGACGGGAACTTTCCTGGAATTTCAAGAGGTGGTTATCAAGAAACTAATTTTTAGGGACGAAGAAGGGCTGGCACCCAGTACTTCTGGAAGTGAGACCACACGCATCGTACCAGGGCAACACTTTCCAGAAGAAGTTCCCCAAACTGGCAAGAAAGGAAAAAGTCAAAAGAGGTACAAAGTCTGCTATAAGAGGGGGATAAGGGAGGACACAATATATCAATGTGACACGTGCCCCGAAAAACTATGGCTCCGTATGAAAGAGTGCTTCAAAATGTATCATACATCCCTTGATTTTTAATCTACCCCAGTTTTACTTACCCTGATGCACTCCGCACATCTTATCCCCCTCATCTTTCCCTTCTGAGCCCTGCCGTGTGCCAAGGCAGCTGATAACAGCCACATTGAGGGTATTGCCATACCCGTGAGAACCCACATTAGAGTTTATGGGGTGTATGTCTCCGGTAAAAATGCTCACTACAACTCTAGATGAATGCCTTAAGGGGTGTAGTTTTTAAAACGGGGTCACTTCTTGGGGGTTTCAACTGTACTGGTACCTCAGGGGCTTCTGCATACATGACTTAGTACCAGAAAATCCCCAGTAGGCCAAATGGTGGTCCTTTCCTTCTGAGCCCTCTTTAAAGAGGCTCTGTCACCAGATTTTCAAACCCCTATCTCATATTGCAGCAGATCGGCGTTGCAATGTAGATAACAGTAAAATTATTTTTTTTCAAAAACGAGCATTTTTGGCCAAGTTATAACCATTTTTATATTTATGAAAATGAGCCTTTCTTAAGTACAACTGGGCATGTTTAAAGTTATGTCCAAGTGGGCGTGTATTGTGTGTGTACATCTGGGCGTTTTTACTTGTTTTACTAGCTGGGCGTTGTAAATAGAAGTGTATGATGCTGACGAATCAGCATCATCCACTTCTCTTCGTTACCACCCAGCTTCTGGCAGTGCACAGACACACAGCGTGTCCTCGCGAGATCACGCTGTGACGTCACTCACTTCCTCCCAAAGGAACTTAATCGCGTCGGATGAGCGAGGACACGCTGTGTGTCTGAACTGCCAGAAGCTGGCTGATTCGTCAGCATCATACACTTCTATTCACAACGCCCAGCTAGTAAAACAAGTAAAAACGCCCAGATGTACACACACAATACACGCCCACTTGGACATAACTTTAAACACGCCCATGCATCTACTGTATATAATATATGAGTTTCACTTTTTGAATTGAATTACAGAAATAAATTAACTTTTTGATGATATTCTAATTAATTGAGTAAGACCTGTATGTATCCCTAAGTTTTTAACAATGCTGGTGTAACGGCTGCCTCTGCTCCGGCTCCTGCACCCTCCATTCCCTCATGCTCGTCCCGAGCTCCACTCACCCGATCCGCAGGCTCTGGGCGTCGTCAGGTAACTGCATCTCTCACCTCACCAGTCTGCCAAGACCAGCTTTTCCAGCTTCTGCAAAATGTGTCCACTCGTTTGAATGAACTACCGACTCCAGCGCCTCCGATACAGCCACCACCACCGCAAGCTCCTGTCTACAGTCCAGGACTACATTTACCTATGCCTGCTCGCTATGAGGGTAACCCCAAAACCTGCAGGGGATTTTGTTAATCAATGCACCATCCATTTTGAGGTCAAGGTGCATCATTTTTCCTCAGACCGGGCTAAGGTGGCCTACATCCTGTCTCTGCTTTCTGGCGAAGCGCTGGCTTGGGCATCGCCAATGTGGGAGAGAAACGACCCCATAATGTATGATATTCAGAACTTTCTCTCCATATTTAAAAAAGTGTTTGAAGAACCGGGTTGAGCGTCTTCAGTAGCTTCCTCTCTTCTCAAGCTCCAGCAAGGAACCTCCACTGTAGGCCAATACGCCATTCAATTTCGCACCCTGACTACAGAACTCCAGTGGAATAACGAGGCTTTGGTATCTACCTTCTGGGTGGGGCTGGCAGGCCAAAAAAGGATGAACTTGCTGGCCGAGACCTTCCACCATCCTTGGATGACTTGATCACTCTTGCCAATCGGATTGATATACGTTTCCGCGAGAGACAACAAGAATCTGCTCGGGGCAATCGGACATCACGGTTGGCACCAACCTTCCAAAGGCCTCTTCTTGCCCCATTTTCCTATCGGTTGGATGAAACCATGCAGGTGGAGAGAACAAGACTCACGCCTGAGGAGCGCCAGAATAGACGCAAGTTGAATTTATATTTATATTGTGGTGGTAAAACGCACTTCCTCAAGGACTGTCCAGTGAGGATGGAAAACTCCAACGCCTAGGGCAAGTAGGAGAGGCTACCCTAGGTGGAGTACCACCCTCTCAAAAGATGACCATACCGAATAAACTGTCCTTTACAGGAACCACTTTCTGCGTTCAAGCCTTTCTAGATTCCGGATCCGGTGGGAATTTCCTGTGCCAGTTCCTGGTTAATCGCTACAAAATCCCAGTTCAAGAACTAACCCAACCTTTGTCCATTGCTTCTGTGGATGGGAGGCTTCTACAGGTGACTATCTATCTTGTCACCGAGTCCATTTTCATGTTAACAGGGGTGCTGCACCAGGAATGTATCTCCTTCTACGTTTTAAAGAACTCTCTGAACCCTTTGCTACTGGGTCTACCGTGATTGCAGAAGCACTCTCCTGTTATTGACTGGACTGGAGGTCAAATTACCCACTGGAGTGACTTCTGTCACCAACATTGTCTACAAACTCTTCGCCCATCCATGCCTCAGCCTACAGAACCTAACTCAGCAGGACTTCCTACTCCATATAAAAGCTTCTCTGATGTTTTCTGTAAACAACAAGCTGAATTGCTGCCACCTCACAGGCCATACGACTGTGCCATAGACCTGGTCCCCAACGCCACGCCTCCCAGAGGTAGAGTCTACCCCCTGTATTTGCCCGAGACGGAGGCCATGTCTCGGTATATCCAAGAGAATCTGGAGAGAGGATTCATCCGTAAGTCCTCCTCTCCTGCTGGCGCAGGGTTTTTCTTTGTGGGGAAAAAAGATGGCTCCCTGCGTCCTTGCATTGATTACCGTGGGTTGAATAATATCACGTTAAAAAACAAGTACCCATTACCGTTGATCTCTGAACTCTTTGACCGCTTACAGGGGGAGAGAATTTTCATCAAACTAGACCTTCGTGGAGCTTATAATCTTATTCGTATCCGCGAAGGAGACGAATGGAAAACCGCATTCAACACTCGTGATGGGCATTTTGAATACCTCGTCATGCCCTTTGGACTTTGTAATGCTCCTGCGGTTTTCCAGGCCTTTGTTAATTACATTTTTTGAGATCTGCTGTACAGCTGTGTGGTGGTATACCTAGATGACATTTTCATCTTTTCTCCTAATATTCAGACTCATCGTATGCATGTGCGCCAAGTGTTACAGCGTCTGCGACAGAACTCTCTGTTTGCTAAACTGGAGAAATGCCTCTTCGAGAAAACCAGCCTGCCTTTCCTGGGGTATGTCATTTCCGACCAGGGACTTCAAATGGATCCAGCCAAGCTGTCCTCAATTCTCAACTGGCCTCGTCCGCAAGGACTCAAAGCTGTCCAACGCCTGATGGGATTCGCAAATTATTACCGCCAGTTTATTCCTCACTTCTCCTCTATGACAGTTCCTATTTCTGAACAGACCAAAAAGGGGGTTAATGCCAAAGACTGGATCACGGAGGCCGAAGCCGCATTCCAAGCTCTTAAAATTACCTTCTCTTCTGCTTCAGTCCTACATAGACCGGATTCCACCCAACCCCTTGCTCTGGAGGTCAATGCTTCATCTGTGGGAGTCGGAGCTATTCTTTCACAAAAGAGTTGTAGAGGGAAACATGGTCTGTGGCTTTTTCTCTAAATAATTTACACCTGCGGAGAAAAATTATGGTATTGGAGATAAATAACTTTTGTCTATTAAATTGGCCCTGGAGGAGTGGAGACATTTGCTAGAGGGTGCACGGCATCCTATCATCATCTACACAAATCATAAAAACCTCCTTTACCTGCAATCTGCTCAACGCATAAATCCTCGGCTAGCACGGTGGGCATTATTCTTCTCCAGATTTGATTTCCATCTTCACTACAGATCCGCTGGAAAGAATACCAAGGCTAACGCCTTATCTCGCTCTTTTGACCCCACAGATCAAGAGCCCAGTCCCCAGTTCATTATAGATCCAGAACGCATTATGATCGCTGCCCCGACTGAAGTGGTACACATTCCCATGAGGGAAGATCTACGTACCCCCTAAACAAAGGGATTGTGTTCTTCGCTGGGGTCATGCCTCCAGGGTTTCTGGGCACCCTGGCATCAAAAAGACTCTCAATTTGATTAACCGTCAGTACTGGTGGCCTTCCATGTTCTAAGATACTAAAGACTTTGTTTCAGCCTGCTCCATTTACTCTCAGAATAAAGTCTCCCATTTAAGACCTGCAGGTCTTTTGCATCCTCTACCCGTGCCTGACTCTCCCTGGTCGCACATTGCCATGGACTTCATTACTGATCTGCCAAGTTCTGCTGGGTGTACCGTGATCTGGGTAGTCGTGGATCGCTTTTCCAAAATGGCGCATTTTGTACCCCTTTCAGGCCTTCCATCATCTTCCCGACTGGCAACGCTGTTTATCAAGCACATCTTTCACCTTCATGGTCTTCCTAAACATATTGTTTCTGACAGAGGAGTACAGTTCACATCCAAGTTCTGGAGAGCCTTGTGCAAACTGCTGGAGGTCAAACTTGACTTCTCTTCCGCTTACCATCCTCAATCCAATGGTCAAGTAGAGCAGATAAATCAAATACTTGAAAGTTTCCTCAGGAATTTTGTGTCTCTGCGACAAGACGACTGGGCAAGTCTACTTCCATGGGCCGAATTTGCCTACAACAACCATACGGGGGAATCTACCCGCTCTTCTCTTCTTGGTGTATGGCCAGCACCCAAGAATACCTCTACCGGTTTTTCTGTACCTTCTGCAGATAAAAAACGCAGGATACCGCCGCAGCTCTTTCTTGGGGATAAAGTCTGTCTGTCCACCCGATACATACGACTGAAGACCCCTTGTTACAAACTCGCTCCACATTTTCTGGGTCCTTATGAGATAACAGAACAGATTAATCCAGTAACTTTCAGACTTCGCCTTCCCCAGTCTCTGAAAATCTCTAATTCCTTCCATATTTCTCTGCTGAAACCTACAATATTCAACCGATTTTCCCAAAAAGTTCCTGTCCATCCTGCTCCTACAGCTGATGCTGAGTTTGAGATGAAAGAGATCCTTGATGTCAAAAGAACATGGGGGAGATTGTGGTACCTGGTGGACTGGAAGGATTATGGTCCTGAGGAGAGATCATGGGAACCCGTGGAGAATGTCAACGCCCCAGATCTCATCAAGGACTTTGAACGAAGGTTCCCAAGCAAGCCAAAAAAGAGGGGGTGTAAAGGGGGGGTACTGTAATGGCTGCCACGCCGTTCCCCGCTACTTCCATGGCTTCTGCTCCGGTTCCTGCACCCTCCATTCCTTCATGCGCGTCCCGAGCTCCACTCACCTGATCCGGATGCTCTGCAGGCTCTGGGCGTCGTCAGGTAACTGCATCTCTCACCTCCCTCCATGGCCATCATCCACTATGTGCGGCTGCAGCCACTAGAGGGCGCACGCGCTGACTCTTCCCTTCTTATAGGGCCGGCGTGTGTCAAAATCCTAAGACTTCCTATTTAAGGACCCGCCTCCCTCAGATCTTTGCTTGTTCAACCAAGTTATCCCTGTGAGCTTCCCTGTACCCAGTTTTCCCTGTTACCTTGCCTTCTGCCTTTGTATGGATTTCCCGTTGTGACCTCTGCCTGAACTTGTACTATCCGTGCCTGCCGCCTGCCTTGACCTATTGCTATCCATACCCGTAACGACATATGCTGCCTGTCCTGACTCCTGGCCTATTCATCTGACTGCCTCTAAACCTGCTGTGCCAAGCGTTGCCCTGGGTTACAAGCACCATCTCCCAGACAACACAGGGGATCCACAGACAAACTGGTGAGAACCGTGATAGCTGATTGGCCGCAAGATGGCAGAACTAAGCTTAATCTATAGCAATCCCCTTTCCTGGGGACTAACAGTGTCTCATGATATTTAGTCATCCACATTACAGAAGGGGCCGAATCGTGAGCCAACCGGACTGTCGAAGGCAATAGAAATATGGAGCATATATTACAATACTAGCAGGCAACAGGAATACAAGAAACAGGAGCTCACCAATTGAAGATGGTATGGTAACAAAATGATGATATCAGACAGCTGATAGGAACAAACGGATGATGGGTATTGATCACAGTCGAATGATGGTAGCAAACAGACTATGGGCAATGATACCAATCAAATGATGGTAACAAACGGTTGATGGGTGTTGATAACAAGCTTATCCTAACTCTAGCTTGTGCTATATCTATACCTGAGCACTGACCCTTACTCCAGATACCACTAATACTCACTGTCCCAAATCACTGTCCCTAATGAAGTCTCTAATCGCAGACACTGTCCCTAACACAACACCAGGAAAACAATAGGAACCAAAGGCAATGAAAACAAACCAAACAGATCCAAAATTCAGTGAAACAATACAATGTAGCACAGATAACTATTGAGACAGGATAAAATTGAACAACTAAACAAGACCAAATACTGCAGCAAACAAGGAGTCAGAAAATACAAGACAAAGATGGAAAACACAAGAGTAGGATGGTAACACAATCTTGCACTGAAGAGAAGGGAAGCACAAGAAAATGCACAAAGCATACGCTATCACTGACATCCTAATGCCGATGCCAGGAATTCTTAGACCAGGGCTAGTCTGAGACTTTTTGTAGTGCTACAGATTAATTTTAACTATTAATTGACAGCTGTAGGTCAAGATTGTATGTAACTCCATGTACTCATTAAGACTTCAGCTGTAGCTTAATAGTTAAAATCAATCAGTAGCCCTACAAAAAGTCTAGGAATAGACCTGGCGTTAAGGAAAGGCAAACCAGCAATGCCTCATTTTTTACGGCATCCGAGTTGCATCCGATAGTCTTCACAGAGTCATTCTCTTTAGCGGGTGAATCGGGGCCGTGAAAAATGGTCCCAGTCTCCGATCCGAGGAAAGATAGAACATGTCCTATCTTTCCTCAGATCACTGACGGCATACCTGCCAACTTTCAAGTATCACAAAGAGGGACAACTGATGCGGCGCCCAATCCCCGCCCATACACACCCGATTCAGCCCACACAGTATCATGCTCCCATAGTGCCTCCCACACAGTATAATACCAAATAACTGCCCCTACACAGTATAATGCCCTCTAGCTGCCACCATACAGTATAATGCCCCCATAGCTGCCACCATACAGTATAATGCCCCATATATGCACCCATTCAGTATAAATCCAACACAGATGCCCCCATACAGTATAATGCCCACACAGATGCCCCCATGCAGTATAATGCCCAAACAAATTCCCCCATACAGCATAATGCCCCCATAGCTTCCCCCATACAGCATAATGCCCCCATAGCTTCCCCCATACGATATAATGCCCTCATAGCTGCCCCATACAGTATAATGCCCCCATAGCTGCCCTTATACAGTATAATACCCACAAAGCTGCCCCTAGTGCCAATGCCCTTGTAGATAGTGACACAGTGCCCTTGTATATAGTGCCACAGTATATTGCCCTCTTGCTGCCACCATACAGTATAATGCCCCCCATAAAGTATAAGGTCAACACAAATGCCCCCATACAGTATAATGCCCACATAGATTCTCCTATGCTGTATAATGCCCACACAGATGCCCCCATGCAGTATAATGCCCAAACAAATCCCCCCATACAGCATAATGCCCCATAGCTGCCCCATGCAGCATAATGCCCCCATAGCTGCCCCATACAGTAAAATGCCCATACAGATGCCCCATACAGTAAAATACCCCATAGCTGCCCCATACAGTATAATGCCCTGAAATGCGCGTCAGGGTGTGACGCCAGGTAGCCATCTCTACTTTCATGGGTAAGTTACTATTATGTAACTACATGTGTCATCTATACACGGTTGTAGTTTACTAAAGGTTATTTAAATTACATTTAAACCTCCTATATTTTAAACATGTTGTGATGTATGTAGGTTCTGTACCTTTGTGTAAGATTTATTGCTGCTATTTGGTGTCCACTACCACTCTGTGGTTATTCATCTCTGAATTTTATATTGAAATATGTGTTTTTATATTATTATCTAATAAAAATTTATTGTAAAGGATCTGCCAGGCACTACTTCTGTGGATACTCCCAGGATTAATCAATCGACACCTGAGGCCGGACCTCTTAGACTGACTCCGGCTCCCACCAATCAGGGTGGCAGGCTCAGGAGTGGGAGAGCCTATCGCGGCCTGGTCAGTCGGAGTTAGCTCCGCCCCCTGTCCATTTATACCTGCCGTTTTCTCTTCCTCATTGCTTGTGATTCTTCCTGGTTTCCTGGCCTTGCTACAGCCTTGCTCCAGCCTGCTACTGCCGTGCTTCAGCCTTGCTACAGCTTCCTCTTATCCTGCTTCGCTCTGACCCCGGCTTGCTTCCTGCTCCTTGCTCTGCGTTCGTATACTTCGTGACATCCTGATTCTTACTGACTCGTTGACCACTCTGGTTTCCTTACGGTGTTCCGTGGGCTACTGCCCCTTCCCTTGCTTGTTCCCTGTTTGTATTCCCTTGCACTTAGTCAGCGTAGGGACCGCCGCCCAGTTGTACCCCGTCGCCTAGGGCGGGTCGTTGCAAGTAGGCAGGGACAGGGCGGTGGGTAGATTAGGGCTCACTTATCCCCTTCCTCTTCTTCCGGCCATAACATTTATACTTTTATAATTATTGAGTGTCATAGCCTCTTTTTCGTTATAGGTTATTGTTCTCTATTTTTGAGCTAGAGGACATCATTTGTTACTTTTGTCTAACATTAGGTACTTTTCATACCTCCCCTACACCAGGGGTCTCAAGCACGCGGCCCGCATATGAACAGCGATGTCTGGGGCTTCCCCAGAGCCGGAGTCCCGTGCAGAGCGCTAGTATCGGCTCTGCTCCGGGACTCTGTGGAATTCTCTGACATCGCTGTCCATATATGGACAGTGTGTCAGGGTCTTCCCCAGAGCGGAGTCCCGAGCAGAGAGCTAGTACAGGCTTTGCTCCGGGACTCTGTGGAATTCCCTGACATCGCTGTCCATATATGGACAGTGTGTCAGGGTCTTCCCCAGAGCGGAGTCCCGAGCAGAGAGCTAGTACAGGCTCTGCTCCGGGACTCTGTGGAATTCCCTGACATCGCTGTCCATATATGGACAGTGTGTCAGGGTCTTCCCCAGAGCGGAGTCCCGAGCAGAGCGCTAGTACAGGCTCTGCTCCGGGACTCTGTGGAATTCCCTAACATCGCTGTCCATATATGGACAGTGTGTCAGGGTCTTCCCCAGAGCGGAGTCCCGAGCAGAGCGCTAGTACAGGCTCTGCTCCGGGACTCTGTGGAATTCCCTGACATCGCTGTCCATATATGGACAGTGTGTCAGGGTCTTCCCCAGAGCGGAGTCCCGAGCAGAGCCCTAGTACAGGCTCTGCTCCGGGACTCTGTGGAATTCCCTGACATTGCTGTCCATATATGGACAGTGTGTCAGGGTCTTCCCCAGACCGTGGTCCCGGGCAGAGCGCTAGTACAGGCTCTGCTCCGGGACTCTGTGGAATTCCCTGACATAGCTGTCTATATATGGATAGTGTGTTAGGGTCTTCCCCAGAGCGGATTCCCGAGCAGAGCGCTAGTACCGGCTCTGCTCCGGGACTCTGTGGAATTCCCTGACATCGCTGTCCATATATGGACAGTGTGTCAGGGCCTTCCCCAGGGAGGAGTCCCGAGCAGAGCGCTAGTACAGGCTCTGCTCCAGGACTCTGTGGAATTCCCCAGAGCAGTAGCTGTGATGTCAGGGCCACAGCTGGAGTCCCAGGAAAAGCCTACTAGCGCTCTGCCCGGGACTCCAGCTCTGGGGTTGCCCCTGACATCTCTGTCCATATATGGACAGTGATGTCAGGAGCAGAGCTGGAATCCCAGGCAGAGTGCTAGAAGCGGCTTTGCTCCGGGACTCTAGCTCTGGGCAAGCCCCTGACATCACTGTGGCAGCATCTGCGGAGGGCACTGTGGCAGCATCTGCGGAGGGCACTGTGGCAGCATCTACGGAGGGCACTGTGGCAGCATCTACGGAGGGCACTGTGGCAGCATCTACAGAGGGCACTGTGGCAGCATCTACAGGGGGCACTGCGGCAGCATCCACAAAAGGGCACTGTGGCAGCATCTACAGAGGGCACTGCGGCAGCATCTACAGAGGACTCTGCGGCAGCATCTACAGAAGACTCTACTGCAGCATCTACAGAGGGCACTGCGGCAGCATCTACAGAGGGCACTGCGGCAGCATCCACAGAGAACACTGCGGCAGCATCCACAGAGGGCACTGCGGCAGCATCCACAGAGGGCACAGTGGCACTATCTAAAAAGGGGCTGCCCAATCTTGACATGTGTGTCTGCCAAACGCTGCCAACTGAGCCGCCGGACTGCATTTAGCGACACTTAAACTGGAAAACTGGATTCTTGAAATAAGCACGTGGAGAAATATCTCAAATTTTAAACCTAGCGGTATTATTATAGTAATGTAGTATTAATTTTATAGTAATGTAGTATTATTATTATTATTATTATAGTAATATAGTGTTATAGTAGTTCAAATAAGTAATTTATTAACAATAATTTTGTGTTGTATCAAATTTGAAAGTAATGCGGCCCGTCAACTTCCCATTTTTTCCATATGCAGCCCACTTACCCTGCCGAGTTTGAGACCCCTGCCCTACACATTTGTTAGATATATGAGATCGCTCATATTATGGTAGAGGGGGTCTTTTGGTTGATCTCTGCTTTAGGTTTAACATTAGAAATGCAGACTACAGAAAATCAGAAAATGCCAATGGTATTGCCATTTTGGATTAGTATGCATTTCTAATGTTAATTTGTTTAGGTGGCATGTCGTTGTAGCTGTTTTGGTATTGTTGGAGCGTGGTCTCCATTCTTGCATTTATTCTTTGTCTGCAATATTTACAGGAATTCGTTGGCCTCCAGCTGCCCACAATATTTATTTCGTATTTTCAGGCGTTAGTGTATTTTTCATTCTTAGTTCATTTCTAAAAAAAAAAAAAAGAAAAGAGGTGCCCAGTGTTTATTTGTAGTGAAACCTTTGAATCATCAGCATCCTAGTCGTGTTTATTTTACATAGTACAAATCCCAGTGGTAGTCACTGATCAGTTTTTCATGTGTTTGTTTAATCTATAGTATTGAAACCCAATTTGTAAATATGGCAATGACCTTGTCTAACTTGTTAGTTCTCATGCTTGCAGCATGGCTATGACAACTCCCTCGGTGATACACGTGTATTTTGTCGAGTGAACACATACTCAGCTGAAACTTATGAGACATTTTACAAATTGGTTGTCATCGGAGGCACTTTTCCAAAAGCAATGCAATTAAAGGGGTTTTCCCATCAGGGACATTTATGACATATCTACAGGATATGTCATAAATGTCAGATAGATGCGGGTCTCACCTCAGGGACCTGCACCAATCTCTAGAGGGAGGCCCCCTAACCCCGTTCTACCACTCTATGTTCCGGCTAACGCGTGTGATTCCCGACCATGAAGAAGAAAACAGCATAGCTCGCATGCTTCCGTAACTGCCATTCACCACTATGGTACTTACGGAAAAAGCGTAGCTCAGCAAGCCACGCTGCTTTCTTCTTCATGGTCGGAAATCACACTCTTCAGCTGCAACACAGAGAGGTAGAACGGAGTTTAGGGGGCCCCGTTCTATAGATAGCTGCGGGTCCCAGAGGTGGGACCCACATCTATTTGACATTTGTGACATATCCTGTGGATGTCATAAATGTCCCTGATGGGAAAACCCTTTAAATTTGTGATAATGCCTGCACCTCAATGCGAAATTCACACGAACGTGTGCGTTTTGGGCGCGCAAAAAATGCTGCATTTTTTGCGCGTTGCAATTCCGTGTGTCATACGTGTTTGGTGCGTGGCTGCGTGATTTTCACGCATATGCCATCCTTATGACACGTGGTTTTGAGGTTGAGAAACTGCAATGAATGAGGTGCTTTTATTTTTATCTTCATTTATTTAACAACTGTAGCGCAAATCACGCTCGACACACAGGAGTGCCTCCGTGTGCTGTGCGTGATTTTCACGCAGCCATTGACTTCAATGGGTGCGTGATGCGTGAAAAACGCCCGAGTATAAGACATGTCATGAGTTTTATGCAGCGGATACACGCTGCGTGAAAATCACGGAATGTCTTAACAGCCCCATTGAGTTACATAGGTCCGTGCGTCGCATGTGATTTTCACGCGCGTATCACGGACGTGAACTAAGCTCATGTAAATAAGGCCTTAGGCTGGGTTCTCACAGAGCAGACGTACCGTGGCTGAGGCAGGGGCAAGATGCTTCGGAAAATGACTCTAACCCGTATGTTGGCACGGTTTTCCAATTGACTACAGAGCATTTTCATTATTAATGGCAGTGTGGTAAACTAGCATTTAGCTGCATAACCACGTGGCCATTAATAATTAAAGTGCTTTCTCCTGTAGTCAAATTGAAAATCGCGCTGATCTACGTATTGGCGCGGTTTTGTTTATACAGCCTTATTTCCATGTTACTTTCAGGTTTATAAGAAAAATATAAAGAGTTTTCCAACGATAGAAATGTATGGAATATTCACAGGATTATGTTGCTGTCAATAGTGATCGCTGGCCCTGGCATTCTGTTTGCTGGCTATTACAGGGCTTGCATTTAGTGGGGTTCACTGGGCTAGTGTCGCCCACTATTACTTCCTTCTTTTTTTAAGGTCACTCCTCTATCTATAATAAAAGGGACACTTCCCTTTACACTGGCGATATTATTATTATTGGTATGGTCACTGTTGCCCAAGTGCTCGCGGAACTCCACTTCTAATATTGTATCTGGTCTATAAGACAAGATCGAGGAGCATCTATCAAGTGAGTAAAATAATTTTCTTGAATTGTCTTGGATAAAAACATAAAGCTTTTAGCACAACCAGCGGCATCTATGTCCCAATTAATGTCATATTAATGTCAGAAGGTGGAGGGCACTTGCCCATCTCCCCTTACCACTTCCTCACTGACCCCAGCCAGTATCTACTCAGTGAGTTTTAACCCCTTCCCGCCGCAGCCCTCTTTCAGATTTTCATTTTCGTTTTTTCCTCCCCACATTCCGGAAGCCATAACGTCTTTATTTTTCCATCGATATAGTACTATGAGGGCTTGATTTTTGCGGGACGAGTTGTAGTTTTTCGTAGCACCATTTATTGTGCCATATAATGTACTAGGAAACAGGAAAAAAATTATTTGTGGGGTAGAAAATGAAAAAAAACAGCGATTCCTCCATGGTTTTTCACCCGCTGTTTTTACAGAATTCACTGTTCAATTAAAGCAACATGTTAACTTTATTCTGCGGGTCAATACGATTACGGCGATACCAAATATGTATAGTTTTTTCTATATTTTACTACTTTTACAAGTAAAAACCTAAGTGTAAAAAAGAAAATGTATTTTGCGTCGCCAAATTCCGAGAGCCATAATTTTTTTATTTTTTCGTCGATTAAGTGGTATGGGGCTTATTTTTTGTGGGATAAGCTGTAGTTTTTAATAATACCATTTTTGTGTAAATGCGATGGTTTGATAGCTATTTATTAAATTTTTTGCGGGAGACTAGGTGACCAAAAAATAGACATTCTAGCGTTTACAATTTTTTTTTACGGCGTTCACCGTGCGGGTTAAATAATGATATATTGTAATGGTTCAGACTTTTATGGACGTGGCGATACAAATTATGTTTATTTATTTATTTTTTTAATATGCTCTAGGGGGAAATTGGGAAAAGGGGGTTTTTTTGAACTTTTAATTTGTAATTTTTTTTTTACACAAAAAAAACTTTATTTAACTCATTTTTACTTTTTTTATTAGTCCCCCTAGGGGACTTCAACCAGCGATTGTTAGATCGCTTGCACAATATACTGCAATACTAATGTATTGCAGTATATCGTGATTCCTACAGGCAGCTATTAAGCCCTGCCGGAGGCAAGGCTTAATAGGTGTACAAAGATGGCCGACCTGGGGGCGTTCATTAAGCCTCCAGGCAGCCATAGCAACCATCGTCCCCCGCGATTGCATTGCGGGGGGGCGCGATGAGCTGTTAGAGGGGGTCGCCCCCCTCTTTCTGACGATTTAAATGCTGCGGTTGGTATTGACCGCGGCATTTAACTAGTTAAACTAGCGGGATCGCGCTCGAGCGCGATGCCGCTAGTTACTCTGAAGTGTCGGCTGTAACATAGAGCCGACACCGGCATCGTATGGCGGGAGCTCACTGCGTGAGCCCGCTCCATACTTCCCCTACTTGACTTTGGCGTATGGATACGTCAAATGTGGGAAAGGGGTTAAACACCTCTCCAGGTTGACAATGCTCCTGAGTGTTGCAAGCTGCATATTAAGGGTATGTTCACACGGGAGCGTCCGTTACGGCTGAAATTACAGTGCTGTTTTCAGTAGAAAACAGCACCATAATTTCAGCCGTAATGGCATGTGCAGGCGTCTTTCGCTGCGTCCATTACGGACGTAATTGGAGCTATTTTTCCATGGAGTCCATGGAAAATGGCTCCATTTACGTCTGAAGAAGTGACAGGCACTTCTTTGACGCGGGCGTCTTTTTTACGCGCCGTCTTTTGACAGAGGTCTGTATGGTCTCAATAAATGCTGCTGATACAATTACAGCAGTGTTACCATGCATAAAGTGTTTGATTATTAGGGTATGTTCACACGGCAGCATCCATTACGGCTGAAATTACGGTGCTGTTTTCAGGAGAAAACAGCCCCGTAATTTCAGCCATAATGGCATGTGCAGGCGTCTTTTGCTGCGTCCATTACGGACGTAATTGGAGCTGTTTTTCCATGGAGTCAAGGGAAAACGGCTCCATTTACGTCTGAAGAAGTGACATGCACTTCTTTGACGCGGGCGTCTTTTTTACGCGCCGCCTTTTGACACACACTATTTACGGACGTAATTTGGGCGTTTTAGCCCAGAATTACGTCCAAAAATACGGCTCCAAAGCGTCGGAAAACATCTGCCCATTCATTTTAATGGGCTTTACGATGTTCTGTGCCGACGGTCATTTTTTTTACGCGCCTCTGTCAAAAGACGGCGCGTAAAAAAGACGCCCGCGTCAAAGAAGTGCCTGTCATCTCTTGTGACGTAATTGGAGCCGTTTTCCATTGACTCCATGGAAAAACAGCTCCAATTACGTCCGTAATGGACGCAGCAAAAAGCGCCTGCACATGCCATTACGTCTGAAATTACGGAGCTGTTATCTCCTGAAAACAGCTCCGTAATTTCAGACGTAACGGAGGCTGCCGTGTGAACATACCCTAAGAAGGAGTGTCACGTCTGACCAAAAGGCATCAAAGTTGTGAAAGAAGCGGAAGGTTGGTTTGAAGTAACACACCCTGTTTGTGGTCTCTAAAAAACAGAGGCCTGCAACAGAAAATAGTTTTGTTGATAAATGGTTTATCTGTTTAGGTTTTACAGTAACATCCAAGAGACTATCACTTTGTATTGTAAGTATTGTAACCATTAAGCTTGCTGCACCTCATAAAGAGAAAATAATCATATGCTTGTGTGCCAATGTAATAACAGTTGTGTTCAGTAAAAATACTTGTTAAACATTCATTTGGTCTGTGATTGTTTTTTCTTAAACACGAACCGCTCCATAACGCTACAGAACACAGGCTTTAAAAGTAATGATGACTCCCACATACACTACCGTTCAAAAGTTTGGGGTCACCCAGACAATTTTGTGTTTTCCATGAAAACTCACACTTATATTTATCAAATGAGTTGCAAAATGACTAGAAAATATAGTCAAGACATTGACAAGGTTAGAAATAATGATTTTTATTTGAAATAATAATTTTCTCCTTCAAACTTTGCTTTCGTCAAAGAATGCTCCATTTGCAGCAATTACAGCATTGCAGACCTTTGGCATTCTAGCTGTTCATTTGCTGAGGTAAACGGGAGAAATTTCACCCCATGCTTCCAGAAGGCCCTCCCACAAGTTGGATTGGCTTGATGGGCACTTCTTGCGTACCATACGGTCAAGCTGCTCCCACAACAGCTCTATGGGGTTGAGATCTGGTGACTGCGCTGGCCACTCCATTACAGATAGAATACCAGCTGCCTGCTTCTTCCCTAAATAGTTCTTGCATAATTTGGAGGTGTGCTTTGGGTCATTGTCCTGTTGTAGGATGAAATTGGCTCCAATCAAGCGCTGTCCACAGGGCATGGCGTTGCAAAATGGAGTGATAGCCTTCCTTATTCAAAATCCCTTTTACCTTGTACAAATCTCCCACTTTACCAGCACCAAAGCAACCCCAGACCATCACATTACCTCCACCATGCTTGACAGATGGCATCAGGCATTCTTCCAGCATCTTTTCAGTTGTTCTGCGTCTCACAAATGTTCTGTGTGATCCAAACACCTCAAATTTCGATTAGTCTGTCCATAACACTTTTTTCCAATCTTCCTCTGTCCAATGTCTGTGTGCTTTTGCCCATATTAATCTTTTCCTTTTATTAGCCAGTCTCAGATATGGCTTTTTCTTTGCGACTCTGCCCTGAAGGCCAGCATCCCGGAGTCACCTCTTCACTGTAGACGTTGACACTGGCGTTTTGCGGGTACTATTTAATGAAGCTGCCAGTTGAGGACCTGTGAGGCGTCTATTTCTCAAACTAGAGACTCTAATGTACTTGTCTTGTTGCTCAGTTGTGCAGCAGGGCCTCCCACTTCTCTTTCTACTCTGGTTAGAGCCTGTGTGTGCTGTCCTCTGAAGGAAGTAGTACACACCATTGTAGGAAATCTTCCGTTTCTTGGCAATTTCTCGCATGGAATAGCCTTCATTTCTAAGAACAAGAATAGACTGTCGAGTTTCACATGAAAGCTCTCTTTTTCTAGCCATTTTGAGAGTTTAATCGAAACCACAAATGTAATGCTCCAGATTCTCAACTAGCTCAAAGGAAGGTCAGTTTTATAGCTCCTCTAAACAGCAAAACTGTTTACAGCGGTGCTAACATAAGTGCACAAGGGTTTTCAAGTGTTTTCTAATCATCCATTAGCCTACTAACACAGTTAGCGAACACAATGTACCATTAGAACACTGGAGTGATGGTTGCTGGAAATGGGCCTCTATACACCTATGTAGATATTGCATTAAAAACCAGACGTTTGCAGCTAGAATAGTCATTTAGCACATTAACAATGTATAGAGTGTATTTCTGATTAATTTAATGTTATCTTCATTGAAAAAAACTGCTTTTCTTTCAAAAATAAGGAAATTTCTAAGTGACCCTAAACTTTTGAACGGTAGTGTATAGTTTTCAAAGGTGTTCATAAGCCTTTAATTATCACATTATACAACACACTATAGTCTTCATTGTGTTGTGTAGGGAAGCTATTAGGTGGTATTATGATTATGGGATGGACATGTTATTTTGTAACTGTTTTATCTTTTCGTACCACTGTACAAATTATTTAGCAGTTTATCATTACTTAACAAAGATTATTTTTGTATTATGCTTCTTGGTATGTTTTATTATAATTTATCATTATTCATTTTATAATATGTTATTCTGTCTTCCCCCAACAGCTAATGAGATGTGCTGCTTCTAAGAATCTATACTGGATAGGAGAATAAACAAACTGTGACAGGACCTGCATGAGTGGTAGAAGTAAATACTACTCATAGATCTTTTTTTTCATCAATTCTAAAAATTACATAGAACATGGATTAATAAATGAATCTACACAGATGGATAAGAGGGCCACCAAAAAAGGGGATCTCACATTATTATATAGTATCTATACATTACAATATGCATGACAACGGAAGCACAATATGCATAGTGCACATAGTGCACAATTTGCATAGTGCAAAAAGGGTATCAACTTTGTATATCCTGAAACAAGAATATTGTGCCGTGACTATCAATAGTCCCAATAGATGTTAATAATGTGTTTATTTATCACAATAGTACTAAGTCTGCTCTATATAACTGACCCACAGTGTAAAGTGGCAAGTGCCAACAAATCATGTATATAGGTCGAGAGAACAATCTACTAACCCATCATGCTGAATCCCTAAGCTGGCGTCCTACCCTGATGCACATTTCAGCTACTGCCTTCCTCTGGGGCTCTTCAAGCAGTTGCTTTTAATCTGAGGGTCCAGGGTTCAAGTCCCTGTTCTGGTGTGTGTCTTCAAGCAGTTACTATAGTGTTATTACAATGTGGAAACTGCTTTTTAGCCTGCCTAAAAATGTCAAAGAGATAATTAAAGCCTGTTCGGTTAAATGTACTGTTAGCGTATACGCCGGAAAAATCTCCAGACGAATACGCCGATATGTCCAAAGACTTTAATGTTTGTTAAAATAATTTTCTTTTGGTATATGTTTGGCTATTATATATCATTATACCTTTTCTAAAACTTTATTGAGAAGTGTAGTTGACTATGCCAATGGCACACTTATGAAACTGTATGGAATAAGCTGAGCATATGCCTGAACATTATGTGAACAGAGCCATAAAGTGGCCATACACTTTATATAGCTGTTGGATGAACGCTCGAAATCGACAGGATCAACCAATATACATCTATAAGAGTAAAAGGAAGTTTTTCCAGCACACCCATATAAAAATATAGCTTTTTATTGGCAACTCATTAAAAAATAAAAAAAATGGACAGAGTCCAGCGTCACACAACTTACCTGCACTATGTTCACTTTTTTCTTGAAAACCTACAAGCCCTCCTCCGTGCACTCGTAATGTGAAGGACTACAAGAACCGACGAGGCAAGTGTGGTGAGCCTGCTTATGGAATTTCTCTATTTTTAACATACATCTATGTTGGTAAAACTGGTGGGGAACGTCATAAATATGGTGTTTATTTTAAACACCACTTTCAATACAATACGCTAGAAAAGTCTTATAGTTTCATTGATAACTCATGCTCTATGACAGTCACACTTTACTGAAAGCTCAGAAGCAGATTTTATCATAATTCTGCAAATTGCCACAACTTATTCTTGACAAACATTAAATTCATTAAAAAAAAAGTTACACACATATAGGTGAGTGCGTATTAAGGACCAGTAGGCATTGTTTGTGCTCTCATATTATGCCTCCATGGAAGGTGGTGGACAGCTCCATAAATCAGCATGCAATAGAACGTGCCAAAAACTTTACATACTTACCTATTAACGGTTCGATTCCCATAGTTAGGTGTATGGTTGGTTTTATAGATTGACTTTATATACGAACGAGGGAGTAAGAGGAATATACTTTGCTAGAGTTCCAAGCTATTCTCATTTTAAAGTACTTTCTCTAGTTAAGTGGAATTTTTCTTTCTTTCTTCCTTTTTGCAGGTTTATTTGTTTGTTTAACCTTTTGCTGTTACATAGGATATTGCATGGACAATTTCTATAACCTTGACCACCGCTCCATGTATTCCAGGTTAATGGTGCAAATATTAGAGACTATGCTATATGCATTTAACAGGATATGCCTTATTGTATGTGATATCTTGCATTTCTTTGTATGCTGCTAATTTCATTTTCTATGCTTGAAAATTTCAATAAAATGTTTTTCAAATTAAAACAATGTGCCACAATTTACTTTCTAATAAATTTTGTATGGAAAACCTCCATAATCCTCTGTATAAAATTAAAGGCACTCTGAGGTACAATTTAGGCCAATAGTATTCTAAGACCATCATATACCATCATATAATATAAATCTGTACATAGATTCATAATGCATCGTGTGCATGAGCCCATATAATTCTGCTCTTTTTTGTTTGCACTCTTTGTTTTGGCTTTTGCTACAGAAACGTCATCCTGTGATACAACTATGACATTTGAGGATGGTGCCAAAAGCCCATCACACTGCCAAATATTGACTGTCTCTTATTAAACTGTGTTAATAGAATAAATACATGTATGCATGGATTTATAAAAAATAAAGTACAAGCATACTCAATAACAAATATAGATAAAAGGCAATTAAAGAAAACGTGTGCCGAAAACCACAATAATCAAAATAGTGGCCTATTGTTTTTGCTCTGGATGTAGAAGTAAACAGCCATAAGTATACTGTAGATGTATTACTCTTAGGGCAGATTCAGACGAACGTTGCGTTTTTGCGCGTGCAAACAACGCAGCGTTTTGCGCGCGCAAAAAACACTTGACAGCTGCGTGTGTCATCCGTGTATGATGCGCGGCTGCGTGATTTTCGCGCAGCCGCCATCATAGAGATGAGGCTAGTCGACGCCCGTCACTGTCCAAGGTGCTGAAAGAGCTAACTGATCGGCAGTAACTCTTTCAGCACCCTCGACAGTGAATGCCGAACACAATATCGAGAAACCTGTTAAAAAAAAGAAAAAGTTCGTACTTACCAAGAACTTCCCTCCCGGCCGTTGCCTTGGTGACGCGTCCTTGGTGACGCGCCTCTCTTGACATCGGGCCCCACCTCCCTGGATGACGCAGCAGTCCATGTGACCGCTGCAGCCTGTGCTTGGCCTGTGATTGGCTGGAGCTGTCACTTGGACTGAATTGTCATCCCGGGAGGTCAGACTGGAGGAAGAAGCCGGGAGTTATCGGTAAGTCAGAACTTCGTTTTTTTTTTTACAGGTTCATGTATATTGGGATCGGAAGTCACTGTCCATAGTGCTGAAACAGTTTAACTCTTTCAGCACCCTGGACAGTGACTATCTCCTGACGTCGCGTACCGGAAATTTTTTTGCCGGGTTCGGCCAAAACGAGTTTGGCCGAACCCGGTGAAGTTCGGTTCGGTTGTCCGGGTTCGCTCATCTCAAAGACACTCCGTTTGGATGTTTGGAAACAGAAAAGCACGTGGTACTTTTCTGTTTACATTCATCCTTTTGACAGCTGGTGCGCTGTTTCAGTCGGTTCGCACGGAAGTGCTTCCGTGCGACCTGCGTGGTTTTCACGCACCCATTGACTTCAATGGGTGCGTGATGCGCGAAATACGCAGAGATATTGAACCTGTCGCGTTTTGTACGCAGCTAACAAACGCTGCGCAAAAATCACGCACTGTTTGAACTGCCCCATTGACTTCTATAGGGCTGTGCGTGGCGCGCGAAAAAAACGCGGCCTGCACGCACGAAAATCACGCTCGTGTGAATCCCCCCTTAGGGTAAGGTCTGACATGGAGGACATTTTTTGCAGCAAATCTAAAACAAAATCCACATGTAACATGATTTAGCTGTGGACTTTCCACTGATTTCACTCTTTGATTTGCAAAGGGTGAGATCTGCTTTAAAAATTTGTGGCATTTCCTCAACATAATGGGTATGCTGCTATTGTGAAAATCTGTAGCGTGCCCTGAATTCTCCCCATTTTTTCAGCTACATGTGGATGATGTTTTGAAAACTCCAAACTCCATTCACATGTATTGTACTGGAATCGCACCAAAAATCTGAAATAGTTTTGAGCCATGTAAACCTACCCATAAGCTGGCCACACACTCGAGATAAAAATCAGCCAGTGGGCTCTCCCGAATATCTTGTGTAGAGGGCATTCCGACTGATGGGGTGTTGTTCGGGGAAAGTTAGATTGGGCATGTTAGATTTCAACATGCTTGATCCTTTGTTCTTGCGAGAGATAAGCAGCAGCTTAAAACCCTTTGCCAATTGAAATAAACATGTTTATGGTAGTGTCGGAAAGAAATAAATGTCAGCCAATTGAGCTATATGGTCATCTTTGGAGTATGTTCACACACAGCATTTTGTCTGCGTTTACGCTGAAGATTATTCCACAGTTATTTAATTGTAAGGCCCCATGCACACGAACGTGTTTTTGCGGCCGCAATTCCCCCGAAAATCCACGGGAGAATTGCGGCCCCATTCTTTTCTATGGGGCCATGCACACGACCGTAGTTTTTACGGTCCGTGCATGGCCCGGGAACCCGCACCGCAGAAAGAACGGGCATGTCCTATTACGGACATCTTCTGCGGTCCGGGCTCATTGAAAACAATGACCGCGTCCATGTGCATGTCGTACGATTTGCGGGCGGCCTGCGGCTGACAGTCCGCTGACAGTCCGCAGCCGCCCGACCCGAAAATCACGGCCATGCACACAGCTACGGTCGTGTGCATGAGGCCTTATTGTGTAAAAATTACAGGACTGTATGCATATCTTAACATACCTGAAGTATTAGGCCTCATGCACACAACCGTGGTGTTTTTCTGGTCCACAAATTCCTCCGCAGTTCATCCGTATGTAATCCGCAAAATGCGTATAAAAAAAAAAAACCCGAACCATGAGACCCTCACCAATCGCACAAACTAGGCAATCTCACGTGCACTTCTGCAGCTTCGTTTCAGCGATTGGTGGGTGTCTCAGTGATCCAACCCCCACCAATCAAAACTTCAGACATGTCACTATGACATGACAGAAGTACCCTTTAAAAAATAACAAACAGCATCAAGGTGTGAAACTTACCCATGCGTTTCTTTTGCGCTTTTGTTGCCTTCTCCCACTCTGACAGATACAGTTCATCGCAGACCTGATCATAGAAGCCATGTTGCTCTCTGCTGCTTTCCTGCACTCTCTCCAGCCTTCACGACGACAGAACTCATTCCCGGTCGTCGCCTAGCAACACTTCCGCAAATCCACAAACTGCGGTTGACACACGGAGGTGTATCCGCATTTTCCACGGGCCCATTGACTTCTATGGGCATGTCCGCATTGAATTTGCGGCCCGTAATAAGACATGTCCTGAGTTTATGCGGCACGGATTTGCGGACATGCGGGGACCCGTGAAAACACGGATAGTGTGTATGGGCCCATAGAAATGAATGGGTCCGCAATTCTCCCGTGGATTTTCGGGGGAATTGCGGACGCAAAAACACGTTTGTGTGCATGGGGCCTTAGGCTACGGGTGCCATAAGTTACGAAAAAAGGAAATACACACAAAACATATATAACCTTTGAATGTGGGTTGATACGGGGTCGGCCACAGATTTATTAATAATTTATTATGACAATATGTTTAACTTGTATTGATATAAAATACCAATATAAACCATTTAACAATAGCTCAAATGAACCCGATTATCAACTGAATGGGCAATGTCCCTACTAGAATTAGGAATGCCCTCTAGTTAGTAAAGAACCCGGGCTTACAATCACATTGCAATTGGCCCAAGTGTATAACAGAGCTCCACCACCCTTGCCTACAACACCGCCCCTTAAACTTAACCCCTTCTGCCGCAGTCCCAAGTCCAGCAGCTATACGCCTATGGGCTTACATATTATATCTTTCTTAGGGACAGCTTTGATACATAAAGCCCATAATGGGTTTTTATTTTTAAATAAAAAAGAAAAGCTGTTAGGGGCGGATTATAATGAGGGCAATCTGAGCTTCTAGGGGCCTAAATTGTCCAGTATGACGAACCATCCCTCCAAACCTCTGCATTCTTCAGATTTCACCTGGATGGGAGGAGTGTTCAAAATCCTTTACTATTCTTTAATATCAGACAGAGGAACAGTGCGCATGGGTGTCTGGACGACAGGGTAGCAGGTGCAGCAGCAAAATTAGACGTCACCCACATAGCAAGCCAATAAGCATTTGTGCCAGTGACATCTAATGCTGCTGAGTTAGGCCCCCACTGTTATATAAAAAAAGAACACGGGCTGCTTCAATGATATGTAAAAAGGCATAACCCCACCATAACAGCTCGTACATATAGTGACAATGATGTGCGATAAACTGCTAATAGCTCTGCCCGTGGAAATAAAGCTTTACAAAGTTCTTATTGAAGTCATTGGGCTGTCTGTGTTATGCCGGGTCCTCCAGTGCGAGAAATGTTAAACCAAACAAGCAAACCCTAACAGGGTGTACTTTAGTCCTATAGGTTTACTTACTATATGTTGAACCTAGCCCTAAAGAGTGAAGTAGCCTCCACAATGTAGCTCTGAGAAAACTGCCATGATCAAAGAAAATTGGGAACACTGGTAAATTTCCAAAGAGTGGCCATCTTTTTAAATGACTCCAAAGGTGTAGCAACAGCTCAACTTTTATTGCTTCAGAATCTTCAAAAAAAAGTGATAGGTGTCAACAGGGCCTAAGCTGGTTGTGGGAAAATTTTTGAGTCTGGCAACCTCCTCCATGCATCACCAGACTGCTCGAGCAGAAATAAACTCTATACAGTTTCCTAGAAAGTGCATACACTGTTGAGAAGAGCATATGGCACCACAATCTATATAAACTTCTGTTTATCAGTAAAAACATTGCTTTGGTAAACCAAAACATCACTATCTTTAAACAGACTGCGTATACAAATCATGATCATATCCATAGTACAAATGAGAGTATGAATCTCGTATGTATGATCGGGATTATCTCATGCAAGATATTATTCCATTTGCATTTTGTAATGGCGGAAGGAGGTGAAGGGAACAAGTGAGCCCTAATCTACCCACCGCCCTGTCCCTGCCTACTTGCAACGACCCGCCCTAGGCGACGGGGTACAACTGGGCGGCGGTCCCTACGCTGTCTAAGTGCAAGGGGGTACAAACAGGGAACACGCAAGGGAATACAGTAGCCCACGGAACGCCGCGAGGAAACGGAGCGGGAAAGAGCCAGTCAGGATCAGGAAGTAGTGGAGTATACAAACGGGAGCACGGAGCAGAAGCAAGCCAGGGGCAGAGCAACGCAGGATAAACGGAACTGAAGCAAGGCAGAAGCACGGCAGAAGCAGGCTGGAGCAAGGCAGCAGTGGGGCCAGGAATCCAAGAGAATAACAAGCAAGGAGGAAGAGAAAACGGCAGGTATAAATGGACAGGGGGCGGAGCTAACTCTGACTGACCAGGCCGCGATAGGCTCTCCCACTCCTGAGCCTGCCACCCTGATTGGTGGGAGCAGGTGTCAGTCTCAGAGGTCTGGCCTCAGGTGTCGACTGATTAATCCTGGGAGTATACCCAGACATAGTGCCTGGCAGATCCTTTACAGTACTCCCCCCTTTATGAGGGGCCACCGGACCCTTACTAAGAGGACCCGGTTTAGTGGGGAAGAGATGGTGGAACCTCCTGATCAATACCCCAGCGTGAACATCTCGAGCAGGAACCCAAGTCCTCTCCTCCGGCCCGTATCCTCTCCAATGGACCAGGTACTGGAGGGAGCCCTGGATCATCCTACTGTCCACAATCTTGGCCACCTCGAATTCCACCCCCTCAGGGGTGAGAACGGGAACAGGAGGTTTCCTCGAGGGGGACCAGGACGGGGAGCAGCGTTTCAGGAGGGAGGCATGGAAGACGTCGTGTATACGAAAGGATGGGGGCAGCTCCAGACGGAAGGATACAGGGTTGAGGACTTCAATGACCTTATAAGGTCCAATAAATCGGGGAGCAAACTTCCTGGACGGGACCTTAAGGCGCAAGTTCCTCGACGACAACCACACAAGATCCCCGACGACAAACCGGGGGTTAGCAGAACGTCTACAATCAGCCTGAATCTTTTGTACGCTCTGGGACGCCTCTAGGTTCTTCTGAACCTGGGCCCAGACTGTGCACAGTTCCCGATGAACGTCCTCTACCTCGGGATTATTGGAACCACCAGGGGAAACGGAGGAGAACCTAGGATTAAACCCGAAATTACAGAAAAACGGGGAGACCCCTGACGAGTTACTGACCCGGTTATTCAGGGAAAATTCGGCGAGGGGAAGGAATGAGACCCAATCAAATTGACAGTCAGAAATGAAACACCTTAAATATTGTTCCAGGGATTGGTTAGTCCTTTCCGTTTGGCCATTAGTTTCGGGATGGAAGGCGGAGGAGAAGGACAGATCAATCTCCAATTTTTTACAAAAAGCTCTCCAAAATAAGGAAACAAATTGTACCCCTCTGTCCGAAACGATATTGACTGGGGCCCCATGGAGACGCAAAATGTGTTTCACAAACAAAGAAGCTAACGTCTTGGCGTTAGGTAGTTTCTTAAGGGGCACAAAGTGGCACATCTTGCTGAAGCGGTCTACTACCACCCACACCACCGACTTGCCCTGGGATGGAGGCAAATCGGTGATAAAATCCATGGAGATATGGGTCCAAGGTCTCTGGGGAATGGGCAAGGAACGTAGTAAGCCCGCAGGTCGGGACCTAGGGGTCTTGGACCTAGCACAGACCTCACAAGCGGCGACGTAAGCCCTAACGTCTTTAGGCAACCCAGGCCACCAATAGTTTCTGGTAATGAGGAGTTTGGTACCCAAGATGCCAGGATGACCAGATAGAGCGGAGTCATGGTTTTCCCTGAGCACCCTTAGCCGGTATTGCAGGGGGACAAACAGTTTGTCCCCAGGGAGGTTCCCGGGAGCTGAACCTTGATCAGCCGCGATGTCAGAGGCTAAGTCAGAATCAGTGGCAGAAACAATTATACCAGGGGGTAAAATACAAGCAGGATCCTTCTCAGAAGGAGGATTAGCCATGAAACTACGTGACAGTGCATCAGCCTTAATATTTTTGGACCCAGCCCTATAGGTAACCAAGAAATTAAATCTGGTAAAGAATAGTGCCCAACGAGCTTGTCTAGGATTAAGCCTCCGGGCAGATTCTAGGAAAACCAGATTCTTGTGGTCAGTAAGGACCGTTACCTGGTGTCTGGCCCCCTCCAAGAAGTGACGCCACTCTTCAAAAGCCCATTTAATGGCTAAAAGTTCGCGGTTGCCAATATCATAGTTACACTCCGTGGACGAAAACTTCCTAGAGAAGTAAGCACAGGGGCGGAGATGGGTGAGGGAGCTGGTACCCTGGGACAAGACGGCACCCACTCCCACCTCGGACGCGTCAACCTCCACAATAAATGGCTCCCTTTGGTTGGGCTGAACCAGCACGGGGGCCGAGATAAAGCACTTCTTGAGGGTCTCAAAAGCCTGGACGGCCTCAGGGGGCCAATGGAGGACATCAGCACCCTTGCGAGTGAGGTCCGTAAGAGGCTTAGCGACGACCGAGAAGTTGGCAATAAATCTCCTGTAATAGTTAGCGAATCCTAAAAAACACTGTAGCGCCTTCAGGGAGGCAGGTTGGACCCATTCCGCCACAGCCTGAACCTTGGCAGGGTCCATGCGGAATTCATGAGGAGTGAGGATTTGACCTAAAAATGGTATTTCCTGTACCCCAAACACACATTTTTCGGTCTTCGCAAACAGATTATTTTCCCGAAGGACCTGGAGGACCTTCCTGACATGCTCCACGTGCGAGGACCAGTCCTTGGAAAACACCAGTATGTCATCAAGGTACACTACAAGAAAATTACCCAGGTAATCTCTCAGGATTTCATTAATAAAATTCTGGAAGACGGCAGGGGCATTACACAACCCAAAGGGCATGACTAGGTATTCGAAATGACCTTCGGGCGTGTTGAACGCAGTTTTCCACTCATCCCCCTCTTTGATGCGGATAAGGTTATACGCCCCCCGTAGATCGAACTTAGAGAACCATTGGGCCCCCTGAACCTGATTAAAAAGATCCGGAATCAAAGGCAGGGGATACTGGTTCCTTACTGTGACCTTATTCAAGTTCCGATAATCAATGCACGGCCTAAGACCACCATCCTTCTTCCCCACGAAGAAGAAGCCAGCACCTACAGGAGAAGTCGAGGGGCGAATGAAACCCTTGGCCAGGCATTCTTGGATATACTCCCTCATAGCTTTACGTTCAGGACATGAAAGATTAAATATCCTCCCCTTAGGAAGCTTGGCACCAGGCACCAAATCGATGGCGCAATCGTAATCTCTATGAGGGGGCAACACCTCGGAGGCCTCCTTAGAAAACACATCAGCGAAGTCCTGAACAAACTCAGGAAGCGTGTTTACCTCCTCCCGGGGAGAAATAGAGTTAACCGAAAGACATGACATCAGGCATTCACTACCCCATTTGGTGAGATCCCCAGTATTCCAATCAAACGTGGGATTATGCAGCTGCAACCAGGGAAGACCTAATACCAGATCGGACGATAATCCCTGCATCACCAGTACAGAGCACTGCTCCAAATGCATGGAGCCAACACGGAGTTCAAAAACAGGAGTATGCTGAGTAAAATAACCATTAGCAAGAGGAGTGGAGTCGATACCCACTACGGGGATAGGATAAGGTAAATCAATAAAAGGCATCTCTAGAGACATAGCAAATTCCACAGACATGATATTAGCAGATGAGCCCGAATCCACGAAGGCACTGCCAGTGGCAGACCGGCCAGCAAACGAGACCTGAAAGGGAAGCAAAATCTTATTGCGTTTAGTATTAACGGGAAATACCTGTGCGCCCAAGTGACCTCCCCGATGATCACTTAGGCGCGGAAGTTTTCCGGCTGCTTATTCTTGCGCCTGGGACAGGTGTTCAGTAGATGCTTGTCGTCCCCACAATAGAAGCAGAGACCATTCTTCCTGCGAAACTCTCTACGTTGTCGAGGGGACATGGAGGCCCCGAGTTGCATAGGTACCTCCGAGTCCTCCGTGGAAGAGCGAGGAGACGGGACCTCGGGGGGAATCGCAGGGCAGTCAGAGGGGAAAACATTGAAACGTTCAAGCTGACGTTCCCTGAGACGTCGGTCAAGTCGTACTGCTAGGGCCATAATCTGGTCTAGGGAGTCAGAAGAGGGGTAGCTAACCAGCAGATCCTTCAGGGCGTCAGATAATCCTAACCTAAACTGGCACTTTAGGGCCGGGTCGTTCCACCGGGAAGCTACGCACCACTTTCTAAAATCAGCACAGTATTCCTCAACAGGTCTCCTACCCTGACGTAAGGTCACCAGCTGACTCTCGGCTAAGGCAGTCCTGTCAGTCTCGTCGTAAATGAGACCGAGGGCAGAGAAAAACCGATCAACGGAGGAAAGTTCAGGGGCGTCAGGAGCCAAGGAGAAGGCCCACTCTTGGGGCCCTTCCTGGAGTCGGGATATAATGATACCCACCCGCTGGTTCTCGGAACCTGAGGAGTGAGGTCTTAGGCGGAAATAAAGTCTGCAACTCTCCCGGAAGGAGAGAAAAGTCTTACGGTCCCCTGAGAACCGGTCAGGTAACTGGAGGTTGGGTTCTAAAGGTGAGGTGAGGGGTACTACAAAGGCAGCGTCAGACTGATTGACCCTCTGAGCCAGGGCCTGGACCTGTAGGGAGAGGCCCTGCATCTGCTGGGTTAGGGTCTCAAGGGGGTCCATTATAGCGTCAGTGTAGAAGAAATGGTAGACTAGGTAAGGGCTTGTTATTATGTAATGGCGGAAGGAGGTGAAGGGAACAAGTGAGCCCTAATCTACCCACCGCCCTGTCCCTGCCTACTTGCAACGACCCGCCCTAGGCGACGGGGTACAACTGGGCGGCGGTCCCTACGCTGTCTAAGTGCAAGGGGGTACAAACAGGGAACACGCAAGGGAATACAGTAGCCCACGGAACGCCGCGAGGAAACGGAGCGGGAAAGAGCCAGTCAGGATCAGGAAGTAGTGGAGTATACAAACGGGAGCACGGAGCAGAAGCAAGCCAGGGGCAGAGCAACGCAGGATAAACGGAACTGAAGCAAGGCAGAAGCACGGCAGAAGCAGGCTGGAGCAAGGCAGCAGTGGGGCCAGGAATCCAAGAGAATAACAAGCAAGGAGGAAGAGAAAACGGCAGGTATAAATGGACAGGGGGCGGAGCTAACTCTGACTGACCAGGCCGCGATAGGCTCTCCCACTCCTGAGCCTGCCACCCTGATTGGTGGGAGCAGGTGTCAGTCTCAGAGGTCTGGCCTCAGGTGTCGACTGATTAATCCTGGGAGTATACCCAGACATAGTGCCTGGCAGATCCTTTACACATTTACTGTTATTTATCCAGAAGTGTATGCAAATGTGTGTTTATAGTTTAGACATGAACTCATTCATGTGACCAGGGTATGATCCACATAATTATGCAAAGATCCTGGCATTCCTTAATGATTCATTATCCAGGATAATGTGTTATTACTGTGTGATGATGTGTGCAGGCATATGTGCCTAAATCTGAAGTCATCGGATCATCTGCGAAAACTGTGCTGCTTGCTTGAGCAGTTCTAGGACATGTAACTTCTACCTTGCTGTTACTTGGAAAGCATGCCTTTATTATTAATAGCAAATTTATGGGAATTAGTTATTTATTAACAGCAAGGAACCATGCATGAGTAATATGTACAATACCTATAAAAAAAAAATACCATCACCCACCCCATTGGACTTTTTATTCTTCTATTTGTGAAAATATTAATTAGTAACTGTACTTTCAGAAAACTTTTGATATGTCATAGTGACATATCAGAAGTTTTGTTCGGTAGTGGTCCGGGTGCTGAGACCCCCACATCGCTGAAACAAAGGGGCAGAAGCAATCTTCTGAGCGCTCCGCACCTTCAGCTGAGATTGGCTCTCCTCGTCAGCCTGAAAACGGGATCAAAGACGTTCTATGTGAGCCCGTACAGTACAGAACAGTTTTCAGAAATCACAGTGGATTTAGGCTTGAGTGACAATGCAAAGAAAGCACCAGTGTAAGGCCTTATTCACATGAGCGTTGAATAAGTCCGTGTGATGGCCGTTAAAACAACGGCGTTCACACGGACGCATGTATTTTTATGGGACCGCGCACATGTCCGTTGTTTCAAAGGAACGTGTGAAGGGTACGTTGAAAAATAGAACCTGTCCTATTATCTTCTGTTTTCACAGATCCCTCCATAGACTCAAGTCGCACAGGGGCACCTCGGACGCGCTTGTGTGAATGTAGCCTTAGAAGCAGGACCGTTTCTAGGGACAGACAAGGCGTGCCACTGAACAAGGGGGTGGTCCTTTAACAAGATATAGCCTTTGCAAACTCCCTAGACTCCCTTAGTGATCGGGCGGAACGATCGAATAGCACTCTGCTCGATCATAGGGAGAACTTTGGGGCTGTTTTATCATAATCGCTTAGGCCTCTCAACAATCAGTGCAGGTAATGAAGGGGAAGCTAGACATAATAAGTACAGGATACAGCAGACATCACTAGAGCCCTGGGAGTAAATAGTTGCTCACTATGCACAAGTATTGCAATATATTATACTGTATAAGTGATCAGGAAATCAGATGCTCAAGCACTATTTAGTTACTAAAAAAAAAGTTAAATAACGTTTATAGAAAAATAAAATCAATCTAAGAAAAAAAATATTTTTTCACATACAAAGTACTTTACAATGGGGCAAAAAAAAAATTAAAAACTACACATAATTGGTATCATACTATAAAAATTAAATGTTATTTATCCAGCACAGTGGGAAAACTCTGAACAGCAATGGCAGCAATGCTGTTTTTTGGTCATCTCGCCTTTTATAAAAAGATATAAAAATTTATCAGGTTATATGTACCCTAAAATGGTACCAATTGAATCTAAAACTCGTCCCGCAAAAAAAAAAAACAGCCTTCCTACAGCATTGTCGACAGTAAAATAAAAAGGTTATGGCTCTCAGAATGTGAGACACAAAAAAATATGGAAAAAAATTGGTTTTATTTGCAATTAGTAAAACAGAAAAAAATTGGTATTACCGTAATAGTAGCAAAGTTAATATGTCATTTATACTGCACAGTGAACGCCATAAAACAAAACTCAAAAACCATGGTAAAATTGTTGTTTTTTTCACATTTCACCCCCAAAAAAAGTAATATAAGTTGTTCTATACATTATATGTTCCCCAAAATGTTGTCATTATAAAATATAACTCATTCTGCATAAAATAAGCATATTATATATTTATATGTACTACTATGTATTATTGATCTTGAAAGTCGATTACATATGGCTGAGAGTGACGCCATGGTGTGAGAACATCCTGGTGGAACTAGAAGTCCCAGACGTATCATCCAGAGCAACAGATATACCGCTGCTCATCTAGTCTGTGATGGTGGAGTTTGGACTGCAAAGTTCGGACTTGGAAGGTTTTTTTTCTGTGTCTCTATGGACCATTAGAGCTGTAAAGTACATATTATTTTGACTGTTTAATAAGTAGTCTGGACTTAACCTGTCTGTACCTGCTGCGGACCCAGGTGTGTGCATATTTGGAAAATATATTTATCTAAATAAGCCCTTATACGACTACATTGATGGAAAAATAAAACAGTTGTTTATTTCATCTGAGTTTGTTTTATTATATTTCAGCTAGCCACGTCCTTAAGGGGTTAAACAGCAATGCTAATGTCCGAGATGCAGAGTACTGAGCCAACACTGTTTCCAATTTCTTCAGGTATCTAAGAAATTGCAAGATATCCTGTCATCAAGTTAAGGGGGTTGTATGAAATTAGATAAACATATTTTCTTTCTTCCATAAACAGCGCCACTTTTGTCAGTGGGCTGTGTCTGGTATTGCAATTCAGCCCTATTCCCTCACCTGTAAGGGTTGAGAACCTTCAGGAAAAGTCCAAAGTAAAATTGTAATACAAAATATTCCAATATAACTTTTTATCTTAAATCAGATGAGTCTCATGATTGGGTCACTTTGCTCAGTCTTCTGCTCCTGGTCATGTGAAATTATAATGTACATTTTATGTAGTTCAATGCTAGAAACAAGTGCCGGATTATCAGACCTTTTAGAATATCAGATGCCAGATTAAAGGAATTTCACATCGATTTAGTTTACGTCATCTTAGTAAAGTACTTACTCTTTCTTATTTTCAAAGCAGATCTGTCAGCTGAATATGCTGCTCAGGTAAGCCATTACCTAGGGCAGCATATTCTGCATATTCTAAGGTAGGTCTGTTCTCCTTTTAGCCAGAACAACACAACAAAATATTGTGTATCTACTTGCAAAAAGAGGTAAAAGCTTAAGAATCACTGGCTATAAAAAAAACACCTCATATTCAGGACCATTATCTACTAGACAGAGGAGAGAGTGTCTACAAAAAGGGTCTCTGACTTGGAGAACCGAGGACATTTTTGCGTAAAGCCCACTGTTTTAGTGGGCACTATCTATGTAAAGCTTTATTTACTCTGCAGTTGCACTGAACATTTGCTGCCAGGTTCCCCAGCAGATTCCAGATGATCACTGAGGGTCCCAGCAGCCGAATACACTGTGACCTTCTTATCATCCGAAGTGGACAACCCCTTTAATTTACGCCATATCACATGGGATATGTAAATGTGGCTCTCAAGGTACAAAAATCTTGGTTACGTCATCGATCAGAATACGAACACACTTGCTCCCTGTGAACTAAGAGGAAATGTTAATAATTTGCCAGCTCCTTGGATACTCATATCTCATTAGTATGTGTCCTAACACACCCTTTCAGCTGGTTTCTTCTGTTGCAACCAATTTAATTGAGGAAGTATTATTAATCCAACTGTACCTTCTGTCTAGCGTATCTTTTATTATCTAAGTCACCTGCAGATCAGGACCAGTCAGACAAGTTTTAAGCTAAACAAGTTTTTTGCTTGCTTGTTTAAGGATTGTGCAACCCATAGAATAGAACTTTCTTATACCAATGAAGCATTCATAGCGGCATAATCATTACAGAGACGATCACAACGAAGGAACGGAGAAGTACATACATCTACCAGGTACATATTCTACGATTGTTTTAATGAAATGCCAAGTCAATAGATGAGAACGGAGCATTTTAAGAAACACAGAAGCTCTGATCTGTTTAGATTTCACTATTCTGTATGCGGATGTCCATATCTGTGTCCTGTTCATAATTGGCTTAAAGGTGTTAAATGACTTTATGCAATGTTGTCTGTTCTTTCAGCATGTTTTGTACCTAGTTGCTACTACTAGGTTACTTCAATTCTAAACAGGTCCTAGTTCCTGAGTTATTATGCTACACTGTACAGTTAAATACTTTGTAGGGGGAAACTCCTTCAGGCCATACATTTCCCCTGAAAATTCAGAAAATGACTGATTATGTAATATATGGACGGGTTGAGTCTGCCAGGACAAGAGACGTTCTTTATTAGAATTTCTCTGCTCTTAATAGTAGAGGAGGTTCCTGAGTGTAGGACACCCTCTATGACATCCATATGTCCTAATACGGCCTTAGAAAATGGGTATTGTTTGTATTTTGAAAAAAAGGGCCCAAAAAGCTAATTTGCCGCATTATGTAGAGGTCCATTTCTTGCTGAGTGTAGTAATATATACTGTATTATATTGTTGCATTAAGTTATATGATATACTTTACATGTAAAAAAAAAATCCTGTCAAACATAGTGCATTTGTAATATACATTTCTTTCTCTCTCACTCTCTCTCTCTCTCTCTCTCTCTCTCTCTCTTTCTCTCCCTATAGGTCACTTTTTCTAATAAATATATGTAGTTAAACTTTTGTATTTTACATATATTATTTCCAGCAAGTCCTTGCTTTACAAATGATTACAAGTTAATTGTCTACAAGACTTGTAACTCTAGTTCCACATTTCGTAATTATCCATATTGAAATAATTATATTCTACTAAAACTATTCTCGGATTCTGGCAAAGCAAGACAATAATTCATGCAATAGAAACAATAATATATGCATTAATAGGGGTTCTCCGAGACTTTTATATTGATGGCCTATCCTTAGAGTAGGACATCAATATCAAATCGGTGGGAATCCAACTACCCACACCCCCAAGGATCAGCAGCAACAAATGCCTCGGCTTCCTCTTAGTTTACCAGGCACAGTGCCGTATACTGCCGTAGCAGCTGAGCCTAGGATTGCAGTTCACTGCAGTCCGAATCAATTCACTTGTATAAGACCGGAACTGCAATTCCAGGTACAGCGGCTACAGAAGTATAAGGCGATGTGCCTGGTAAACTATGAAGATACCACAGTGTTCGCTGCAGCGTCCCCTTCAGTCGGACCCTACTGATCTGATATTGATGACTTATCCTAAGGATAGCCCGTCAATATAAAACCCCAGGAGAACCCCTTTAACACAATAGTATAAACTAATCATAGCTTCAAAGTAAAAGTTGAAATTATTTTAATGTTAGAGAATTTCATTTAGTGAATAAATTTTCTTCGATTGGTGTTCACTTGTAACAGCATGCCAACCCTAAAATGGTACAAATTTGATAACATCTCTTCCGCATGTACTAAGCAATTTTATATCATGAGTGCTTATTAACACTTAAAAGCAGTGTTAACCTCGGCAGTAAATTAAATATATATATATATATATATATATATATATATATATATAAAACTATGTATTGTGATTTCATGCAACTTTTGAACAGGTTTTTTTTTTTTTTTAAATAATCTTTTTAAAATATAGCTTTTATGTATCTTGTACACATAGAACTTGTATCTTGCCATCAAAGCAGAATCTGTCCGGTCAGCATGACTGACGGCTCGGATGAAGGCTGGTCCTGCGTGTCTCTCAAGCTGTTATCAATCCCATCTTAGATGTGATCAATAACAACTGGATGTCAGAGACATGCAGGACCAGATTTCAGCCGAACCGTCAGTCATGCTGACCTGACGGGACAGCAAGATACAGCTTCTATGTACACAGGATACATAGAAGCTGTATCTCAAAAAGTAAAAACTATTTTTAATAAAAACTTATTTAAAAGCTGCATAAAATCACATAATATAAAGATTTATATAAAAAAAATGTACTTTAAAAGTTAACATAGCCTTTAAGTAAGTAATATGGTATTGCCCTAGTACAAAGGACATACTGCTGTGTCTTTATTAAAAGCAATTATGCTTTAATAGCAATAGACAAGGAAGTCTAGACAAATTTAGTAACATCAAATTTAGTGTTTGTATGCTGTAGTGTAGGTGCTACATAAATGTTGTGCTCCAAACATGTCTTACCTTTAGGGTTGGACTCTTAAGGGAATTGTTTAAAGTCAAATATTCATGTAGTTTATGTTAAAAATGTCATCAGAATATGCGGTCTCCAGGGCAATACATTAATAGTGGTAATCCAGACATGCTGGTATAAAATATAATCATTTTTAGATTTAATGTAGTCAAAGTGGGTACAATTTGCAACATATATACGGTCCCAAACGTACTGACTTGCCATTAAAGAGGAAAATTACCTACATGGGGTGAACTACAACTCTTTCCGCCGTCCGGTTATCTCGACTAGTCCTATTGGCTTATGACCTGGATTTACTTAGAGGAGGTCTCTCATTTACTGCATGAAGTTTGGTGACAGATCACAGTCCTCTTGGGTCGATTCTCACCAGGATAATAGCAATATTGTTAGAGAGACAGAAAAATAAAATAACGAGATACCATTCGATATACATGCAGTTTCCTAGTAGAGCTCAGTAGTCATCAGTGCAGAAACTTTTTCATCAGCATGTTGCTAAGGAAGACATGATCTCAGATAGCTGCGTTTACAGCAAGTTAATAGGCAGCTGCCATTAGTTCCATACTTCTGTGTTCTTTACATGAGAAAATTAAGTGGAGCAAACACATCATATCCAACAAGGTAAAAAGGTAAAAAAAAAAATTGAATTAATTAAATACATAAACGTAAAGAAACATTACAGCATAAAATAAATGCCATTATCCCTCTGCCCCAACCAAAGGTTGAACTTAGCTGTTGTTGGGGATGTATTTTATATAAGTATTATGCATATATATATATATATATATATATATATATATATATATATATCCTAAAGCTACAAAAAAAATTCCCCTTCGAGATTTGTCTTTACAGCTCTTTGTATCCATATGCAAGTCCACAACCCCCAACTATAAGGAGAGAGACGCAATATATTTTTTTTTGGCACTTTTGAATTAACAATTGTAGATTTGCTGAGAATACCTGATCTGTCGACTGATCACAAAAACAGACTGCAAAAAACTTCTAGTTTGGACAAGCTCTAAAGCTGACTATACACATTAGATAAATGTCGTCTAACCCTGACGATTGTGGCAGGATTAGCCCACAATCTAGTGTGTATGGGTGAGCCCGACTGTCCCCTGACATCTGCCATTGGGAGGAAAAAGGATTGCTCATGTTGGATATCAGCATACGCAGTTCTTTGTACTTTCAAGATGAGCACTGCCAGATGTGCCTAGTTTGTATAGCAAATATTAAATATTTTTCCTGGACCCATTTATGACCAGGAATTTCCAGAACTTCCTTTGGGAAAAATCAGGTTGGCACGTACTGTAGCACGAGAAAAGTTATCACAGATGTTATTCTAACCAACAGATGAACTGAGTGCGTAGTATTTCTATGACCATATCAAAGCTCATACTAACTATATCAATGGGCCCAATAAAGGGAAATACTGAAACAGGAATCTAAAGATTTTATAACAGTGGAATATTAAAATATGCATTTTACCCATTGTTAGTGGATTAGGATACATTTTCCATTAACCCCTTCCCACTTTGGCCACTTTTGACCTTCCTGACAGAGGCTCATTTTTCAAATCTGACATGTTTCACTTTATGTGGTAATAACTTTGGAATGCTTTCACTTATCCAAGGGATTCTGAGATTGTTTTCTCATGACACATTGGACTTTATGTTACTGGCAAAATTTGCTCGATACGTTCAGTATTTAATTGTGAAAAACACCAAAATTTAGCAAAAAGTTGCAAAAATTTGTATTTTTCTCAATTTAAATGTATCTGTTTGTAAGACAGATAGTTATACCACACAAAATAGTCACTATTAACATCCCCCATATGTCTACTTTAGATTGGCATCATTTTTTGAACATCCTTTTATTTTTCTAGGACGTTACGAGGCTTTGAACTTTAGCAGCAATTTCTCACATTTTTAAGAAAATTTCAAAAGGCTGTTTTTACAGGGGCCAGTTCAGTTGTGAAGTGGCTTTGAGGGCCTTATTTATTAGAAACCCCCAATAAGTCACCCCATTATAAAAACTTCACCCCTCAAAGTATTCAAAACAGCATTTAGAAAGTTTCTTTTTTTTTTTTTTTTATTCTGTTTTTATTTATTTATCAAATGTGAATGACAGAGAAATAAAACATTTCAAGACACTTTGACATACAGTTATGACTAGAAAGTTTCTTAACCCTTTAGACGTTTGACAGGAAATAAAGCAAAGTAGAGGTGAAATTTCCAAATTTCATATTTGTTTGCAGAAATTTATTTTTAATCCATTTTTTTTGTAACACAGAAAGTTTTACCAGAGAAATGCAACTCAATATTTATTGCCCAGGTTCTGCAGTTTTAGGAAATATCTCACATGTGACCCTAGCGTGCTACTGGACTGAAGCACCGGCCTCAGAAACAAAGGAGCACCTAGTGGATTTTGGGGCCTTATTTTTATTAGAATATATTTTTGGCACCATGTTAGGTTTGAAGGGCTCTTGTGGTGCCAAAACAGTGGAAATCCCCCAAAAGTGACCCCATTTGGGAAACTACACACCTCAAGGAAATTATCTAGGGGTATAGTGAGCATTTTAACCGCACAAGTTTTTTGCAGAAATTATTAGAAGTAGGCCGTGAAAATTTAAATCTACATTTTTTCAAAGCGATTTTTTAACGATTTTTTCCTCATTTCCACAAGGACTAAAGGAGAAAAAGCACCACAAAATTTGTAAAGCAATTTCTCCCGAGTAAAACAATACCCCACGTGTGGTCATAAATGGCTGTTTGGACACACTGCAGGGCTTAGAAGGGAAAGAGTGCCATTTGGCTTTTGGAGTTCACATTTAGCAGGAATGGTTTGCGGAGGCCATGTCACATTTGCAAAGCCCCTGAGGGGACAAAACAGTGGAAACCCCCCACAAGTGACCAAATTTTGGAAACTGCACCCATTGAGGAAATTATCTAGGGGTATAGTGAGCATTTTGACCCGACAGGTTTTTTGCAGAAATTATTGAAACTGGGCCATGAAAATGAAAATCTACATTTTTTTCAAAAAAAATGTAGGTTTAGCTAATTTTTTCTCATTTCCACAATGACTGAATGAGGAAAAAGCATTTTGTAAAGAAATTTTGTAAAGCAATTTCTCCCGAGTAAAACAATACCCCACATGTGGTCATAAACGGTTGTTTGGAAACACGGCAGGGTTTAGAAGGGAAAGAGCGCTATTTGGCTTTTGGAGATCACATTTAGAAGGAATGATTTGCGGAGGCCATGTCACATTTGCAAATCACCTGAGGGGACAAAACAATGAAAACGGCCAAAAAGTGACTCCATTTAGGAAACGACACCCCTTGAGGAATTCATCTAGGGGTGTAGTGAGCATTTTGACCCCACAGATGTTTCATAGAGTTTGTTAGAATTGGGCAGTGAAAATGAAAACAATCCCTTTTCTTCAATAAGACGTAGCTTTAGCTAAAAAAATGTTACATTTTGTCAACAAATAAAGGAAAAAAAGAACACCAACATTTGTAAAGCAATTTCTCCAGAGTTCGGTAATACCTGATATGTGGTCATAAACTGCTGTTTGAGCACACAGTAGGGCTCAGAAAGGAAGGGGCGGCATTTGGCTTTTGGAGTGCAGATTTTGCTGGATTGGTTTCTGGGTGCCTGTGGGACCAAAACAGTGGAATCCCCCAAGAAGTGATCACATTTTGGAAACTACATCCCTCAATGCATTCACCTAGGGGTGTAGTGAGCATGTTATTCCCGCAGGTGTTTTGTAGAAATTAGTGTGCACTCGATATTGCAGAGTGAAAATGGGATTTTTTTCCATAGATATGCCAATATAACAAGACAGCTCTCTAATTATTATGCTGTGTTTCCCGGTTTTAGAAACACCCTTCATGTGACCCTAATCTTTTGCCTGAACATTTGACAGAGCTCAGGAGGGAAAGAGCACCATGTAAAATTGAGGCCTAATTTGGCGATTTACAAGGTATTGGTTCACAATTGCAGGGCTCAGATGTGAAATAATAAAAGAAACCCCTGAGAAATGACCCCATTTTGGAAAATACACCCCTCAAGGCATTTAATAAGGGGTGTAGTGAGCATTTTCACCCCACAGGTCTTTTCCATAAATGAATGCGCTGCGGATGGTGCAAATTAAAAATGTATATTTTTCGCTAGTGCGACTGGAGACACACACCCCAAAAATTGTTAAAAGAGTTTTCCCGGGTATGGCGATGCCATATATGTGGAAGTAAATTGCTGTTTGGGCACACTGTAGGGTTCAGAGCGGAGGGAGCGCCATTTGGCTTTTGGAGGGCGGATTTTGCTTGGTAGTAGTTTTGTATTGCTGGTGTTTCCATTTATAATGTGGGGGTACATGTAAGCTGGGCAGAGTATAAAAGGGGCATAGTCAGGTGGTACAATAATGGGGTAAAAAAACAATAAAATGATCCATAGATGTGTGTTACGCTGTGAGGCAATCCTTTCTGCACAGGCCTGTGCCGCACTGATAAATGTCCTTCGTCATTCCCCTTCTAGTCCACACTTCGCACCTTTGCGGTTTGGGGAATTTTGCTGGGAAGTGTTGTCCTGGTATAATACGGGCAACCTCGCTTCCAGCTGATATGTTTGGGCCCTCCCCTTCCTGGTTCCCTAATTCTAAGGCATTGATAACTCGCCTCTTCAAACAGAAGAAATATTCCCCTCGGGCCTGCACAACAGCATATTTTTTTATTTCTTGACTTAATGGAGCCTTAACTAATATAATTTTTTCATAGACGTAGTGGTATGAGGGCTGTTTTTTTTTGACGAGCTCTAGTTATTATTGCTAGTTAACCAAAAAACCGCAATTCTGGCATAGTTTTGTTAGTGTTTTTTTATACAGCGTTCACCATGCGTTATAAATTACATGTTAACTTTATTCTGCTGGTCAGTACGATTCTGGCGATACCTAATTTATAGAATTTTTTTATGTTTTACAACGGTTTGCACAATAAAATTACTTTTGTAAAAAGAATGTATTTGAGAACCATAACTTTTTAACTTTTTCGTTGATTGAGCTGTATGAGGGCTTGTGTTTTGCGAGATGAGTTACAGTTTTTATAGGTACCATTTTTGGATACGTGCGACTTTTTGATCACTTTTTATTCCAATATTTGTAGGGCAAAGTGACCAAAAAACAGAAATTATGGTATAGTTTTTTAAGTTTTTTTTTTTTTTTACGCCGTTCGCTGCGTGGAATAAATAACATAATATTACAGTTATTACAAAATAACAGGCCGTTACGGACATGGCGATACCAAATCCGTATGGTTTATTATGTTTTTTTCAATAATAAATGACTTGATAAGGGAAAAGGGCGATTGTGTTTTTATTTTATTACTTGAAACTTTTATTATGTTTTCAAACTTTTTTTTACACTTTTTTTTCAAGTCCCACTAGGGGACTTAAAGGTCCAACTGTCAGATTATTTTTTTCTAATACATTGCACTACCTACGTAGTGTAATTTATTAGATCTGTCAGTTATTCAATGACAGCAAGCCGATTAGGCTTCGCCTCCCGGCGGGGCCTGATCGGCTTCCGTAATGGCAGAGCAGGAGGCCATTGGGTCTCCTGTTGCCATAGCAGCAGTCACCAGTCCTGATTGCCTGTCAGGGCTGGCGATCTGCTAGCAACCGCTAAGATGCAGCGATCACTGCATCCAAGGTGTTAATGGCAGGGATCGGAGCTAACATACAGCTGACATCCCCCGTTGATGGCGCCATCTCACCGGCAGCTACGGAAGCCATTCAGGCTCTGCCGCTGAGCGGGACCTGAACGGCTTCTGTGCTAGGCAGTATTAGGCCTCCGGTGGATACAATGGCAACAATTTCATTGCTGGGGTTCCGATGTGCTGCAAACACCTTAAATGCAGCGATCGCGTTTGAGCGCTGCATTTAAGGTGTTAATGGCGGGGATCGAAGCTAATTTCGGTCCCCGCCATTACAGCTGAATGTCAGCTGTAAGATACCGCTGACATCCGGCGATGATGGCACCGTCTCAGCTTCTGAGCCAGTCCCCAGCATTTGTCGTATGGATATGGTAAAATGCGGGAAGCACTAGCTTTCCATGACGTATCCATACGACAAATGTCGGGAAGGGGTTAAAAAACACAAAGTTATCAAAGCAAGGCTTACTATTGTGTCACTGTGTGTTCCCTAAGTTATGTTTTTAGGGCCTGTTCACATCAGCGTTGGGCTTCCGTTCATCGGTTCTGTTCAACCTTTCCATTGTAGGAACTGATGAACGGAAAGCCGAACGTTAGAGTTGGTTTCCGTTTGTTTCCGTTATGTAAAGTTTCCCTTTTTTTTGCAGAAACAGTAGCGTAGTCGGTTTGGCTTTCCGTTCATTGGTTCCTCCGACAGAATGGTCGAATGGAACCGATGAACGGAAGTCCAAAAGCAATGTGAATACACCCTTACTTACATTGTTGTACTTGGTCATGAAACATTAAAATTTTTATCTTAATGATAACAGATAAAAGTTTCATATAACACTGCACAATTTTTTTTGCCTGTCAGGATCGCATACAGCTATTTATACAGAATAAATGATTAAATTACGTAAAAAAGTGAAAAAATATCTTCAGCAAATTCCAACACCACTTCCATCACCATTTCAGCTTACTTTGCATCTCTTCTCTTCACTGGCTTCCTGGCACCTGTTTAGCAAGCAGTAGAATTGACGCATTGCCTTGAACTTGAAGAAGAGATCCCAACTTTGGTAGGAAGCAGTGGACCTTAGGTGAGTTAAGATTTGGAAGTTAAAAATTGCTGAAAACGCAAATTAAAGCCGTTTTCATTTCTTTGCAAAGACTAAATATATATTGTCGGAATCTGTACATATGGGGGGGTTGCGGTTGACAAAAAAAAGTCCACGCTTGGCTTTTTTGCAGTCCAGAAAACAAACAAGTGCTTATCCAGCATACAAGTCTTGCAGCATATAAACAAAACAAACGCCTAGCCCTAACTAAACAGCAGGTTTCCTCACCTAATATAAACCATGAGTACAGTGTTCCTTGGATTAGACTTTCCACACTATACTTGTGTGCATTTCCAAGCGATGACCTGGACTACACCACTGTACTGATTTGGGAAAGGGGAAAACCATGTGTTGGTGCAGGAAGGCCATTCTATAGAAATCCGGACATAAAGTGTAGCTAATCTTTGACAAACTTCTGACATGTCATAGTGACATTTCAGAAGTTTGGATTGGTGGGGGTCCGAGCATGGAGACCCCCACCAATCTCTAGAACGAAGCAGCTGAAGTGCTCCGGAAATAAATGTATAGTGTACGGACTCAATAGAAAATCTATGAGCCCGTACTCCAATACATCGGCTTTCCGGAAAAAGCCAAACAGTAACGAAGCGGCATAGCGCTCACCTGAGCACTTCAGCTGCTTCGTTCTAGAGCTTGGTGGGGGTCTCAGTGCTCGTACCCCCACCAATCCAAACTTCTGATATGTCACTATAACATGTCAGAAGTCTGTCAAACGTTTAGCTACACTTTAACAAAAACACCAGCACAGAAAGTTTTGCTGAGAAATGCAGCTTTCCGGGATTTCTCATCTCACCCGTCTTCACCAGCAAAGTGAGAAATACACCCCATCCAGTTACACACACACATATGTATATATATATATATATATATATGCTGTATGTTTATCTGAGTATATACAGTATCTAAATTTCAATTCAACATGCAATTTGCAACACCAAGAAGGAAAAGTTTTGGAATTGTGGGAATCACAGGCTTGAGAGACATGTTAATGATATGCAAACTATATAAAAAAAATAGAAACAAAATATTCCAAACATCTTCATTTATTCAGTATCGAGTATGAGCGCCACGATACACACACTTACATGCCTTGGCATGCTGCCAATGAGGTTATTATTGGTGGTCTGAGAAATGTTATGCCACACTGAATGCACTCATCAAGATTGGCTGCTAGTCCTCCATTCCAGCCTCCATTGCCATGATACCATGATAGCCTTTGAGAGCGGTGGAGTGTGGTCAATAGAACACCTTTAGCTGGGCGTCTGGCTCAATGTTATGCAAACCCCTTCTGATTGTTTGTATCCACACTGGTTGCTGCCCTAGGCTTGGGATGTGACGTCCGATTTCACTTGCAGTACAGAATGGATCACTACGTGCCATTCTTATAATCAGATTATATGTCCGTACATAGGTTCACGTCCGTGCACCTCTTGTTCTCATTCCCGTTCGTTGTTGTTCTCCCAACCTCCGGGACATGCAACATTGTGATAAACCAAGGTCTCTCAGTTCAAGGATTCTGTCCCTCTCAGATTGCGACAAGTGGCGATAACTGTCACGTCGACGAACAGGAGGCATCGCACAATCATCCCACACCACTTTATCCGATTTTTGAGGTTTCATGTGGCTAAAAAACTTTGCTTTCAATCTGACTTTTATACCCCTCCCACATGCCACAGGTTGGAGCTAGGTGCTTAAAAATTTGATCATTTGAAGATCATAGCGACACCTGCTACCAGTGACGGATTAAGTAGACCATAGGCCCTGGGCTGTTCCACAAACTTGGGCCGCCTTCCCCACTGCCGCTCTGCCGTGTCTATAATGAACACGACCTTTTTGTGCGAGCATTGTCAAATGGTTGTTATGATTCCCCTTGTCAAAGGACTGTGTCCCTACATACTGACAGTCTTCAACCATCACTGACAGTATCATACTGTGTAGGACACTTCCTCTTGACAATGGAAATGGTAACACACATTTATATATTAGTCCTGGGTACACAAAGATATGTAGAATGCAAGGATTTCCTACAACAGACATGTCAGAAGAGCTGACAGATCCCCTATAGATCCAGTGACTCACAAGTGACATCTTCTCTGATGGGAGTTGTTTTCTTTTCTTCTCCATATGATGCAGACCGTTATGGCGACATCTCCTGATGAGACATCTTTGCTCCTCGCTTCTGCAGCCACTTCCAGCCTCTATAGAAACAAACAAATTTAGGCACCAAGGCCCAGAACCAGACATTAAAGGGGTTGTCCAGGCACGGACCGTTTTTTATACTGAGGACCTATCGATGTGCCCGGACAACCCCTTTTACTCAGACTAAGAAATTTGGACCCCAGACTAGATCATAGAATACATGCAGAGCTTCTAAACTATTGCAGTCCCCAGACCAGACCCCCCTAAACAAATACAGACCCCAGAACAAGCACCCTAAATGGCTAACAGTTAATGAAAACCCATACTTTATTGTCTCAGAAAATTAGAATATTATATAAGCCCAATTCAAAAATGATTTTTAATACCGAAATGTTGGTCTACTGAAAAGTATGTACAGTATATGTACAGTGTACATATGTACAGTATATGTACATATGCCCTCAATACTTGGTCGGGGCTCCGACTCTGGATGAATTACTGCATCAATGCGGCGTGGCATGGAGGCGATCAGCCTGTGGCACTGCTGAGGTGTTATGGAAGCCCAGCTTGCTTTGATAGCGGCCTTCAGCTCGTCTGCATTGTTGGGTCTGGTGTCTCTCATCTTCCTCTTGACAATACCCCATAGATTCTCTATGGGAATTAGAGAGCAACAGTGTTGATCCACTATGTTATATCAAGTCCAGAGTCAACGCAGCCGTCTACCAGTATATTTTCGAGCACTTCATGCTTCCCTCTGCTGACAAGCTTTATGGAGATGCTGATTTCATTTTCCAGCAGGACTTGGCACCTGCCCACACTGCCAGAATTACCAATACCTGGTTTCATAACCACAGTATCACTGTGCTTGATTGGCCAGCAAACTCACCTGACCTAAACCCCATAGAGAATTTATGTGACCAGCAATAAGGCTATCTAAGTACCTACCAAAAGTTGTCCAAGGAAGGACAACTGGTGAACTGGTGACAGGTTCATGGGCGCTCAAAGCTCATTCATGTGCTTGGGGAGCGAAGGCTAGTCCATCTGGCTTGATCCGACAGTAAAGTTACTGTAGCATCAAATGCTGAAAAAAGTAATACTGGCTATGATAGAAAGACTGAAAAAACATCTTATTATGTAAAATGATGCAGATGCCAAGCTCTGATACACTAAGTGAATAATTTTTAACATCATAGACAATAAGATGATTACAGGGGTCCCACTGCTGGAATTCTCCTGCAATCACCTGATATTGCTAGGGGAAGCTCCTGACCCCTGCTGAGTGGACAAGATTAGGATAGATTTCTAGTAAAGAAAATATAATATTACATTTAATGACAGCAAGTAGAGATCTTGAAAATGGCAAGCAATTGAAACACAGAGCATATTAGAAAGTTGTTTATGTATAAATATAATATAATATTATATAAATATTAAATACATAATATATATCTTTTAGGATGCCTGAATCGGATGTACCACCAAAGTCTTCTCGGCATCGCAAGATCACAATAGCTGTCATCAGCGTGGCCGTCATCATTATTGTTGGAGCTATCGTTGCCGCTATTGTTATAGATTTAGTCCTTGGTAAGAATGTGAATAATACAACTATTTTTATGTTTGTTAACTCAACAGTCAGCTGACTCTTTTTCTTTTGCATATAATTATAAAGCCCTTATTGGAATAAATAGTAATACAAAATAAATAGAAGTAATAAAAAGTCTAATTTCAAGGGGCAAGAGACTGTGGTATACATAATAGAGAGGGGATCCATTGCACATATTAAAATGGGACCCCAGTATGGTTTTTGATTTTAACAATAGTTGTTATCACTTCTATTTTTTTCATTTTATATTCGCCATTGGGTGGCTATCATAGGCTTTTAGGACTACAACAATAATTAACCACCTAATTAGTTCAAGCCAATGTTAATATATAAACTAATTTGTGTCTCCTAGAAAAGAAAACAATTAGGGTGCCACCATACAATCTCAATGTGCTTCACCTCTACAGGCCGCACGGCTGAAAACCGCGGCAATGTTTAGCTGCAGAGGGGTACAGAGGGGGTCCACTTTGGCCACACAGGGTTTTAAAACAGTATTCTGCTTCATTTGCACCTCTCTCTACTCACACTCTCCATCCGTCTCTCATAGATTTCACAAATAGTGCATTATCTATGCAAGTCAAGTCAATCAGAGTTTCAGTGAAGAGTATAAGCAGGGTATTAACAAGTGAAGTTTAAAATTGACTGTGGCCAGAAGGGGCTCCTACCCATCTTGGCCCCGCTGCAGCTGAATCGACAGCAGAGGCTATATGACCGTTCCTGGTATTTGAGCACCTGATACTACTTCATGTGCATTCCTCATTTGTATGAGAAGGATTTGGAGAGGAACTAAATATATCATGAGCTCAAGGTGCTTTTTATTATACTTCAGTTATACCAGGATTTAATTAAAAGAAATTACCTACCACACTGTACAGGGAACAATAAATGGAATTTGGTGCAAGCCTACTGGTCACTTCCAGGCAAACAGCCTTTCTACTGCAGTATCATGAAAGAGAAGAAACCATCTAAGACCGATCATACATATAATACGCATTCAACCCAAGAGCAGAGGACCAGGTTCTCTATAACATGTACAGATGTAGCCATCTTTATATTGACGTTTTACGCATTAAATACACAGTGTCAAGAAACTTTAACTTTACTTTTTCAATGGCTTTTGTTGTGTGATATTACACTGCAGCAAGTTATCATAGTCAAGATAAACTTGGTTACATCTGTATATGCTATACTGCAATAGGGTGGCATCTGCAGGTATTCTTTATGGGTTGTTGCATTTCTAGAGCATTCACATCTAAATTTTACATATTAAATCCTACATGACGTTCCTTTAGCATTCATACCATAACTTTATAACTTTAGTCAACTGAATGATATTTTATGATTACATGCCATTACTCAAGTCACAAGGTAAAACTATGTAACCCAAGGTTGCAGTTCTACTATAAAAATCCTCAGCATTGATCATTTACATTTTTCTTCAACAGTAAAAAATAATTCTGGGTCCAGTTATAATCCCCATTACTTCAGGGGTTCGTTCCGAATACGTGACCTAAACTACACTGATGCTTACAAAGAAAGCAGTAGCTTTAAATACAGAATACTGGAAGCCGAAATTGCCGTAATTGTAAGTAGACAGGTTACTTACTGTATATTCATCTATTGCTAATATGCTACTGTTCCCTGTTAGCTCTTTTCAGTGGTGTGTATTTTTAAGTTCTCTTTCTTGTATTGCCTACTTCCTAATGATATACCAAGCTATGCAGGACTTCATTGCTCTGGTGTGACGTTTTAACTAATTGTCAGTATTGTTAAAGGGGTTGTATGAGATTAAAAAAACTTGTCTGCTTTCTTCCAGGAACAGCGCCACTCCTGTCAATAGACTGGCTGTGGTATTGCAGTTCAAGTGGTTGGGCCTGAGCTGCAATACTAAACACAGCCCATGGACAAGAATAGCACTGTTTCAAGAAGAAAAGAGTTAGGTTTTTCTCATCTCAAACAAGACCTTTACGTTTTTTTATTCTATCTAAATACATTAATATCTGTTCTTTTTATGGTCACAGTTACAAGAAACATTTAAGAACTCCGAACTAAAGACTCAATACAATATGTCCAAAGTAATCAGCTTTAGGTAAGCAATTCCAAACCTTCAAAGACAAAGAGAACAGAAATTAAAATATATCATTATTGTTGCTACTCTTCTTACTTGTGTATTAACTACCTATGGACTACTCCAATCTGTAAACTATTACAAAAAGTGGAGATGGCTATACAGCTTATGGTTATACCATAAAGCAATCTAAAAGCGGTCATATCCATTAGATAGAAATACAGTAGGTTGGTGGTTGAACGTACACACTTTAGTCCATATTGACCATTAAAAACACCGGGCAACGGGTGAATGATCTTCCAGCGTGGAAAGTTTTTTCACAAAACGTTTGTTCATGTAACAGTCGACTGCACCACAGTCAAGTAGTACCGACTGTCGCATGAAAATTGTAAACACGACCGACTACTTTTCAGACGATGGCAGTCTATCACCGATAGATAGTGTGGGTTAGGGAAGGACTGGTCTGGCACATAAGACAATTGGGGAAGGAGAGGTTTGACATACAGTAGGTATGGAGTATTCTGGTATGTATCATAGCTGGGGAAGGACTAGTCTGCCATCTAAGAGAGCTAGGAGAAACTGTCTGTCACATAGGAAAGGTGGTAGGAAGTTACTTTTGACATAACAAAGTTGACCATATGCATTATCTAACTGACTGCTGAAAGCTCATTTGGCTTGCATCTATGTCTCCGAACTCTCCCCATAAACATGCATGGACAGCTCAGTCTGAGCATGCATGTTTATTTTAATGGAAAGAGAAAAATAAGCCACTCGCAGTAGTCTAGTTCCTGCGGAAATAGAGAATTTTAGACGATGAAATTCAACTTCCCCGTTCCTGCTTTGCTGTGACATCAGATGTCAGGGGACAGTTTGTCGATTATTGACAGACCATGCTGAAGTCAGTGAGTTTAGCAGACCCATTGTGAAAAAGGTGTGATCTGTTCCTTGTTCTTGATCATATTCTGGGTAGAAAGGGCGAAAGGTCTGGTGATGTCCGGTGATTTGCACTTACAAATTAAAAACAAATTTTGGTTTATGTGAGGAGAATTTTGCCTTGTGTATTTCTATGTACTTGAAAATATTTTTTTTATTAACATGATGAAACTAATCTTTTGTAGCCCTGGGAGTATTAAACCAGAATTTGTGATCCTGTTTCAAGTTCCAAATGCTGAGAGCAAATCATTTTCTTCAACTTCTGCTCAGAAAATTTTCTCAGACAATTTAATCAATGCTTCCAATTCGCGGTTCGACATTGACAGAAGTTCACTTCAGTTGTCAGGTAAGTAGCCAATAATCTGTCTCATATAATGAAGGCTCTATGCAATGCTATAATAGATTATATAATATATTACACACACATATTCATGTTTGGTGTTTATCCCATGCAGTTAACGGCTTATCATAAATGGATTGTGAGCGGATCATAGATAATAAAATACGGGGTTTATCATGATTATCTTAATAATCAGGATTATTTTACATATCATTCTTCAAGTATATCCATAAGCTCTCTAACTATACTGTGGCTATGTGTTCTTGAACCAGGTACCATAGGGCACGTTCAGACGAAGCTGGATTTCTCCGCTGCAAATGTTGTTGCAGATTCGGGGCAATTACGCAACGAATCTGCACCAACATTTGCATATTTGACAGGTAATTCAGACGTTGCAGATATCACAGCGGACTTGCCACAGATTAAAATTTTTGCATTGCAAAGACTGAAATACGCAGTGAAATTCAGCTTCTTCTCCGCAATGGAAAGAGCATGCTGCGGTAGGAAAATTCTGCACAGCAGCCTGATTTCCGCAGTTATTTTCTGCAACGTCTGAACTAACTTTCCTAAAAATGTATAGAAACAAATATAAAAAACGGCCGCTGCAGAATTCCACTGCGGACTGTCCGCAGCGGAATTCAACAGCAATTCTGCCTCGTGTGCATGTGCCCTTAAAGTGGATCTGCCATCAGCTATCCATCTGGTATTTGATTTGCTTTTTATTCAGTCCATTTTTCCCTGTATACTAGTGGCATACCTACCATAGAGAATGGGCTTATTACTAAGTACTATGTAATGTCGGGGTAGGGAGACAGACACGTGAGCCCTAATCTACTCGCCACTCAGTCCCTGCCTACTTGCAACGACCCGCCCTAGGCGACGGGGTACAACTGGGCGACGGTTCCTACACTCAATAGGTGCACGACAGACAAACAGACAAGGGTACAAAGAAGCCAGGGAAATGGGGAAGCTGCCCACGGGGACACCGTGAGCAACAAGCGAAGTGAACGAGCCGAGTCAAACCAGGAGATGAGCGAGGTACAAAAACGCAGAGCAGAAGAGTGGTCAGTAAAGCCAAGGTCAATCACAAGCAGAGGATCAGTAGTTCAAGAAGCTGCAGCAGGGCTAGGAAAGCAGCAGAGAAGAATCATAAGCAAAGGAGGAACAGGAAAGGCAGGTATAAATAGACAGAGGGCGGGAGCTAGCTCCGTCTGGCCAGGCTGTGATAGGCTCTCCCACTCCTAAGCCTGCCATCCTGGGTGGTGGAAGATGGAGTCAGTCTCACAGACATAGAAGCAGGTGCAGACTGATTAACTATGGGCGTCGACACAGAAGTTGTGTCTGGCAGATCCTTTACAGTACCCCCCCCTTTTATGAGGGGCCACCGGACCCTTTCTATGTGGACCTGGTTTATTGGGGAAACGAAGGTGGAACCTCCTGAGCAATACCCCAGCGTGAACATCCCGGGCAGGTACCCAAGTCCTCTCCTCAGGCCCGTATCCCCTCCAATGGACCAGGTACTGGAGGGAGCCTTGGACCATCCTGCTGTCCACAATCTTGGCCACCTCGAATTCTACCCCCTCAGGGGTGAGAACAGGGACCGGAGGCTTCCTCGAGGGAGCCAAGGACGGGGAGCAGCGTTTAAGGAGGGAGGCATGAAACACGTTGTGTACTCGAAAAGACAGGGGCAACTCCAGTCAGAAGGAGACAGGGTTAAGGACTTCAATGACCTTGTATGGCCCTATAAACCGGGGAGCAAACTTCTTGGACGGGACTTTAAGGCGCAAATTTTTTGACGATAGCCACACCAGATCCCCGACCACAAACAAGGGGTTAGCAGAACGTCTTCTATCTGCCTGAGTCTTTTGTATGCTCTGGGACGCCTCTAGGTTCTTCTGAACCTGGGCCCAGACTGTGCACAGTTCCCGATGAACGACATCTACCTCGGGATTGTTGGAACTACCAGGTGAAACGGAGGAGAACCGTGGATTAAACCCAAAATTACAGAAAAAGTGGGAGACCCCTGACGAGTTACTGACCCGGTTATTAAGGGAAAATTCGGCGAGGGGAATGAATGAGACCCAATCATATTGACAGTCAGAGATAAAACACCTTAAATATTGTTCTCGAGACTGATTAGTCCTCTCAGTTTGGCCATTAGTTTCAGGATGGAAGGCAGAGGAGAAGGACAGATCAATCTCCTACTTTTTACAGAAGGCTCTCCATAACAATGAAACAAATTGTACCCCTCTGTCAGAAACAATATTGACAGGGACCCCATGGAGACGCAGGATGTGTTTGACAAACAAGGTAGCTAACGTCTTGGCATTGGGTAGTTTCTTGAGGGGCACAAAGTGGCACATCTTACTGAAGCGGTCTACTACAACCCACACCACCGACTTGCCTTGAGATGGAGGCAAATCGGTGATGAAATCCATGGAGATATGGGTCCAAGGTCTCTGGGGAATGGGCAAAGAACATAGTAAGCCCGCTGGTCGGGACCTGGGAGTCTTGGACCTAGCACAAACTTCACAAGCGGCGACGTAGGCCTTAACATCTTTGAGCAACCCAGGCCACCAATAGTTTCTGGCAATGAGGTACTTGGTATCCAGAATGCCTGGATGGCCAGATAGTGCAGAATCATGATTTTCCCTAAGTACCCTTAGCCGGAATTGCAGGGGAACAAACAGCATGTTCTCAGGAAGGTTCCCGGGAGCTGAACCTTGATCAGCCGCAATTTCAGAGACTAAATCAGAATCAATAGAGGAAATGATTATACCTGGAGGCAAAACACAAGCAGGATCTTCCTCCGAAGGAGGGCTGGCCATGAAGCTACGCGACAGTGCATCAGCCTTAATATTTTTAGACCCAGCCCTATAGGTGACCAAAAAGTTGAATCTGGTAAAAAATAACGCCCATCGAGCTTGTCTCGGGTTTAGCCTCCGGGCAGATTCTAGGAAAACCAGATTCTTGTGGTCGGTAAGGACCGTTACCTGGTGCCTAGCCCCCTCCAGGAAGTGACGCCACTCTTCAAATGCCCATTTAATGGCTAAGAGTTCGCGGTTGCCAATATCATAGTTACTCTCAGTGGGCGAAAACTTCCTGGAGAAGTAGGCACAGGGGCGGAGATGGGTGAGGGACCTGGTACCCTGGGACAAGACAGCCCCCACTCCCACCTCGGACGCGTCAACCTCCACGATAAATGGCTCCATTTGGTTGGGCTGAACCAGCACTGGGGCCAAGATAAAGCACTTCCTAAGGACCTCAAAAGCCTGGACAGCCTCAGGAGGCCAGTGGAGGAGATCAGCACCTTTGCAAGTGAGATCCGTAAGAGGCTTAGCGATGACCGAGAAGTTAGCAATAAATCTCCTGTAATAATTAGCGAACCCCAGGAAGCACTGTAACGCCTTCAGGGAGGCAGGTTGGACCCATTCCGCCACAGCCTGGACCTTGGCGGGGTCCATGCGGAATTCATGAGGAGTGAGGATTTGACCCAAAACGGTATCTCCTGCACCCCAAACACACATTTTTCGGTCTTAGCAAACAGTTTCTTTTCCCGAAGGGCCTGGAGCACCTTCCTGACATGCTAAATATGGGAGGACCAGTCCTTGAAAAACACAAGTATGTCATCAAGGTACACTACAAGAAATACCCCCAGGTAGTCTCTTAAAATCTCATTTATGAAATTCTGGAAGACCGCGGGAGCATTACACAACCCAAAGGGCATGACGAGGTATTCGAAATGACCTTCGGGCGTGTTAAACGCAGTCTTCCACTCATCCCCCTCTTTGATGTGGATAAGGTTATAAGCCCCCCGTAGATCAAACTTAGAGAACCATTTGGCCCCCTGAACCTGATTGAAGAGATCAGGAATCAAAGCATGGCCTAAGACCACCATCCCATTACATAATCACAAGCCCATATACCTAGTCTACCCTGGTCACTGACACTACTATGGACCCCCTTGAGACCCTGGCTCAGCAAATGCAGGGCCTCTCCATACAGGTCCAGGCCCTGGCTCAGAGGGACAACCAGCCTGATGCTACCCTGGTAGTGCCCCTCACCTCACCTCTTGAACCCCACCTCAAGTTGCCCGACCGGTTCTCAGGGGACCGGAAGACCTTTTTCTCCTTTCGGGAAAGTTGTAGGCTCTATTTTCGCTTAAAGCCCCACTCCTCTGGTTCTGAGAGCCAGCGGGTGGGTATAATTATGTCCCGGCTCCAGGACGGTCCCCAAGAATGGGCCTTCTCCTTGGCTCCTGACGCCCCTGAACTTTCCTCCGTTGATCTTTTCTTTTCTGCTCTCGGGCTCATTTATGACGAGACTGACAAGACTGCCTTTGCCGAGAGTCAGCTGGTGACCTTACGTCAGGGTAAGAGACCTGTTGAGGAGTATTGTTCTGACTTGAGGAAGATGGAGTCAGTCTCACAGAGATAGAAGCAGGTGCAGACTGATTAACTATGGGCGTCGACACAGAAGTTGTGTCTGGCAGATCCTTTACATACTAATTATGATTTCTGCAACTAAAAATTATTCATTTTATGATGAAAAGATATGCTTTCTGTATCAATTCCTCATGGTTTTTAAAATCTCTGCTTGCAGTCATTCAATAGCAGACTTCTCTATTTACTTCTTGTTCATGTAATGGATGCAGAGGTGCATGGCTCGATAAAAGACACAGCTCTGATAACTCTATCAAATGACCAGGAGTGGAAGTAAACAATTAAGTAAACAATTAATGTATCTCCTCCATGTGCGGAAGTTAAGGGCTATGTACACCTTAGAAGATTTTTATTTTATTTTTTTTAAATAAAAATGTGTATCAGTGTGTTTGGTGCAAATTTCTAATTACTTTTTAGTAAAAAATATTTTTACTTTTTGAGATACAGCTGCTTTGTATCCTGTATACAGAGCAGCTGTATCATGCGCTGAAAGCGGTATCCGTCAGATCAGTGGCACTGATGGGCTCAGTGACAGCGGGTCCTGCGTGTCTCTGACACACGCAGGATCGAGCAGTTACCGATCCCATCTAAGTTCATAACTTAGATGCGATCGATAACAGGTGGATCCTGCGTGTCAGAGAAAAGCAGGACCCGCTGTCACTGAACCCGTCAGTTCTGCTGATCTGATGAATACCGCTTTCAGCGCTAGATATAGCTGCTCTGTATATAGGATACGAAGCAGCTGTATCTCAAAAAGTAAAAATATTTTTTTAAATAAAGTAATTAGAAAGTTGCATCAAACACACGGATACACACACACACACACACATATATATATATATATATATATATATATATATATATATATATACATATATAAATCTATATATATATATATATATAGATAGTTAGATATAGATACAGTCTAAAAGCAGAGGAAGCAAGTTTTCAAAGTTGTACATAGCCTTTAGCCTTGCTACAGCTATGCTCGGCCCTGGACAGCTGTTTTATTTCATGTCACTTCAGTGGCCTGCCAAGATGCATAGAAACGACTTCTTGAATGAATGCATGAATGAGACTTCACACAAACACAGATTTATTTTTTGCTTTGGAGAACAGTATACAGTACAAAAAAATAAAATAAATTAGGGGCTGCTCATAGGTTTGATATCCAATTGAAGTAACCTAGGAAAATGTGTGACGCTTTTAAAGGGTAACTAAACTTTTTAGAAAACTTTTGACATGCCATAGTGACATGTCAGGAATTTTGATTGGTGATGATCCGAGCACTCAGACCCCCATTGACCGCTTAGTTTTTGATCGGCTTCCCTCGGCGCGTTGTACGGGCTCAATACAAAAGTCTATGAGCACCACTAGCTTTCCGAGGAAAGCCGATCTAAAACAAAGCGGCATAGCACTCACCGAAGCGCTTCTGTTGCTTAGTTTTAGCACTCAGTGGGGTCTTAGTGCTCAGACCCTCATCGTTTAAAACTTCTGACATGTCACTATGACATGTCAAAGGTTTTTTTCAAAAAGTTTAGTTACACTTTCAGAAGCCTGAATAGCTTGAAATAGGTTTAGTCTGGTCCTCAAGGTAAAAGGTGTGTCCTCGACCTGCAGAATTCCTATCACTGTTTGCATGAGGATGTACATTGTAACACAGATCAATATATGACTGGCTAGCTGTTTCTGGTAAAAGTGAACCTCAGATGACATAGATGAGGATGTCTCATTTCCCGCATTTCATAATGATACATGTGCACATATATGATGACACAAGCCTTGTGACCAGATGCCATTTGCTTTACAGTAAGTCATTCGAATATCTGGTTAAGATAGCAGATGAGTATACATGTGGTATGAGGAAATTCTGAAAATAAAATGTTCACAATTTTAAATGTAGTCATTGTCTAGTCATTATCTAATATAGCATATGGTGTTGACTTTGAAACATGAAAATAGATGGTACTGAACGATGTATTTTTTAAAACTAGGAACTACTAGTGATTTTAAATATAGAAATGTGAGAAAATATCCTTCTCTAATAATAAATGTTGATATTTCACCTTAGAAATCTCAGTCAAGGATGCAGAGAATCTTCTCTATTGTGGTAAGATCATGCAAACTCATGTTTATTATGATTATACTTATAATACATTAAAAATACGCTGCGGAAAACTCCAATATATGCCTACGGAAAAAATATTTTGCAACTCAGACAGATTTATCTAGTTCTTTAGTTTCAGAATATTATGGAAATACAATGCAAGTACAATGTGGCGTGTGAGCGTACTATAACTGAAGCAAGGGCAGGTTAAAATTCAATTCCCAGCAGGATGCAGACAAGCCACAATGCTACATGGAGGGAGATTGCACAAGTGTAAAATACTGATGAACAACCACTCTCATACCATTCATGAGGAGGGTGGGTTCTTAGTATAATAATTCATTCATGTTGACTTAGAGCCTAAGGGCATGGCCAGACGTGGCGGAATTGCTCTGGAATTCTGCTGCGGACATATTCTCCATTGGTTTCCACACCTTTTCAGTTAGGTTCGTGCTGACGTGGCGGAAAACTCCGCTGCGGACCATAGGCTGCGGTACGGAATTTGGTGTCCGCAGCATACACTGGCGTTGCTGACGTCTAGCAGACTTGTTGCGTACTCATTGCAGAATTTCTCCATTGACTTCAATGGAGATTCAAAATTCTGCAATGAAATCCGCAGATGCTATGTGTGTTGCATTGCGTATTGGTTTTTTCGAACAGGATATCACTTAATTCTGGCTGGACCTATGTATTTCTAGGTCTCTAGCCAGACTGAGGCCCCATGCACGCGAACGTAAAAACGCCCGTAATCACGGGCTGTAATTACACACAGAAGTCTATAGTGCTCCCGTAATTACGGGTGACTACGTGTGTGCACCCGTAATTACGGGAGCGTTGCTAGGCGACATCAGGAGATAGTCACTGTCCAGGGTGCTGAAAGAGTTAAACGATCGGCAGTAACTGTTTCAGCACCCTCGACAGTGACTACCGATCACAATATAGATTAACATGTAAAAAAAATAGAAGTTCATACTTACCGAGAACTCCCTGCTTCTTCCTGCAGTCCGGCCTCCCGGGATGACGTTTCAGTCCAAGTGACGGCTGCAGCCAATCACAGGCCAATCACAGGCTGCAGCGGTCACATGGACTGCCGCGTCATCCAGGGAGGTCAGGCTGGATGTCGAAAGAGGGACGCGTCACCAAGACAACGGCCGGGTAAGTATGAATTTCTTTTACTTTTACTAGGGAAAGGGCTGTCCCTTCTCTCTATCCTGCACTGATAGAGAGAAGGGAAGTACTCTTCACCTGAATACGCAACGGCTAATTCGCATCAATTTCCTGCACATATTAGGCAAAGCCGCAACAGAATCTGCAACGCAGATTATGTGCGGCATTGATGCGGACAGTGGCGGCAGAAACACGCCACATCTGGCCATGCCCTAATGGCCACACTCACTATTGGATCAGGTTGGCTGCCCAGCACCATCTAAGTGAACAACACACGGTACTGACACCCCATTCTCCCCAACATCACAAGACCAAACTGCATCCTGCAAAAATGATAAATATGAGGTTAGTTGATATTTTGGCCAAAATACGCAATCTCGCAACCCGCATCAAGGGTCCTCATTGTGTTTCAGCCTACTAGTAACACCCAAACTATTAGATCAGATGGGCTGCCAATCAACTTCTAAGTGTACAACACATAGTACTGACACCCCATTCTCCCCCACCACCACTGGAGAGAACAAAAACAGTTTTTGCCGGTTCTGTATTCTGTCTTCTCTGTTCTAAGTTTCAAAGCAGTACAAAGTCTACTATTGGTCGCAGTGATGATGTGACTGGATACATGATCGCCAGGATGCCGAAAGCAGGAGGCTGCTGCTGGTTCTAACTAGACCAAGAAGATTCCTAGCAGTGACAATAGTCACAATAACAGGGCTAATTACAGTGGAAAAGTATAGTGTAAGAATTTTAAAAAAAATAAAAAAATAAGGTCCCCCAATGGTCTGTTTTGACCTATGAGGGACAGACCATACAAAAAATAAATAAATAAAAAAATTCACAGAAAATACCCACTCAAAAAAAGTCCACTCTCCACCAATAATTGTCGTAACGCTAGCCCTGACCCAATTACCCTAAAATAGACTTGTAATATATCAAAATTATCGATATGCAATGATGAACACATATAAAAAGTCTAGCATGAGGGTAAAACTATATGATTACCAGAAAAATTAACTTGAATGTTTAAAAAAAGATATTGTTACTTTTTCTCAAACTATAAGCCTAAAAATCCTTAAAAAATGTCAATTTTGACTATAAAAATGATAAAAGGGAAACATCCATTGGTCAAAAAAAAGAAACAAAAATCAAATTGCTAGCCCAAGAAATAAAAAAGTTATAGCCGTCAGATTAACGCATACTAAAAACATCTAAGCCTGGTCCTAAAGTCCAAAAATATCCTGGGGCTGAACTAGTTAAACTTTAAAAATATATGTGTTTAAAACTATTTCCTAAATATTTTCTTCACCTTCCTTAAGCCGAGCATTTCCCGGACCGAACACACTGCAGAGAGCCGGGCTCCTAGCGTCATAGTTATGTACGATGCTAGGTGTCACTGCCTCTCCGCGGAACTACTGTCCCGTACTGAAAACATTATTACAGTTCAGGACAGTTGTACCGAAGCGAGGCAGGGACTCCTAGCGTCATATATAACTATGACGCTAGGAGCCCGGCTCTCTGCAGTGTGTTCGGTCCTGGAAATGCGGCCGAAATACGGACCGAACATGCTTGTGTGAACCCGGCCTGACATTTACACAAATTCTACTTATTTGTTGTTTAACTAGAAGCCACATTAGATGTTTTTTGTCCATGGACAACAGTAGCTCAATAAGCTTCATAATAATGGGTTTTACCCAATGCTCTTGAGCACTGAACTAAGTTTTCCCACCTCCTAAAATCTTCCATTCCTCTTCTCATAATAGTTTTTACTATTACAACCACCCACAAAATCTCATCATGCATATATTTCTCTGATTTATAGTAGTAACACTGAAACTCCAGTAAAAATACATTTACAGTACTGCATGTATGTATCAGTCTGTAATTGGGGAACATCTGCTGGAAGTATATATACCTCAACATAATTTTAGTTCCAAAACACACTGTATTGGGAGTGTACCCATTTATTCATAGACCCAGGAATCCCCTACGTGGCCACAGACTGCATCACTCCAAACATTGCCATTAGTGTGCAATAGTATATGCAATCTCCCAAAGTAGTTAAATGTAGTGGGCCTAAGAGCTACGTGTGGCTCTCAAAACGCTGGTTAGAAACCTCTGATCTAGGGTATGGATGGACCTATAATAATGTTGCCATACATATTGTAATAACTGATAGTATTCAGTAAGAGTACTTTACATTTTAAAGAGTCTCTGTCACCAGATTTTCAAACCCCTATCTCCTATTGCAGCAGATCGGCACTGCAATGTAGATAACAGTAAAGTTTTTTGTTTTTTTTAAAAACTAGCATTTTTGGCCAAGTTATAACCATTTTTATATTTATGCAAATGAGCCTTTCTTAAGTACAACTGGGCGTGTTTAAAGTTATGTCCAAGTGGGCGTGTATTGTGTGTGTACATCTGGGCATTTTTACATGTTTTACTAGCTGGGCGTTGTGAATGGAAGTGTATGATGCTGACGAATCAGCATCATCCACTTCTCTTCATTACCACCCAGCTTCTGGCAGTTCAGACACACAGCGTGTCCTCGCTCATCCGACGCGATGAAGTTCCTGTGGGAGGAAGTGAGTGACGTCACAGCGTGATCTCGCGAGGACACGCTGTGTGTCTGTGCACTGCCAGAAGCTGGGTGGTAACGAAGAGAAGTGGATGATGCTGATTCGTCAGCATCATACACTTCCATTCACAACGCCCAGCTAGTAAAACAAGTAAAAACGCCCACTTGGACATAACTTTAAACACGCCCAGTTGTACTTAAGAAAGGCTCATTTGCATAAATATAAAAATGGTCATAACTTGGCCAAAAATGCTTGTTTTAAAAAAAAAAGAAACGTACTGTTATGTACATTGCAGCGCCGATCTGCTGCAATAGGAGATAGGGGTTTGAAAATCTGGTGACAGAGCCTCTTTAACTATCAAAATGGTTTTTTTAGCTCGGAGCTAGGCTTGTAGTATATAAGTGTGCTAGTAGGTAGAAAATAGGCAATAGCAACTAGAATTTGAATACAAACATGTACATATTCCTAAGGACAACCTCCTCTAATACTGCTGGATGCAGCTTTTGGCTTTAGTTAATAGGGAGGTGAAGAGTGGGACACCCCCTTCTTTTAGCTAAACATGCTTTATTAGTACATATGGGGTACAGTTGGGGTTATTTGAAGGATTACATTGTATTAACATTATATGTTACTATATTTAAATATTATTTTCTTGACAGATTGTGGTGTTGGAGGACCTTCGGTATCCAGCAGAATAGTAGGAGGTGTACCAGCAGCTTTGCAGTCATGGCCCTGGCAGGCCAGTCTACGCCTCAACGGGATTCATAAATGTGGAGCCTCATTAGTCAGCAATACCTGGCTTGTCACTGCTGCTCACTGTTTTGATTTGTAAGTGGTTATCTGTATTCTACATAGCAACCTTAATGTATTTTTTGGATTTTAATCAGAACAAATAGGAATGCGCTGTGGGTTTTGTGCTACACTGATTGCACAGGGAGTACCGCTGGTGACACAAGCGGGATTAGGAAGAAAATGGTAAAAGCAAATACCCATAGCTACTAAATGTTTAGCTTTATTTACTAATCCCGGCATCCCCTGCCAGGCTAGAATATATAGGTGCACTTCTTGGGGCACTGTGGCTGGCAGTAGTATGGAGCATTGTGGTTCTTACTTGTGGGGACACTGTTTCTATGCCATCACTTTATGATCAATGTAGTCCGATCTCTAGGACACACACCAATCTTGAGAATGACGGGGAAGGAGCTCTGATTTAGCATGCACTAAATATTCATCTTAAAGTGTAGCTAAACGTTTGACAAACTTCTGACATGTCATAGTGACATGTCAGAAGTTTGGATTGGTGGGGGTCCAAGCACTGAGACCCCCACCAATCGCTAGAACGAAGCAGCTGAAGCGCTCGTTGAGTGCTCAGCCGCTTCGTGCCTGTTCGGCTTTTTCCGGAAATAAATGTATCGGTGTACGGATTCAATAGAAAATCTATGAGCCCGTACTCCGATACATCGGCTTTCCGGAAAAAGCCGAACAGACACGAAGCAGCTGAGCGCTCACACGAGCGCTTCAGCTGCTTCGTTCTAGCAATTGGTGGGGTGCTCAGTGCTCGGAAACCCACCAATCCAAACTTCTGACATGTCACTATGACATGTCAGAAGTTTGTCAAACGTTTAGCTACACTTTAAAGATTCTGTATTATAAAACCCAATTTGATAAAACAGATGAATATATAGTGTATTTACCAAAGGAATCACATACTGACTTGTCCTTAACCAATCCTTACAAACGATTTATAAAAAACACGTCAACCTATGCCCTTTGAATAAAAAATAGTGCATGTGGCCCCCTTATCACACTGCAAAATTAATATTGACTCCCTCAACTAAACCCCGTAAACAAATCCAGAAAGCCTAAACAAATACAGACACCAGATCCCCTAAATAAATACAGACCCCTCTAATGCAGAGCCCAAACCCCTTAAATAGACCAAGCGTGCAGATACTCACCTCTCCCAATTCCTGCTGTCCTCTACGCTCCCAGGCACCACAGCAGACAACATCGTGAGGCTGGCCCCAGTGTCAGTACATTGTCAGCAGCGCCGCCTGGGAGCGAAGATGACTGCAGGAACGAGAAGAGGTGAGTCTATTTTAGATAACGCGGGGCGCCCAGGAACTTTGTTTGGTCTTGAGGGAGTCCAGCAGGGCTCCCCTATTTCCAGGTATCTCTCAGAGATTCTGGGGGATTTAGCTAGTATGTCTTAACCTCAAAACCAGTTGGAGTGAAAAATATACATGCATACACTACCGTTCAAAACTTTGGGGTCACCCAGACAATTTTGTGTTTTCCATGAAAACTCACACTTATATTTATCAAATGAGTTGCAAAATGACTAGAAAATATAGTCAAGACATTGACAAGGTTAGAAATAATGATTTTTATTTGAAATAATAATTTTCTCCTTCAAACTTTGCTTTCGTCAAAGAATGCTCCATTTGCAGCAATTACAGCATTGCAGACCTTTGGCATTCTAGCTGTTAATTTGCTGAGGTAATCGGGAGAAATTTCACCCCATGCTTCCAGAAGCCCCTCCCACAAGTTGGATTTTCTTGATGGGCATTTCTTGCGTACCATATGGTCAAGCTGCTCCCACAACAGCTCTATGGGGTTGAGATCTGGGGACTGCGCTGGCCACTCCATTACAGATAGAATACCAGCTGCCTGCTTCTTCCCTAAATAGTTCTTGCATAATTTGGAGATGTGCTTTGGGTCATTATCCTGTTGTAGAATGAAAGTGGCTCCAATCAAGCGCTGTCCACAGGGTATGGCATGGCGTTGCAAAATGGAGTGATAGCCTTTCTTATTCAAAATCCCTTTTACCTTGTACAAATCTCCCACTTTACCAGCACCAAAGCAACCCCAGACCATCACATTACCTCCACCATGCTTGACAGATGGCGTCAGGCACTCTTCCAGCATCTTTTCAGTTGTTCTGCATCTCACAAATGTTCTTCTGTGTGATCCAAACACCTCAAACTTCGATTCGGCTGTCCATAACACTTTTTTCCAATCTTCCTCTGTCCAATGTCTGTGTGCTTTTGCCCATATTAATCTTTTCCTTTTATTAGCCAGTCTCAGATATGGCTTTTTCTTTGCCACTCTGCCCTGAAGGCCAGCATCCCGGAGTCGCCTCTCACTGTAGACGTTGACACTGGCGTTTTGCACGTACTATTTAATGAAGCTGCCAGTTGAGGACCTGTGAGGCGTCTATTTCTCAAACTAGAGACTCTAATGTACTTGTCTTGTTGCTCAGTTGTGCAGTGGGCCTCCCACTTCTCTTTCTACTCTGGTTAGAGCCTGTTTGTGCTGTCCTCTGAAGGGAGAAGTACACACAGTTGTAGGAAATCTTCAGTTTCTTGGCAATTTCTCACATGGAATAGCCTTCATTTCTAAGAACAAGAATAGACTGTCGAGTTTCACATGAAAGCTCTCTTTTTCTAGCCATTTTGAGAGTTTAATCGTACCCACAAATGTAATGCTCCAGATTCTCAACTAGCTGAAAGGAAGGTCAGTTTTATAGCTCCTCTAAACAGCAAAACTGTTTACAGCGGTGCTAACATAATTGCACAAGGGTTTTCAAGTATTTTCTAATCATCCATTAGCCTTCTAACACAGTTAGCAAACACAATATACCATTAGAACACTGGAGTGATGGTTGCTGGAAATGGGCCTCTATACACCTATGTAGATATTGCATTAAAAACCAGACGTTTGCAGCTAGAATAGTCATTTAGAACATTAACAATGTATAGAGTGTATTTCTGATTAATTTAATGTTATCTTCATTGAAAAAAACTGTGCTTTTCTTTCAAAAATAAGGAAATTTCTAAGTGACCCTAAACTTTTGAACGGTAGTGTACGTACATCTTTTCCCTCAAATCAATTTCCCCATAGAAACCAATGGTGAAAAACATCAGGGATGGGGAATGCTGTGGGTAAGAAGATGCATTTAAAGTGGTTATCTAGTAAAGACAACCCCTGTCAATATGCCCTATTAGAGTATGAATGTCAAATAGGCAGTGCCGCCACTCGGGACCCTTCTTTATGAGCCAGAGCGGAAAGCATTTTAATTGCCGCATATAATAGTACATGTACTGTGTTGCCGTGCAGGCATGAGAAGCCGGCTTACGGGTAGGAGCACACACAACGGATTCTCCGCAATGGATTAATTGGGGAAAATCCTCATCGTATTACAGTAGCAGCAGTGTCGGTGAGTTTTCAATAAATCTCGTCCCCACACTGCGGTAAATTTCCGCCGAAAAAAACACATAAATTGACCTGCAGTGCGGTTACTTCAACCGCAGCATATCAATTAATTCTGCGGATACGTAACTCTTCTGTTGCAGGTTTACCCATTGAATTCAATGGGGTGCTTATACCTGCAACAAAGCAGTGTGTGTTGTGATATTTGCGGCGGAATCACAGCGATACGCCGCAAAAATCGCAAGTAAGAAAAAATAAAATTAAAATTATACTTACCCAGAGTTCCCTGCTTCTCCAGTATGGCCTCCCTGGATGACGTTGCGGGCCCTGTGACTGCTGCAGCCAATCACAGGCTGCAGCGTCACATGGGCCTGCAACGTCATCCAGGGAGGCCGGAGCGGACGTCAGAGGAGGGAGGGGGTAAGTATGTGCAATCATTTACGCAGCGGAATATACGGCTGAAATAACGCACCACAATGTGGTGCCATTTTTTTCGGACGGCATTCCTTGTGGTGTTCAGGGCGGATACGCTGCGCAGCTTGATTCAGTGTATCCGCACTAAATATGCTGTGTGTGTTCCTACCCTAAATATTTTTTGCCTTAAATCTTAAGAGGGGTTATCTTTGTGAGGCCCCACATGGCAGTTATCTGTAAATGAATGGGAAATAATACCTTTCCATTCACACATATGGGACATCTGGTCACTAGGAACAACTGCACTGAATGTAAAGTGTGAACGAGGCCTTCTGCATAATACATATGTTGTATAGTTGTAGTAAATTATATTTTACCATTAATTATTCAATCTTTTCTCCATTACCCCTTTTTATGTCTCCACCTCAGTAATAACAGAGTTAATATGTGGACAGTAGTGCTAGGTAAAATTTCTATTTCATCAAAGCCCGAATATGGATTAAATCTCAAACAAATCATCACTTATGAACAATATAGCAGCGAGACACACCAAAATGACATTGCGCTTCTTGAGCTGTCTGATCCAGTTAACTTTAATCAAGACATCCGACCTGTATGTCTGCCAAGCACATCTGAGAAGTTTGCGGATGACAAGTCATGCTACGTTACAGGATGGGGAGCACTTAAATCCGAAGGTTAGTATTAGTACTATGCATAGTATAAGAAAAATACCTTGTATGAATTAGCTGTGTAATATATCTATGAATCTAAGCGTCTCGGACGCTTTTGTTACATTTTTCTTATAAAGTATCTGTTTGGGTATGTTCACACGTAGTCAACAAAAACGTCTGAAAATCCAGAGCTGTTTTCAAGGGAAAACAGACCCTGCTTTTCAGACGTTTTTTTACCAACTCGCAATTTTCGCGGCGTTTTTCGCGCCGTTTTCGCGCCGTTTTTTACGTCCGTTTTTGGAGCTGTTTTCATTGGAGTCTATGAGAAAACAGCTCCAAAAACGTCTGAAAGAAGTGTCCTGCACTTCTTTTGACGAGGCTGTATTTTTACGAGTCGTCGTTTGACAGCTGTCAAACGACGACGCGTAAATAACAGGTCGTCTGCACAGTACGTCGGCAAACCCATTCAAATGAATGGGCAGATGTTTGCCGACGTATTGGAGCCGTATTTTCCGACGTAAAACGAGGCATAATACGCCTCGTATACGTCTGAAATTTGGCCGTGTGAACATACTCTTAATATCATTGAAATGAGATTGGCACTTGGTTTTTTAAAGAACTGTCATTTCGTATATAGTAACTTAACTATTCCACGTAAGTCAGTATATACATATAGTAGGAAAGTCATAAATAATAAGGGATTTTTCTCTTTTTGTTTGGGGAATCCCAGAAGGATAAGCTGATTAAAGGGTATCCCGCTCCTGGAGCCCCCAGCATTCAGTTGTAATCTATGGGGTACCTGGCAATAACTGCTCAAAATCCATGCAGCGCCACCACAGGGAACATGAAGCTTTACACAGTTCCCATTAGAATCAATGGGCTGTCCGTGTAATGGAAATGTATTATTAGGAGGCATTTCACGCCGACGTAGTTTAGTTTAGGACTAGTATTTGAAATACCAGTCTCAATAAATTCCCCCTAATATTTTTAGACTTACATTTTATTAAATAATACAGACATATTTGGTATTATCACAACTGTAGCAACCCGTTCTTTAAAGCTATACCATTATTTAAAAAGGACCTGTCATGTCCTCAGAAAAGTGAATCTGGCACCACACATTTATAGCCAACTTCTCCCTGATTCTAGCACAGTTTGTTGTTGTCTTTGTAGGGACCCCAGTTCCACCGCAATGTTTCTCCCGTCCCCCACTATAAGCCATTTCATCTCGGGTGGCTGATATGCTAATTTATGAATAAATTGACAAATTGGCGATCCCCACCGCCCAGTTGTCAATTGGACCGAAGCCGCTCTGACAGTCGTCAACGTGGCGTATAGACCTAAGCTGCTGCAATATAGCGGCTTACGTTCACGTTCCTTGACACTGTATGGTGAAGACTGCCCATATGTTAAATTATTTATAAAATTAACATATCAGCCGCTTAGGATGAACTGGCTCATTATGGGGGAACGGAGGAGGATTGCTGGTGAACTGGGGCACCTACAAAGATAAATAAACTGTGCTGGAATCAGGGAGAAACCAGCTATAAAAGTATGGCAGCAGATTAAGGCGGGATTCACACGACCGGGTCGTTCCCGAGCCCGAGTGTCGGCCGGTAAAATCGGCCATTTTGCCCCGCCGGTTTGCATTAAGTTTTGCATCCGTGCCGGGCCGGGCAGATCCGGACAGTGACATCAGCGGCAACTCCTGAAGGGGAATCCCCATGTGTTCGGGGATTCCGCTTCAGGAGTTTCCCCTGATGTCACTGGCCAGATATGGACAGAGACATCAAGCACTCTGTCCAGGAGCGGAATCCCCGAAAACACGGGGATTCCGCTCCTTCAAGGAGCTAAAGTGCGGCTAGCACATAGCAGAGCGGGGAGATACCTCCCCACTCTGCTATAGTGGCGTCGCTACAGTAGTAGCAGCCGCAGCAGCAGCTGCAGCTGCTAGCGGCGCCATCGAAGGTGTCGCCGGGCCAGGGTGCTTTTAAAACAAGCAGGGGAAGGGAGCCAGCGCAGCGCTCCCTTCCACCTGCTGTACACCCCGGCCCTGTCACACAGTGTACAGCGATGCCATTTGTCCGAATGGCATCAACTCCTCCTCCTCACATGCACTCTGTGCTGTGAGGAGGAGGAGATAGAGCGCAAGCTCCGGAAAACCCGGCCATCACTCGGAACACATTCCGGTGATGGCCGTGTAATACCCGGCCCCATAGACTTCTATGGGAGCCGGGCGGCCGGGTACACGGGCGAAGATAGAGCATGCCCTATTTTTTGACGGCCGGTTTTCCCGGCCGTCAAAAAATCGGTCGTGTGAATAGCCCCATTAGGGGTCTATTATTCCTAATGCAGCCGGGTGCCGGCCGATTTATGAACGGCCGGCACCCGGCCGGGAAACCCTGCTGTGTGAATGAGGCCTAACATTTCTGAGGACATGACAGGTCCTCTTTAAGGTAATTGTTTATTAGTGTAAAACAAAACAAAAAAGAATGGAAAAACTATTTTTTTTGAATTCCATCAAAATATAAATTATATAAAAATCACTGACATATATCCAATAGTGGTACCAAAATATAGTACAACTAGTCCTGTAAACAATCAAGGCCTTATACAACTACATTGACCTAAATTTATGACCGCTGGAAAGCCAAGAGGCAAAAATAAAAAAATTATTTTGGTCATTAAGGCCAAAAATGTCATCAAGGGGTTAAATATACCCTCGTCCTTATTTCTGTCTTTTGTTTTAATATATCTTTGTACAGTAAATAGAATCCGTAATTTGAAAAGTAGAATATTTTGTTTGGAGATATAGTATCACTTATTTCCTAAAAGAAGTTCCTTTGCATGCAGATTTCAAGACGATTGATCTCTAAGTAAGCAATTTGTTTAAAGGCTACGTAAACCTTTGTAGCTTTTTGAAAAAAAACTTTGAATGCATGTGTTTAGTGATTTTAAAAATTTTTCTATTAGACATTTATTTAAATTGTTATATTGTTTTAGCACTGCAGTTTCTATGTATCCACTATACATGAAAACTGCATTTCGATGCAGTTCTTATGTAAGGTGGATACATAGAAGCTGCAGCACTAAAACAAAATAAAATTTGTAATAATAGTTTATTAGAAAAATGTGTAAAACTAACACTAAACATACATTTAAGAGGTTTTTCGATCTTGGACATTTATGGCATATGTGCAGAATATGCCATAAATGTCAGATAGATGTGTGTCCTACCTCTAAACCCGCATCTGTTCTAGAATGGAGCCCCCTGACCCCTGTCCAATCATATCTTGCTTTCGCTGCTCTCCGGCCACTGACTGACGCAGTGTTCGGGGGTATGAAAACAGCTGAGCTAGCAGAGTTTTGCTGTTTCCATAATTACCATAGAAGTGAATGCGAGTCACAGAAACAGCGTAGCTCAGTGAGCTCTGCTATTTCCGTACTCCCGACCACCTCGTCAGACAGTGGCAGGAGAACAGCAATGAAAGAGAAGGTAGGAAGGGGGTCAGGGGGCCCTGTTCTAGAGATAGATGCAGGTCCCAGAGACATATCCTGTGGATATGCCATAAATGTCCAAGATGAGAAAACCCCTTTAAATATACATAAATAGATACATAGCCTTTAAAATATGCATGCTTCTTCAGCTGTCGGGCCAATACTTCCTCATGAGTACCTCATTGGTAAGTCATACACATCTAATAGTGAACAATTGTACAAAGTATATACACTCCTCAACATTGAAATTGCAACACCAAGAAGGGCAAGCCATAAGGTTATGCAAATCGTGGAAGTAGCAGGTGTCGCTAAGATCTGCAAATTATCACATTTTCAAGCATCAAGCTCCAATCTGTGGCATGTGAGAGGGGTATAAAAGCCAGATTGATAGCAAAGTTTTATAGCCACATGAAACCTCAAAAAAAGGATCAAGTGGTGTGGGATGATTGTGCGATGCCTCCTGTTGATCGACGTGACAGTTATCGCCACTTGTCGGAAACTGAGAAGGACAAAATCCTTGAACTGAGGGACCTTGGTTTATCACTCCGGCAGATCGCTACACGCCTATGCGAGATGTCAGCACTGTCCTGGAGGTTGGGAGAACAACAACGAATGGGAATGACAGCAAGAGGTGCGCGGAGGCGAACCTCTGCATAGACGGATCGTCTAATTGGAAGAATGACACGTAGTGATCCATTCCGTTCTGCAAGTGAAATTGGACGTCACATCCCAATCCTAGGGTGGCAACCAGTGTCGACACAAACAATCAGAAGGTGTTTGCACGACATTGGGCTACGAGCCAGACATCCATCCATCAGGTGTTCCATTAACCACACGCCACCGCTCTCAAAGGCTATCATGGTGCACAGCAAAATGGCAATGGTGGCTGGGATGGAGATCTATCCTCCCCAGCAATGAGTCCCGCTTTTGTCTCGGACGCCATGATAGCCGGAGTTTGTTCTAGAGACCACATGGCCAACGCCATAAGAGGCCTTCAAAAGAGAATCTAACACCGGTCCTGCTCCCGGGATTATGGTGTGGGGTAGCATAATGTACAGTAGCAGGACCCTCATTTTAGGTACACTAACAGCTTGGTGTTACATTGATTTGGTTGTGGAACCAGTGGTACAGCCATTTCTCTAAAGTGTCACAAAAGCCGTTTTTCAACAGGACAACGCCAGGCCGCATGTTGCTCATGCTACTGTGAGCAGCCTGCATGGCCTAAACATGCTACCATGACCTGCAGTGTCTCCGGACTTGTCTCCCATCGATCACATCTGAGACGTCATTGGTCGGCAATTGCAAAGGGAGCTGCCAGCAGCCAATCTTGATGATTAGTTTGCCCAAGTGCATACTCAATACTGAATAAATCGTGATGTTTGGAATATTTTATTTCCATTTATTCATTATTTGTAGATCATTAACATGTCTATTGATTCTGTGATTCCCACAATTCCAAACCTTTTCCTTCTTGGTGTTGCAATTTCAATGTTGAGGAGTGTGTGTAGATATATATATATATATATATATATATATATATATATATATATATATATATATATACATAGTACTTATTCTAGCATTTCGATAATAAATAAGATAAATTGTTCCAATTCCAAATGACTAAAAATAAAAACTTTATAAGCCAAAAAAAAAGGGAATTTCCTGGTAGCACTATAGCTTTATAATATAAACTGTGATTTTGTTCCTTTACAGGCCCGTCATCACCAATTCTACAGCAAGCTCAAGTAAAGATAATAAACTCAGATTTATGTGGAAGCGTACAGATGTATGGAAATTTAATAAATCCATCCATGATATGTGCTGGATATGTAGAGGGAAGAATTGATGCATGTCAGGTAAGTTAGTGCAGTATAAGCTATGTTCTATTAACACTGCACTTGGTCACACATTTGGCTAATGAAAGCTTATGGGCATGTTGGCATATAGATTGGGAAGTGTTCCTGACATTTATAAAAGCTCATTATCTCTCAAACAGTTGAATTTATTTGAGAGATATAACTAGTAGCTAATATTTCATTTTTCTCCAACCTAGGGTGATTCTGGAGGTCCACTTGTATCCACTCAAAATAACGGCAAGTGGGCGCTTATTGGGATTGTCAGCTTTGGAGATGGATGTGCCTTACCAAATAGGCCTGGTGTCTACTCTAGAGTCACATATTTGCGCAGCTGGATCACTAAAAAATCAGGCCTGTGATGTACAACTTTTTCCACTAAAGATATAACTATGAAATATGAAGATTACAACATGTCCAGAGCACTTTCAGATAATGAACATGAAGACATTGATGGCAGGAAAGTTCTATTCGAGGAAAATATAGCTGCCCATTTGCACTTGAAAGATGACAAGAAGTTGTAATTTTATTGTTCTACTCCAGTCAAAGACATACCCAAGAAAGCATCCATATAAGAAATACCCTAAAAAAAAGGAGTTGGCCGTACAATGACCACTTTCCTATTAATCAAAGTATTCCCAGCCTGAATCATTGGAAATGCCTGTTTTCCCAGCTGCTGTACAAACAAAGGAAAAAAGAGGAAAAAATACTTATGGGACAATCCTATGGAGATATCAGACTCGTGGTCCATCTTATTTTTTGACCATAATAAGGGGCAAGTTTATTAAGAAAGAAATGAACATATAACCAGCACTTTGCAGATCAGAAGTTGATCACAAACGTATTATTCTTTTAATTGTTAGATGTATTCCTGTTATACAGGATTGTCTATGGCATATTGCATTGAGTCAATGTAAAAGTTTTTGTCAAGATTTTAACTTTTCTATATCTTTGTAGCAATGTATACAGTAGATCTGGCAAAGTACAAGTAATACTACTATGTACATTTTAGCACACTGCACTATTCTCAAATGTTAACTAGCGGGTCTGATAATTGTAACATTGTCTTGGAGGACAGAAAAGTAACTTGAAGTTTATTTCTACCTTTGAATATAATTTTACAGTTTACTTACTGTATAGATATCATCATAGAAAGCTCAGTAAGTAACTTTGTACAATCATTGCATTACGTGTCTTGTATTCATCCTCAGTTACAGCTTATATTATAGCCCAAAGCTGCATTTCCAAATTTAGCAGTGGATTTGCTGCAGGTTTCGGGACTATGCATTGCGGCATGCTCTGCTTTCATTGCAAATTGTTTCCACTACATGTGGTTGGGGTTTAGAAAACCACATCCACTTGTATTTGGACTGTAAATTGCTGCAATTCTAAATCTACACCGCATATCCACAGAATATCTGCCATGTCTGAACATGACCTAAGTTTTTCCTATTTCAGATAAGTATACACATATTTACAAAGTTACTCAAGTTTATATGTAGAGTTATTAAATATGTGAATTGTTGCTTGAAGGTCAATATTTGCTTTAAAATGCATCAGTAATGCCACAGCAATGAATAGTGTGCACTGTTTTATAAGGGTATGTTCACACGCTGAGCCAAAAACGTATGACAATACGGAGCTGTTTTCAAGGGAAAACAGCACCTGATTTTCAGACGTTTTTTGAGTAACTCGCTGTTTTCAATAAAGTCTATGTGAAAACGGCTCCAAAAACGTCCCAAGAAGTGTCCTGCACTTCTTTTGACGAGGCTGTAATTTTACGCGTCGTCTTTTGACAGCGACGCGTAAAATGACAGGTCGTCGGAACAGTACATCGGCAAACCCATTGAAAGCAATGGGCAGATGTTTGCCGACATATTGAAGCCATCTTTTCAGGCGTAATTCGAGGCGTAAAACGCCTCCATTACGCCTGAAAATAGGTCGTGTGAACCCAGCCTAAGTAGCATAAACTGAATATAGTATGATAAAGGAAAAATAAATAAAAATGAGATACTACAATTTGTTGTGGAGTCAGTAGTGTGACTGGCACACTTAAAACTTTTTTTGCAAGATTACCTCCTGTACTGAATACAAACTGACTGCACGTAAACATATTTCTGCACTAATTCACTAGGCATAATATTATGTAATTATTATTATGTAATTGTTCTCTTATATAAGTGTATGTAAGTAATTGTTCAATTTTGCACTACACTAGTAAATGTTTATCATTTAACACTTATTTAACATGTATAGTTCTGTGCCGTTTTGTGTATTTTATGTTTGTCTGTAAATGGTGATTTATATCCCTTGTCTAATTATTTTTCGATAAAGTTGTATATACCCATCCTGTGAGCTGGTATGAAATTATCAAAGCTTATTTAACTCCTTAAAGAGGTTTCCGCAAATTAATGTGTTGTTGTTGTTGTTGTAGGCAGGGACAGGGCGGTGGGTAGATTAGGGCTCACTTATCCCCTTCCTCTTCTTCCGGCCATAACATTTATACTTTTATAATTATTGAGTGTCATAGCCTCTTTTTCGTTATAGGTTATTGTTCTCTATTTTTGAGCTAGAGGACATCATTTGTTACTTTTGTCTAACATTAGGTACTTTTCATACCTCCCCTACACCAGGGGTCTCAAGCACGCGGCCCGCATATGAACAGCGATGTCTGGGGCTTCCCCAGAGCCGGAGTCCCGTGCAGAGCGCTAGTATCGGCTCTGCTCCGGGACTCTGTGGAATTCTCTGACATCGCTGTCCATATATGGACAGTGTGTCAGGGTCTTCCCCAGAGCGGAGTCCCGAGCAGAGAGCTAGTACAGGCTTTGCTCTGGGACTCTGTGGAATTCCCTGACATCGCTGTCCATATATGGACAGTGTGTCAGGGTCTTCCCCAGAGCGGAGTCCCGAGCAGAGAGCTAGTACAGGCTCTGCTCCGGGACTCTGTGGAATTCCCTGACATCGCTGTCCATATATGGACAGTGTGTCAGGGTCTTCCCCAGAGCGGAGTCCCGAGCAGAGCGCTAGTACAGGCTCTGCTCCGGGACTCTGTGGAATTCCCTAACATCGCTGTCCATATATGGACAGTGTGTCAGGGTCTTCCCCAGAGCGGAGTCCCGAGCAGAGCGCTAGTACAGGCTCTGCTCCGGGACTCTGTGGAATTCCCTGACATCGCTGTCCATATATGGACAGTGTGTCAGGGTCTTCCCCAGAGCGGAGTCCCGAGCAGAGCCCTAGTACAGGCTCTGCTCCGGGACTCTGTGGAATTCCCTGACATTGCTGTCCATATATGGACAGTGTGTCAGGGTCTTCCCCAGACCGTGGTCCCGGGCAGAGCGCTAGTACAGGCTCTGCTCCGGGACTCTGTGGAATTCCCTGACATAGCTGTCTATATATGGATAGTGTGTTAGGGTCTTCCCCAGAGCGGATTCCCGAGCAGAGCGCTAGTACCGGCTCTGCTCCGGGACTCTGTGGAATTCCCTGACATCGCTGTCCATATATGGACAGTGTGTCAGGGCCTTCCCCAGGGAGGAGTCCCGAGCAGAGCGCTAGTACAGGCTCTGCTCCAGGACTCTGTGGAATTCCCCAGAGCAGTAGCTGTGATGTCAGGGCCACAGCTGGAGTCCCAGGAAAAGCCTACTAGCGCTCTGCCCGGGACTCCAGCTCTGGGGTTGCCCCTGACATCTCTGTCCATATATGGACAGTGATGTCAGGAGCAGAGCTGGAATCCCAGGCAGAGTGCTAGAAGCGGCTTTGCTCCGGGACTCTAGCTCTGGGCAAGCCCCTGACATCACTGTGGCAGCATCTGCGGAGGGCACTGTGGCAGCATCTGCGGAGGGCACTGTGGCAGCATCTACGGAGGGCACTGTGGCAGCATCTACGGAGGGCACTGTGGCAGCATCTACAGAGGGCACTGTGGCAGCATCTACAGGGGGCACTGCGGCAGCATCCACAAAAGGGCACTGTGGCAGCATCTACAGAGGGCACTGCGGCAGCATCTACAGAGGACTCTGCGGCAGCATCTACAGAAGACTCTACTGCAGCATCTACAGAGGGCACTGCGGCAGCATCTACAGAGGGCACTGCGGCAGCATCCACAGAGAACACTGCGGCAGCATCCACAGAGGGCACTGCGGCAGCATCCACAGAGGGCACAGTGGCACTATCTAAAAAGGGGCTGCCCAATCTTGACATGTGTGTCTGCCAAACGCTGCCAACTGAGCCGCCGGACTGCATTTAGCGACACTTAAACTGGAAAACTGGATTCTTGAAATAAGCACGTGGAGAAATATCTCAAATTTTAAACCTAGCGGTATTATTATAGTAATGTAGTATTAATTTTATAGTAATGTAGTATTATTATTATTATTATAGTAATATAGTGTTATAGTAGTTCAAATAAGTAATTTATTAACAATAATTTTGTGTTGTATCAAATTTGAAAGTAATGCGGCCCGTCAACTTCCCATTTTTTCCATATGCAGCCCACTTACCCTGCCGAGTTTGAGACCCCTGCCCTACACATTTGTTAGATATATGAGATCGCTCATATTATGGTAGAAGGGGTCTTTTGGTTGATCTCTGCTTTAGGTTTAACATTAGAAATGCAGACTACAGAAAATCAGAAAATGCCAATGGTATTGCCATTTTGGATTAGTATGCATTTCTAATGTTAATTTGTTTAGGTGGCATGTCGTTGTAGCTGTTTTGGTATTGTTGGAGCGTGGTCTCCATTCTTGCATTTATTCTTTGTCTGCAATATTTACAGGAATTCGTTGGCCTCCAGCTGCCCACAATATTTATTTCGTATTTTCAGGCGTTAGTGTATTTTTCATTCTTAGTTCATTTCTAAAAAAAAAAAAAAGAAAAGAGGTGCCCAGTGTTTATTTGTAGTGAAACCTTTGAATCATCAGCATCCTAGTCGTGTTTATTTTACATAGTACAAATCCCAGTGGTAGTCACTGATCAGTTTTTCATGTGTTTGTTTAATCTATAGTATTGAAACCCAATTTGTAAATATGGCAATGACCTTGTCTAACTTGTTAGTTCTCATGCTTGCAGCATGGCTATGACAACTCCCTCGGTGATACACGTGTATTTTGTCGAGTGAACACATACTCAGCTGAAACTTATGAGACATTTTACAAATTGGTTGTCATCGGAGGCACTTTTCCAAAAGCAATGCAATTAAAGGGGTTTTCCCATCAGGGACATTTATGACATATCTACAGGATATGTCATAAATGTCAGATAGATGCGGGTCTCACCTCAGGGACCTGCACCAATCTCTAGAGGGAGGCCCCCTAACCCCGTTCTACCACTCTATGTTCCGGCTAACGCGTGTGATTCCCGACCATGAAGAAGAAAACAGCATAGCTCGCATGCTTCCGTAACTGCCATTCACCACTATGGTACTTACGGAAAAAGCGTAGCTCAGCAAGCCACGCTGCTTTCTTCTTCATGGTCGGAAATCACACTCTTCAGCTGCAACACAGAGAGGTAGAACGGAGTTTAGGGGGCCCCGTTCTATAGATAGCTGCGGGTCCCAGAGGTGGGACCCACATCTATTTGACATTTGTGACATATCCTGTGGATGTCATAAATGTCCCTGATGGGAAAACCCTTTAAATTTGTGATAATGCCTGCACCTCAATGCGAAATTCACACGAACGTGTGCGTTTTGGGCGCGCAAAAAATGCTGCATTTTTTGCGCGTTGCAATTCCGTGTGTCATACGTGTTTGGTGCGTGGCTGCGTGATTTTCACGCATATGCCATCCTTATGACACGTGGTTTTGAGGTTGAGAAACTGCAATGAATGAGGTGCTTTTATTTTTATCTTCATTTATTTAACAACTGTAGCGCAAATCACGCTCGACACACAGGAGTGCCTCCGTGTGCTGTGCGTGATTTTCACGCAGCCATTGACTTCAATGGGTGCGTGATGCGTGAAAAACGCCCGAGTATAAGACATGTCATGAGTTTTATGCAGCGGATACACGCTGCGTGAAAATCACGGAATGTCTTAACAGCCCCATTGAGTTACATAGGTCCGTGCGTCGCATGTGATTTTCACGCGCGTATCACGGACGTGAACTAAGCTCATGTAAATAAGGCCTTAGGCTGGGTTCTCACAGAGCAGACGTACCGTGGCTGAGGCAGGGGCAAGATGCTTCGGAAAATGACTCTAACCCGTATGTTGGCACGGTTTTCCAATTGACTACAGAGCACTTTCATTATTAATGGCAGTGTGGTAAACTAGCATTTAGCTGCATAACCACGTGGCCATTAATAATTAAAGTGCTTTCTCCTGTAGTCAAATTGAAAATCGCGCTGATCTACGTATTGGCGCGGTTTCGTTTATACAGCCTTATTTCCATGTTACTTTCAGGTTTATAAGAAAAATATAAAGAGTTTTCCAACTATAGAAATGTATGGAATATTCACAGGATTATGTTGCTGTCAATAGTGATCGCTGGCCCTGGCATTCTGTTTGCTGGCTATTACAGGGCTTGCATTTAGTGGGGTTCACTGGGCTAGTGTCGCCCACTATTACTTCCTTCTTTTTTTAAGGTCACTCCTCTATCTATAATAAAAGGGACACTTCCCTTTACACTGGCGATATTATTATTATTGGTATGGTCACTGTTACCCAAGTGCTCGCGGAACTCCACTTCTAATATTGTATCTGGTCTATAAGACAAGATCGAGGAGCATCTATCAAGTGAGTAAAATAATTTTCTTGAATTGTCTTGGATAAAAACATAAAGCTTTTAGCACAACCAGCGGCATCTATGTCCCAATTAATGTCATATTAATGTCAGAAGGTGGAGGGCACTTGCCCATCTCCCCTTACCACTTCCTCACTGACCCCAGCCAGTATCTACTCAGTGAGTTTTAACCCCTTCCCGCCGCAGCCCTCTTTCAGATTTTCATTTTCGTTTTTTCCTCCCCACATTCCGGAAGCCATAACGTCTTTATTTTTCCATCGATATAGTACTATGAGGGCTTGATTTTTGCGGGACGAGTTGTAGTTTTTCGTAGCACCATTTATTGTGCCATATAATGTACTAGGAAACAGGAAAAAAATTATTTGTGGGGTAGAAAATGAAAAAAAACAGCGATTCCTCCATGGTTTTTCACCCGCTGTTTTTACAGAATTCACTGTTCAATTAAAGCAACATGTTAACTTTATTCTGCGGGTCAATACGATTACGGCGATACCAAATATGTATAGTTTTTTCTATATTTTACTACTTTTACAAGTAAAAACCTAAGTGTAAAAAAGAAAATGTATTTTGCGTCGCCAAATTCCGAGAGCCATAATTTTTTTATTTTTTCGTCGATTAAGTGGTATGGGGCTTATTTTTTGTGGGATAAGCTGTAGTTTTTAATAATACCATTTTTGTGTAAATGCGATGGTTTGATAGCTATTTATTAAATTTTTTGCGGGAGACTAGGTGACCAAAAAATAGACATTCTAGCGTTTACAATTTTTTTTTACGGCGTTCACCGTGCGGGTTAAATAATGATATATTGTAATGGTTCAGACTTTTATGGACGTGGCGATACAAATTATGTTTATTTATTTATTTTTTTAATATGCTCTAGGGGGAAATTGGGAAAAGGGGGGTTTTTTGAACTTTTAATTTGTAATTTTTTTTTTACACAAAAAAAACTTTATTTAACTCATTTTTACTTTTTTTATTAGTCCCCCTAGGGGACTTCAACCAGCGATTGTTAGATCGCTTGCACAATATACTGCAATACTAATGTATTGCAGTATATCGTGATTCTGACAGGCAGCTATTAAGCCCTGCCGGAGGCAAGGCTTAATAGGTGTACAAAGATGGCCGACCTGGGGGCGTTCATTAAGCCTCCAGGCAGCCATAGCAACCATCGTCCCCCGCGATTGCATTGCGGGGGGGCGCGATGAGCTGTTAGAGGGGGTCGCCCCCCTCTTTCTGACGATTTAAATGCTGCGGTTGGTATTGACCGCGGCATTTAACTAGTTAAACTAGCGGGATCGCGCTCGAGCGCGATGCCGCTAGTTACTCTGAAGTGTCGGCTGTAACATAGAGCCGACACCGGCATCGTATGGCGGGAGCTCACTGCGTGAGCCCGCTCCATACTTCCCCTACTTGACTTTGGCGTATGGATACGTCAAATGTGGGAAAGGGGTTAAACACCTCTCCAGGTTGACAATGCTCCTGAGTGTTGCAAGCTGCATATTAAGGGTATGTTCACACGGGAGCGTCCGTTACGGCTGAAATTACAGTGCTGTTTTCAGTAGAAAACAGCACCATAATTTCAGCCGTAATGGCATGTGCAGGCGTCTTTCGCTGCGTCCATTACGGACGTAATTGGAGCTATTTTTCCATGGAGTCCATGGAAAATGGCTCCATTTACGTCTGAAGAAGTGACAGGCACTTCTTTGACGCGGGCGTCTTTTTTACGCGCCGTCTTTTGACAGAGGTCTGTATGGTCTCAATAAATGCTGCTGATACAATTACAGCAGTGTTACCATGCATAAAGTGTTTGATTATTAGGGTATGTTCACACGGCAGCATCCATTACGGCTGAAATTACGGTGCTGTTTTCAGGAGAAAACAGCCCCGTAATTTCAGCCATAATGGCATGTGCAGGCGTCTTTTGCTGCGTCCATTACGGACGTAATTGGAGCTGTTTTTCCATGGAGTCAAGGGAAAACGGCTCCATTTACGTCTGAAGAAGTGACATGCACTTCTTTGACGCGGGCGTCTTTTTTACGCGCCGCCTTTTGACACACACTATTTACGGACGTAATTTGGGCGTTTTAGCCCAGAATTACGTCCAAAAATACGGCTCCAAAGCGTCGGAAAACATCTGCCCATTCATTTTAATGGGCTTTACGATGTTCTGTGCCGACGGTCATTTTTTTTACGCGCCTCTGTCAAAAGACGGCGCGTAAAAAAGACGCCCGCGTCAAAGAAGTGCCTGTCATCTCTTGTGACGTAATTGGAGCCGTTTTCCATTGACTCCATGGAAAAACAGCTCCAATTACGTCCGTAATGGACGCAGCAAAAAGCGCCTGCACATGCCATTACGTCTGAAATTACGGAGCTGTTATCTCCTGAAAACAGCTCCGTAATTTCAGACGTAACGGAGGCTGCCGTGTGAACATACCCTAAGAAGGAGTGTCACGTCTGACCAAAAGGCATCAAAGTTGTGAAAGAAGCGGAAGGTTGGTTTGAAGTAACACACCCTGTTTGTGGTCTCTAAAAAACAGAGGCCTGCAACAGAAAATAGTTTTGTTGATAAATGGTTTATCTGTTTAGGTTTTACAGTAACATCCAAGAGACTATCACTTTGTATTGTAAGTATTGTAACCATTAAGCTTGCTGCACCTCATAAAGAGAAAATAATCATATGCTTGTGTGCCAATGTAATAACAGTTGTGTTCAGTAAAAATACTTGTTAAACATTCATTTGGTCTGTGATTGTTTTTTCTTAAACACGAACCGCTCCATAACCCTACAGAACACAGGCTTTAAAAGTAATGATGACTCCCACATACACTACCGTTCAAAAGTTTGGGGTCACCCAGACAATTTTGTGTTTTCCATGAAAACTCACACTTATATTTATCAAATGAGTTGCAAAATGACTAGAAAATATAGTCAAGACATTGACAAGGTTAGAAATAATGATTTTTATTTGAAATAATAATTTTCTCCTTCAAACTTTGCTTTCGTCAAAGAATGCTCCATTTGCAGCAATTACAGCATTGCAGACCTTTGGCATTCTAGCTGTTCATTTGCTGAGGTAAACGGGAGAAATTTCACCCCATGCTTCCAGAAGGCCCTCCCACAAGTTGGATTGGCTTGATGGGCACTTCTTGCGTACCATACGGTCAAGCTGCTCCCACAACAGCTCTATGGGGTTGAGATCTGGTGACTGCGCTGGCCACTCCATTACAGATAGAATACCAGCTGCCTGCTTCTTCCCTAAATAGTTCTTGCATAATTTGGAGGTGTGCTTTGGGTCATTGTCCTGTTGTAGGATGAAATTGGCTCCAATCAAGCGCTGTCCACAGGGCATGGCGTTGCAAAATGGAGTGATAGCCTTCCTTATTCAAAATCCCTTTTACCTTGTACAAATCTCCCACTTTACCAGCACCAAAGCAACCCCAGACCATCACATTACCTCCACCATGCTTGACAGATGGCATCAGGCATTCTTCCAGCATCTTTTCAGTTGTTCTGCGTCTCACAAATGTTCTGTGTGATCCAAACACCTCAAATTTCGATTAGTCTGTCCATAACACTTTTTTCCAATCTTCCTCTGTCCAATGTCTGTGTGCTTTTGCCCATATTAATCTTTTCCTTTTATTAGCCAGTCTCAGATATGGCTTTTTCTTTGCGACTCTGCCCTGAAGGCCAGCATCCCGGAGTCACCTCTTCACTGTAGACGTTGACACTGGCGTTTTGCGGGTACTATTTAATGAAGCTGCCAGTTGAGGACCTGTGAGGCGTCTATTTCTCAAACTAGAGACTCTAATGTACTTGTCTTGTTGCTCAGTTGTGCAGCAGGGCCTCCCACTTCTCTTTCTACTCTGGTTAGAGCCTGTGTGTGCTGTCCTCTGAAGGAAGTAGTACACACCATTGTAGGAAATCTTCCGTTTCTTGGCAATTTCTCGCATGGAATAGCCTTCATTTCTAAGAACAAGAATAGACTGTCGAGTTTCACATGAAAGCTCTCTTTTTCTAGCCATTTTGAGAGTTTAATCGAAACCACAAATGTAATGCTCCAGATTCTCAACTAGCTCAAAGGAAGGTCAGTTTTATAGCTCCTCTAAACAGCAAAACTGTTTACAGCGGTGCTAACATAAGTGCACAAGGGTTTTCAAGTGTTTTCTAATCATCCATTAGCCTACTAACACAGTTAGCGAACACAATGTACCATTAGAACACTGGAGTGATGGTTGCTGGAAATGGGCCTCTATACACCTATGTAGATATTGCATTAAAAACCAGACGTTTGCAGCTAGAATAGTCATTTAGCACATTAACAATGTATAGAGTGTATTTCTGATTAATTTAATGTTATCTTCATTGAAAAAAACTGCTTTTCTTTCAAAAATAAGGAAATTTCTAAGTGACCCTAAACTTTTGAACGGTAGTGTATAGTTTTCAAAGGTGTTCATAAGCCTTTAATTATCACATTATACAACACACTATAGTCTTCATTGTGTTGTGTAGGGAAGCTATTAGGTGGTATTATGATTATGGGATGGACATGTTATTTTGTAACTGTTTTATCTTTTCGTACCACTGTACAAATTATTTAGCAGTTTATCATTACTTAACAAAGATTATTTTTGTATTATGCTTCTTGGTATGTTTTATTATAATTTATCATTATTCATTTTATAATATGTTATTCTGTCTTCCCCCAACAGCTAATGAGATGTGCTGCTTCTAAGAATCTATACTGGATAGGAGAATAAACAAACTGTGACAGGACCTGCATGAGTGGTAGAAGTAAATACTACTCATAGATCTTTTTTTTCATCAATTCTAAAAATTACATAGAACATGGATTAATAAATGAATCTACACAGATGGATAAGAGGGCCACCAAAAAAGGGGATCTCACATTATTATATAGTATCTATACATTACAATATGCATGACAACGGAAGCACAATATGCATAGTGCACATAGTGCACAATTTGCATAGTGCAAAAAGGGTATCAACTTTGTATATCCTGAAACAAGAATATTGTGCCGTGACTATCAATAGTCCCAATAGATGTTAATAATGTGTTTATTTATCACAATAGTACTAAGTCTGCTCTATATAACTGACCCACAGTGTAAAGTGGCAAGTGCCAACAAATCATGTATATATGTCGAGAGAACAATCTACTAACCCATCATGCTGAATCCCTAAGCTGGCGTCCTACCCTGATGCACATTTCAGCTACTGCCTTCCTCTGGGGCTCTTCAAGCAGTTGCTTTTAATCTGAGGGTCCAGGGTTCAAGTCCCTGTTCTGGTGTGTGTCTTCAAGCAGTTACTATAGTGTTATTACAATGTGGAAACTGCTTTTTAGCCTGCCTAAAAATGTCAAAGAGATAATTAAAGCCTGTTCGGTTAAATGTACTGTTAGCGTATACGCCGGAAAAATCTCCAGACGAATACGCCGATATGTCCAAAGACTTTAATGTTTGTTAAAATAATTTTCTTTTGGTATATGTTTGGCTATTATATATCATTATACCTTTTCTAAAACTTTATTGAGAAGTGTAGTTGACTATGCCAATGGCACACTTATGAAACTGTATGGAATAAGCTGAGCATATGCCTGAACATTATGTGAACAGAGCCATAAAGTGGCCATACACTTTATATAGCTGTTGGATGAACGCTCGAAATCGACAGGATCAACCAATATACATCTATAAGAGTAAAAGGAAGTTTTTCCAGCACACCCATATAAAAATATAGCTTTTTATTGGCAACTCATTAAAAAATAAAAAAAATGGACAGAGTCCAGCGTCACACAACTTACCTGCACTATGTTCACTTTTTTCTTGAAAACCTACAAGCCCTCCTCCGTGCACTCGTAATGTGAAGGACTACAAGAACCGACGAGGCAAGTGTGGTGAGCCTGCTTATGGAATTTCTCTATTTTTAACATACATCTATGTTGGTAAAACTGGTGGGGAACGTCATAAATATGGTGTTTATTTTAAACACCACTTTCAATACAATACGCTAGAAAAGTCTCATAGTTTCATTGATAACTCATGCTCTATGACAGTCACACTTTACTGAAAGCTCAGAAGCAGATTTTATCATAATTCTGCAAATTGCCACAACTTATTCTTGACAAACATTAAATTCATTAAAAAAAAAGTTACACACATATAGGTGAGTGCGTATTAAGGACCAGTAGGCATTGTTTGTGCTCTCATATTATGCCTCCATGGAAGGTGGTGGACAGCTCCATAAATCAGCATGCAATAGAACGTGCCAAAAACTTTACATACTTACCTATTAACGGTTCGATTCCCATAGTTAGGTGTATGGTTGGTTTTATAGATTGACTTTATATACGAACGAGGGAGTAAGAGGAATATACTTTGCTAGAGTTCCAAGCTATTCTCATTTTAAAGTACTTTCTCTAGTTAAGTGGAATTTTTCTTTCTTTCTTCCTTTTTGCAGGTTTATTTGTTTGTTTAACCTTTTGCTGTTACATAGGATATTGCATGGACAATTTCTATAACCTTGACCACCGCTCCATGTATTCCAGGTTAATGGTGCAAATATTAGAGACTATGCTATATGCATTTAACAGGATATGCCTTATTGTATGTGATATCTTGCATTTCTTTGTATGCTGCTAATTTCATTTTCTATGCTTGAAAATTTCAATAAAATGTTTTTCAAATTAAAACAATGTGCCACAATTTACTTTCTAATAAATTTTGTATGGAAAACCTCCATAATCCTCTGTATAAAATTAAAGGCACTCTGAGGTACAATTTAGGCCAATAGTATTCTAAGACCATCATATACCATCATATAATATAAATCTGTACATAGATTCATAATGCATCGTGTGCATGAGCCCATATAATTCTGCTCTTTTTTGTTTGCACTCTTTGTTTTGGCTTTTGCTACAGAAACGTCATCCTGTAATACAACTATGACATTTGAGGATGGTGCCAAAAGCCCATCACACTGCCAAATATTGACTGTCTCTTATTAAACTGTGTTAATAGAATAAATACATGTATGCATGGATTTATAAAAAATAAAGTACAAGCATACTCAATAACAAATATAGATAAAAGGCAATTAAAGAAAACGTGTGCCGAAAACCACAATAATCAAAATAGTGGCCTATTGTTTTTGCTCTGGATGTAGAAGTAAACAGCCATAAGTATACTGTAGATGTATTACTCTTAGGGCAGATTCAGACGAACGTTGCGTTTTTGCGCGTGCAAACAACGCAGCGTTTTGCGCGCGCAAAAAACACTTGACAGCTGCGTGTGTCATCCGTGTATGATGCGCGGCTGCGTGATTTTCGCGCAGCCGCCATCATAGAGATGAGGCTAGTCGACGCCCGTCACTGTCCAAGGTGCTGAAAGAGCTAACTGATCGGCAGTAACTCTTTCAGCACCCTCGACAGTGAATGCCGAACACAATATCGAGAAACCTGTTAAAAAAAAGAAAAAGTTCGTACTTACCAAGAACTTCCCTCCCGGCCGTTGCCTTGGTGACGCGTCCTTGGTGACGCGCCTCTCTTGACATCGGGCCCCACCTCCCTGGATGACGCAGCAGTCCATGTGACCGCTGCAGCCTGTGCTTGGCCTGTGATTGGCTGGAGCTGTCACTTGGACTGAATTGTCATCCCGGGAGGTCAGACTGGAGGAAGAAGCCGGGAGTTATCGGTAAGTCAGAACTTCGTTTTTTTTTTTACAGGTTCATGTATATTGGGATCGGAAGTCACTGTCCTTAGTGCTGAAACAGTTTAACTCTTTCAGCACCCTGGACAGTGACTATCTCCTGACGTCGCGTACCGGAAATTTTTTTGCCGGGTTCGGCCAAAACGAGTTTGGCCGAACCCGGTGAAGTTCGGTTCGGTTGTCCGGGTTCGCTCATCTCAAAGACACTCCGTTTGGATGTTTGGAAACAGAAAAGCACGTGGTACTTTTCTGTTTACATTCATCCTTTTGACAGCTGGTGCGCTGTTTCAGTCGGTTCGCACGGAAGTGCTTCCGTGCGACCTGCGTGGTTTTCACGCACCCATTGACTTCAATGGGTGCGTGATGCGCGAAATACGCAGAGATATTGAACCTGTCGCGTTTTGTACGCAGCGAACAAACGCTGCGCAAAAATCACGCACTGTTTGAACTGCCCCATTGACTTCTATAGGGCTGTGCGTGGCGCGCGAAAAAAACGCGGCCTGCACGCACGAAAATCACGCTCGTGTGAATCCCCCCTTAGGGTAAGGTCTGACATGGAGGACATTTTTTGCAGCAAATCTAAAACAAAATCCACATGTAACATGATTTAGCTGTGGACTTTCCACTGATTTCACTCTTTGATTTGCAAAGGGTGAGATCTGCTTTAAAAATTTGTGGCATTTCCTCAACATAATGGGTATGCTGCTATTGTGAAAATCTGTAGCGTGCCCTGAATTCTCCCCATTTTTTCAGCTACATGTGGATGATGTTTTGAAAACTCCAAACTCCATTCACATGTATTGTACTGGAATCGCACCAAAAATCTGAAATAGTTTTGAGCCATGTAAACCTACCCATAAGCTGGCCACACACTCGAGATAAAAATCAGCCAGTGGGCTCTCCCGAATATCTTGTGTAGAGGGCATTCCGACTGATGGGGTGTTGTTCGGGGAAAGTTAGATTGGGCATGTTAGATTTCAACATGCTTGATCCTTTGTTCTTGCGAGAGATAAGCAGCAGCTTAAAACCCTTTGCCAATTGAAATAAACATGTTTATGGTAGTGTCGGAAAGAAATAAATGTCAGCCAATTGAGCTATATGGTCATCTTTGGAGTATGTTCACACACAGCATTTTGTCTGCGTTTACGCTGAAGATTATTCCACAGTTATTTAATTGTAAGGCCCCATGCACACGAACGTGTTTTTGCGGCCGCAATTCCCCCGAAAATCCACGGGAGAATTGCGGCCCCATTCTTTTCTATGGGGCCATGCACACGACCGTAGTTTTTACGGTCCGTGCATGGCCCGGGAACCCGCACCGCAGAAAGAACGGGCATGTCCTATTACGGACATCTTCTGCGGTCCGTGCTCATTGAAAACAATGACCGCGTCCATGTGCATGTCGTACGATTTGCGGGCGGCCTGCGGCTGACAGTCCGCTGACAGTCCGCAGCCGCCCGACCCGAAAATCACGGCCATGCACACAGCTACGGTCGTGTGCATGAGGCCTTATTGTGTAAAAATTACAGGACTGTATGCATATCTTAACATACCTGAAGTATTAGGCCTCATGCACACAACCGTGGTGTTTTTCTGGTCCACAAATTCCTCCGCAGTTCATCCGTATGTAATCCGCAAAATGCGTATAAAAAAAAAAAAGCCGAACCATGAGACCCTCACCAATCGCACAAACTAGGCAATCTCACGTGCACTTCTGCAGCTTCGTTTCAGCGATTGGTGGGTGTCTCAGTGATCCAACCCCCACCAATCAAAACTTCAGACATGTCACTATGACATGACAGAAGTACCCTTTAAAAAATAACAAACAGCATCAAGGTGTGAAACTTACCCATGCGTTTCTTTTGCGCTTTTGTTGCCTTCTCCCACTCTGACAGATACAGTTCATCGCAGACCTGATCATAGAAGCCATGTTGCTCTCTGCTGCTTTCCTGCACTCTCTCCAGCCTTCACGACGACAGAACTCATTCCCGGTCGTCGCCTAGCAACACTTCCGCAAATCCACAAACTGCGGTTGACACACGGAGGTGTATCCGCATTTTCCACGGGCCCATTGACTTCTATGGGCATGTCCGCATTGAATTTGCGGCCCGTAATAAGACATGTCCTGAGTTTATGCGGCACGGATTTGCGGACATGCGGGGACCCGTGAAAACACGGATAGTGTGTATGGGCCCATAGAAATGAATGGGTCCGCAATTCTCCCGTGGATTTTCGGGGGAATTGCGGACGCAAAAACACGTTTGTGTGCATGGGGCCTTAGGCTACGGGTGCCATAAGTTACGAAAAAAGGAAATACACACCAAACATATATAACCTTTGAATGTGGGTTGATACGGGGTCGGCCACAGATTTATTAATAATTTATTATGACAATATGTTTAACTTGTATTGATATAAAACACCAATATAAACCATTTAACAATAGCTCAAATGAACCCGATTATCAACTGAATGGGCAATGTCCCTACTAGAATTAGGAATGCCCTCTAGTTAGTAAAGAACCCGGGCTTACAATCACATTGCAATTGGCCCAAGTGTATAACAGAGCTCCACCACCCTTGCCTACAACACCGCCCCTTAAACTTAACCCCTTCTGCCGCAGTCCCAAGTCCAGCAGCTATACGCCTATGGGCTTACATATTATATCTTTCTTAGGGACAGTTTTGATACATAAAGCCCATAATGGGTTTTTATTTTTAAATAAAAAAGAAAAGCTGTTAGGGGCGGATTATAATGAGGGCAATCTGAGCTTCTAGGGGCCTAAATTGTCCAGTATGACGAACCATCCCTCCAAACCTCTGCATTCTTCAGATTTCACCTGGATGGGAGGAGTGTTCAAAATCCTTTACTATTCTTTAATATCAGACAGAGGAACAGTGCGCATGGGTGTCTGGACGACAGGGTAGCAGGTGCAGCAGCAAAATTAGACGTCACCCACATAGCAAGCCAATAAGCATTTGTGCCAGTGACATCTAATGCTGCTGAGTTAGGCCCCCGCTGTTATATAAAAAAAAGAACACGGGCTGCTTCAATGATATGTAAAAAGGCATAACCCCACCATAACAGCTCGTACATATAGTGACAATGATGTGCGATAAACTGCTAATAGCTCTGCCCGTGGAAATAAAGCTTTACAAAGTTCTTATTGAAGTCATTGGGCTGTCTGTGTTATGCCGGGTCCTCCAGTGCGAGAAATGTTAAACCAAACAAGCAAACCCTAACAGGGTGTACTTTAGTCCTATAGGTTTACTTACTATATGTTGAACCTAGCCCTAAAGAGTGAAGTAGCCTCCACAATGTAGCTCTGAGAAAACTGCCATGATCAAAGAAAATTGGGAACACTGGTAAATTTCCAAAGAGTGGCCATCTTTTTAAATGACTCCAAAGGTGTAGCAACAGCTCAACTTTTATTGCTTCAGAATCTTCAAAAAAAAGTGATAGGTGTCAACAGGGCCTAAGCTGGTTGTGGGAAAATTTTTGAGTCTGGCAACCTCCTCCATGCATCACCAGACTGCTCGAGCAGAAATAAACTCTATACAGTTTCCTAGAAAGTGCATACACTGTTGAGAACAGCATATGGCACCACAATCTATATAAACTTCTGTTTATCAGTAAAAACATTGCTTTGGTAAACCAAAACATCACTATCTTTAAACAGACTGCGTATACAAATCATGATCATATCCATAGTACAAATGAGAGTATGAATCTCGTATGTATGATCGGGATTATCTCATGCAAGATATTATTCCATTTGCATTTACTGTTATTTATCCAGAAGTGTATGCAAATGTGTGTTTATAGTTTAGACATGAACTCATTCATGTGACCAGGGTATGATCCACATAATTATGCAAAGATCCTGGCATTCCTTAATGATTCATTATCCAGGATAATGTGTTATTACTGTGTGATGATGTGTGCAGGCATATGTGCCTAAATCTGAAGTCATCGGATCATCTGCGAAAACTGTGCTGCTTGCTTGAGCAGTTCTAGGACATGTAACTTCTACCTTGCTGTTACTTGGAAAGCATGCCTTTATTATTAATAGCAAATTTATGGGAATTAGTTATTTATTAACAGCAAGGAACCATGCATGAGTAATATGTACAATACCTATAAAAAAAAAATACCATCACCCACCCCATTGGACTTTTTATTCTTCTATTTGTGAAAATATTAATTAGTAACTGTACTTTCAGAAAACTTTTGATATGTCATAGTGACATATCAGAAGTTTTGTTCGGTAGTGGTCCGGGTGCTGAGACCCCCACATCGCTGAAACAAAGGGGCAGAAGCAATCTTCTGAGCGCTCCGCACCTTCAGCTGAGATTGGCTCTCCTCGTCAGCCTGAAAACGGGATCAAAGACGTTCTATGTGAGCCCGTACAGTACAGAACAGTTTTCAGAAATCACAGTGGATTTAGGCTTGAGTGACAATGCAAAGAAAGCACCAGTGTAAGGCCTTATTCACATGAGCGTTGAATAAGTCCGTGTGATGGCCGTTAAAACAACGGCGTTCACACGGACGCATGTATTTTTATGGGACCGCGCACATGTCCGTTGTTTCAAAGGAACGTGTGAAGGGTACGTTGAAAAATAGAACCTGTCCTATTATCTTCTGTTTTCACAGATCCCTCCATAGACTCAAGTCGCACAGGGGCACCTCGGACGCGCTTGTGTGAATGTAGCCTTAGAAGCAGGACCGTTTCTAGGGACAGACAAGGCGTGCCACTGAACAAGGGGGTGGTCCTTTAACAAGATATAGCCTTTGCAAACTCCCTAGACTCCCTTAGTGATCGGGCGGAACGATCGAATAGCACTCTGCTCGATCATAGGGAGAACTTTGGGGCTGTTTTATCATAATCGCTTAGGCCTCTCAACAATCAGTGCAGGTAATGAAGGGGAAGCTAGACATAATAAGTACAGGATACAGCAGACATCACTAGAGCCCTGGGAGTAAATAGTTGCTCACTATGCACAAGTATTGCAATATATTATACTGTATAAGTGATCAGGAAATCAGATGCTCAAGCACTATTTAGTTACTAAAAAAAAAGTTAAATAACGTTTATAGAAAAATAAAATCAATCTAAGAAAAAAAATATTTTTTCACATACAAAGTACTTTACAATGGGGCAAAAAAAAAATTAAAAACTACACATAATTGGTATCATACTATAAAAATTAAATGTTATTTATCCAGCACAGTGGGAAAACTCTGAACAGCAATGGCAGCAATGCTGTTTTTTGGTCATCTCGCCTTTTATAAAAAGATATAAAAATTTATCAGGTTATATGTACCCTAAAATGGTACCAATTGAATCTAAAACTCGTCCCGCAAAAAAAAAAAACAGCCTTCCTACAGCATTGTCGACAGTAAAATAAAAAGGTTATGGCTCTCAGAATGTGAGACACAAAAAAATATGGAAAAAAATTGGTTTTATTTGCAATTAGTAAAACAGAAAAAAAATTGGTATTACCGTAATAGTAGCAAAGTTAATATGTAACTTGTACTGCACAGTGAACGCCATAAAACAAAACTCAAAAACCATGGTAAAAATTTTTTTTTTTAAACATTTCACCCCCAAAAAAAGTAATATAAGTTGTTCTATACATTATATGTTCCCCAAAATGGTGTCATTATAAAATATAACTCATTCTGCATAAAATAAGCATATTATATATTTATATGTACTACTATGTATTATTGATCTTGAAAGTCGATTACATATGGCTGAGAGTGACGCCATGGTGTGAGAACATCCTGGTGGAACTAGAAGTCCCAGACGTATCATCCAGAGCAACAGATATACCGCTGCTCATCTAGTCTGTGATGGTGGAGTTTGGACTGCAAAGTTCGGACTTGGAAGGTTTTTTTTCTGTGTCTCTATGGACCATTAGAGCTGTAAAGTACATATTATTTTGACTGTTTAATAAGTAGTCTGGACTTAACCTGTCTGTACCTGCTGCGGACCCAGGTGTGTGCATATTTGGAAAATATATTTATCTAAATAAGCCCTTATACGACTACATTGATGGAAAAATAAAACAGTTGTTTATTTCATCTGAGTTTGTTTTATTATATTTCAGCTAGCCACGTCCTTAAGGGGTTAAACAGCAATGCTAATGTCCGAGATGCAGAGTACTGAGCCAACACTGTTTCCAATTTCTTCAGGTATCTAAGAAATTGCAAGATATCCTGTCATCAAGTTAAGGGGGTTGTATGAAATTAGATAAACATATTTTCTTTCTTCCATAAACAGCGCCACTTTTGTCAGTGGGCTGTGTCTGGTATTGCAATTCAGCCCTATTCCCTCACCTGTAAGGGTTGAGAACCTTCAGGAAAAGTCCAAAGTAAAATTGTAATACAAAATATTCCAATATAACTTTTTATCTTAAATCAGATGAGTCTCATGATTGGGTCACTTTGCTCAGTCTTCTGCTCCTGGTCATGTGAAATTATAATGTACATTTTATGTAGTTCAATGCTAGAAACAAGTGCCGGATTATCAGACCTTTTAGAATATCAGATGCCAGATTAAAGGAATTTCACATCGATTTAGTTTACGTCATCTTAGTAAAGTACTTACTCTTTCTTATTTTCAAAGCAGATCTGTCAGCTGAATATGCTGCTCAGGTAAGCCATTACCTAGGGCAGCATATTCTGCATATTCTAAGGTAGGTCTGTTCTCCTTTTAGCCAGAACAACACAACAAAATATTGTGTATCTACTTGCAAAAAGAGGTAAAAGCTTAAGAATCACTGGCTATAAAAAAAACACCTCATATTCAGGACCATTATCTACTAGACAGAGGAGAGAGTGTCTACAAAAAGGGTCTCTGACTTGGAGAACCGAGGACATTTTTGCGTAAAGCCCACTGTTTTAGTGGGCACTATCTATGTAAAGCTTTATTTACTCTGCAGTTGCACTGAACATTTGCTGCCAGGTTCCCCAGCAGATTCCAGATGATCACTGAGGGTCCCAGCAGCCGAATACACTGTGACCTTCTTATCATCCGAAGTGGACAACCCCTTTAATTTACGCCATATCACATGGGATATGTAAATGTGGCTCTCAAGGTACAAAAATCTTGGTTACGTCATCGATCAGAATACGAACACACTTGCTCCCTGTGAACTAAGAGGAAATGTTAATAATTTGCCAGCTCCTTGGATACTCATATCTCATTAGTATGTGTCCTAACACACCCTTTCAGCTGGTTTCTTCTGTTGCAACCAATTTAATTGAGGAAGTATTATTAATCCAACTGTACCTTCTGTCTAGCGTATCTTTTATTATCTAAGTCACCTGCAGATCAGGACCAGTCAGACAAGTTTTAAGCTAAACAAGTTTTTTGCTTGCTTGTTTAAGGATTGTGCAACCCATAGAATAGAACTTTCTTATACCAATGAAGCATTCATAGCGGCATAATCATTACAGAGACGATCACAACGAAGGAACGGAGAAGTACATACATCTACCAGGTACATATTCTACGATTGTTTTAATGAAATGCCAAGTCAATAGATGAGAACGGAGCATTTTAAGAAACACAGAAGCTCTGATCTGTTTAGATTTCACTATTCTGTATGCGGATGTCCATATCTGTGTCCTGTTCATAATTGGCTTAAAGGTGTTAAATGACTTTATGCAATGTTGTCTGTTCTTTCAGCATGTTTTGTACCTAGTTGCTACTACTAGGTTACTTCAATTCTAAACAGGTCCTAGTTCCTGAGTTATTATGCTACACTGTACAGTTAAATACTTTGTAGGGGGAAACTCCTTCAGGCCATACATTTCCCCTGAAAATTCAGAAAATGACTGATTATGTAATATATGGACGGGTTGAGTCTGCCAGGACAAGAGACGTTCTTTATTAGAATTTCTCTGCTCTTAATAGTAGAGGAGGTTCCTGAGTGTAGGACACCCTCTATGACATCCATATGTCCTAATACGGCCTTAGAAAATGGGTATTGTTTGTATTTTGAAAAAAAGGGCCCAAAAAGCTAATTTGCCGCATTATGTAGAGGTCCATTTCTTGCTGAGTGTAGTAATATATACTGTATTATATTGTTGCATTAAGTTATATGATATACTTTACATGTAAAAAAAAAATCCTGTCAAACATAGTGCATTTGTAATATACATTTCTTTCTCTCTCACTCTCTCTCTCTCTCTCTCTCTCTCTCTCTCTTTCTCTCCCTATAGGTCACTTTTTCTAATAAATATATGTAGTTAAACTTTTGTATTTTACATATATTATTTCCAGCAAGTCCTTGCTTTACAAATGATTACAAGTTAATTGTCTACAAGACTTGTAACTCTAGTTCCACATTTCGTAATTATCCATATTGAAATAATTATATTCTACTAAAACTATTCTCGGATTCTGGCAAAGCAAGACAATAATTCATGCAATAGAAACAATAATATATGCATTAATAGGGGTTCTCCGAGACTTTTATATTGATGGCCTATCCTTAGAGTAGGACATCAATATCAAATCGGTGGGAATCCAACTACCCACACCCCCAAGGATCAGCAGCAACAAATGCCTCGGCTTCCTCTTAGTTTACCAGGCACAGTGCCGTATACTGCCGTAGCAGCTGAGCCTAGGATTGCAGTTCACTGCAGTCCGAATCAATTCACTTGTATAAGACCGGAACTGCAATTCCAGGTACAGCGGCTACAGAAGTATAAGGCGATGTGCCTGGTAAACTATGAAGATACCACAGTGTTCGCTGCAGCGTCCCCTTCAGTCGGACCCTACTGATCTGATATTGATGACTTATCCTAAGGATAGCCCGTCAATATAAAACCCCAGGAGAACCCCTTTAACACAATAGTATAAACTAATCATAGCTTCAAAGTAAAAGTTGAAATTATTTTAATGTTAGAGAATTTCATTTAGTGAATAAATTTTCTTCGATTGGTGTTCACTTGTAACAGCATGCCAACCCTAAAATGGTACAAATTTGATAACATCTCTTCCGCATGTACTAAGCAATTTTATATCATGAGTGCTTATTAACACTTAAAAGCAGTGTTAACCTCGGCAGTAAATTAAATATATATATATATATATATATATATATATATATATATATAAAACTATGTATTGTGATTTCATGCAACTTTTGAACAGGTTTTTTTTTTTTTTTAAATAATCTTTTTAAAATATAGCTTTTATGTATCTTGTACACATAGAACTTGTATCTTGCCATCAAAGCAGAATCTGTCCGGTCAGCATGACTGACGGCTCGGATGAAGGCTGGTCCTGCGTGTCTCTCAAGCTGTTATCAATCCCATCTTAGATGTGATCAATAACAACTGGATGTCAGAGACATGCAGGACCAGATTTCAGCCGAACCGTCAGTCATGCTGACCTGACGGGACAGCAAGATACAGCTTCTATGTACACAGGATACATAGAAGCTGTATCTCAAAAAGTAAAAACTATTTTTAATAAAAACTTATTTAAAAGCTGCATAAAATCACATAATATAAAGATTTATATAAAAAAAATGTACTTTAAAAGTTAACATAGCCTTTAAGTAAGTAATATGGTATTGCCCTAGTACAAAGGACATACTGCTGTGTCTTTATTAAAAGCAATTATGCTTTAATAGCAATAGACAAGGAAGTCTAGACAAATTTAGTAACATCAAATTTAGTGTTTGTATGCTGTAGTGTAGGTGCTACATAAATGTTGTGCTCCAAACATGTCTTACCTTTAGGGTTGGACTCTTAAGGGAATTGTTTAAAGTCAAATATTCATGTAGTTTATGTTAAAAATGTCATCAGAATATGCGGTCTCCAGGGCAATACATTAATAGTGGTAATCCAGACATGCTGGTATAAAATATAATCATTTTTAGATTTAATGTAGTCAAAGTGGGTACAATTTGCAACATATATACGGTCCCAAACGTACTGACTTGCCATTAAAGAGGAAAATTACCTACATGGGGTGAACTACAACTCTTTCCGCCGTCCGGTTATCTCGACTAGTCCTATTGGCTTATGACCTGGATTTACTTAGAGGAGGTCTCTCATTTACTGCATGAAGTTTGGTGACAGATCACAGTCCTCTTGGGTCGATTCTCACCAGGATAATAGCAATATTGTTAGAGAGACAGAAAAATAAAATAACGAGATACCATTCGATATACATGCAGTTTCCTAGTAGAGCTCAGTAGTCATCAGTGCAGAAACTTTTTCATCAGCATGTTGCTAAGGAAGACATGATCTCAGATAGCTGCGTTTACAGCAAGTTAATAGGCAGCTGCCATTAGTTCCATACTTCTGTGTTCTTTACATGAGAAAATTAAGTGGAGCAAACACATCATATCCAACAAGGTAAAAAGGTAAAAAAAAAAATTGAATTAATTAAATACATAAACGTAAAGAAACATTACAGCATAAAATAAATGCCATTATCCCTCTGCCCCAACCAAAGGTTGAACTTAGCTGTTGTTGGGGATGTATTTTATATAAGTATTATGCATATATATATATATATATATATATATATATATATCCTAAAGCTACAAAAAAAATTCCCCTTCGAGATTTGTCTTTACAGCTCTTTGTATCCATATGCAAGTCCACAACCCCCAACTATAAGGAGAGAGACGCAATATATTTTTTTTTGGCACTTTTGAATTAACAATTGTAGATTTGCTGAGAATACCTGATCTGTCGACTGATCACAAAAACAGACTGCAAAAAACTTCTAGTTTGGACAAGCTCTAAAGCTGACTATACACATTAGATAAATGTCGTCTAACCCTGACGATTGTGGCAGGATTAGCCCACAATCTAGTGTGTATGGGTGAGCCCGACTGTCCCCTGACATCTGCCATTGGGAGGAAAAAGGATTGCTCATGTTGGATATCAGCATACGCAGTTCTTTGTACTTTCAAGATGAGCACTGCCAGATGTGCCTAGTTTGTATAGCAAATATTAAATATTTTTCCTGGACCCATTTATGACCAGGAATTTCCAGAACTTCCTTTGGGAAAAATCAGGTTGGCACGTACTGTAGCACGAGAAAAGTTATCACAGATGTTATTCTAACCAACAGATGAACTGAGTGCGTAGTATTTCTATGACCATATCAAAGCTCATACTAACTATATCAATGGGCCCAATAAAGGGAAATACTGAAACAGGAATCTAAAGATTTTATAACAGTGGAATATTAAAATATGCATTTTACCCATTGTTAGTGGATTAGGATACATTTTCCATTAACCCCTTCCCACTTTGGCCACTTTTGACCTTCCTGACAGAGGCTCATTTTTCAAATCTGACATGTTTCACTTTATGTGGTAATAACTTTGGAATGCTTTCACTTATCCAAGGGATTCTGAGATTGTTTTCTCATGACACATTGGACTTTATGTTACTGGCAAAATTTGCTCGATACGTTCAGTATTTAATTGTGAAAAACACCAAAATTTAGCAAAAAGTTGCAAAAATTTGTATTTTTCTCAATTTAAATGTATCTGTTTGTAAGACAGATAGTTATACCACACAAAATAGTCACTATTAACATCCCCCATATGTCTACTTTAGATTGGCATCATTTTTTGAACATCCTTTTATTTTTCTAGGACGTTACGAGGCTTTGAACTTTAGCAGCAATTTCTCACATTTTTAAGAAAATTTCAAAAGGCTGTTTTTACAGGGGCCAGTTCAGTTGTGAAGTGGCTTTGAGGGCCTTATTTATTAGAAACCCCCAATAAGTCACCCCATTATAAAAACTTCACCCCTCAAAGTATTCAAAACAGCATTTAGAAAGTTTCTTTTTTTTTTTTTTTTATTCTGTTTTTATTTATTTATCAAATGTGAATGACAGAGAAATAAAACATTTCAAGACACTTTGACATACAGTTATGACTAGAAAGTTTCTTAACCCTTTAGACGTTTGACAGGAAATAAAGCAAAGTAGAGGTGAAATTTCCAAATTTCATATTTGTTTGCAGAAATTTATTTTTAATCCATTTTTTTTGTAACACAGAAAGTTTTACCAGAGAAATGCAACTCAATATTTATTGCCCAGGTTCTGCAGTTTTAGGAAATATCTCACATGTGACCCTAGCGTGCTACTGGACTGAAGCACCGGCCTCAGAAACAAAGCAGCACCTAGTGGATTTTGGGGCCTTATTTTTATTAGAATATATTTTTGGCACCATGTTAGGTTTGAAGGGCTCTTGTGGTGCCAAAACAGTGGAAATCCCCCAAAAGTGACCCCATTTGGGAAACTACACACCTCAAGGAAATTATCTAGGGGTATAGTGAGCATTTTAACCGCACAAGTTTTTTGCAGAAATTATTAGAAGTAGGCCGTGAAAATTTAAATCTACATTTTTTCAAAGCGATTTTTTAACGATTTTTTCCTCATTTCCACAAGGACTAAAGGAGAAAAAGCACCACAAAATTTGTAAAGCAATTTCTCCCGAGTAAAACAATACCCCACGTGTGGTCATAAATGGCTGTTTGGACACACTGCAGGGCTTAGAAGGGAAAGAGTGCCATTTGGCTTTTGGAGTTCACATTTAGCAGGAATGGTTTGCGGAGGCCATGTCACATTTGCAAAGCCCCTGAGGGGACAAAACAGTGGAAACCCCCCACAAGTGACCAAATTTTGGAAACTGCACCCATTGAGGAAATTATCTAGGGGTATAGTGAGCATTTTGACCCGACAGGTTTTTTGCAGAAATTATTGAAACTGGGCCATGAAAATGAAAATCTACATTTTTTTCAAAAAAAATGTAGGTTTAGCTAATTTTTTCTCATTTCCACAATGACTGAATGAGGAAAAAGCATTTTGTAAAGAAATTTTGTAAAGCAATTTCTCCCGAGTAAAACAATACCCCACATGTGGTCATAAACGGTTGTTTGGAAACACGGCAGGGTTTAGAAGGGAAAGAGCGCTATTTGGCTTTTGGAGATCACATTTAGAAGGAATGATTTGCGGAGGCCATGTCACATTTGCAAATCACCTGAGGGGACAAAACAATGAAAACGGCCAAAAAGTGACTCCATTTAGGAAACGACACCCCTTGAGGAATTCATCTAGGGGTGTAGTGAGCATTTTGACCCCACAGATGTTTCATAGAGTTTGTTAGAATTGGGCAGTGAAAATGAAAACAATCCCTTTTCTTCAATAAGACGTAGCTTTAGCTAAAAAAATGTTACATTTTGTCAACAAATAAAGGAAAAAAAGAACACCAACATTTGTAAAGCAATTTCTCCAGAGTTCGGTAATACCTGATATGTGGTCATAAACTGCTGTTTGAGCACACAGTAGGGCTCAGAAAGGAAGGGGCGGCATTTGGCTTTTGGAGTGCAGATTTTGCTGGATTGGTTTCTGGGTGCCTGTGGGACCAAAACAGTGGAATCCCCCAAGAAGTGATCACATTTTGGAAACTACATCCCTCAATGCATTCACCTAGGGGTGTAGTGAGCATGTTATTCCCGCAGGTGTTTTGTAGAAATTAGTGTGCACTCGATATTGCAGAGTGAAAATGGGATTTTTTTCCATAGATATGCCAATATAACAAGACAGCTCTCTAATTATTATGCTGTGTTTCCCGGTTTTAGAAACACCCTTCATGTGACCCTAATCTTTTGCCTGAACATTTGACAGAGCTCAGGAGGGAAAGAGCACCATGTAAAATTGAGGCCTAATTTGGCGATTTACAAGGTATTGGTTCACAATTGCAGGGCTCAGATGTGAAATAATAAAAGAAACCCCTGAGAAATGACCCCATTTTGGAAAATACACCCCTCAAGGCATTTAATAAGGGGTGTAGTGAGCATTTTCACCCCACAGGTCTTTTCCATAAATGAATGCGCTGCGGATGGTGCAAATTAAAAATGTATATTTTTCGCTAGTGCGACTGGAGACACACACCCCAAAAATTGTTAAAAGAGTTTTCCCGGGTATGGCGATGCCATATATGTGGAAGTAAATTGCTGTTTGGGCACACTGTAGGGTTCAGAGCGGAGGGAGCGCCATTTGGCTTTTGGAGGGCGGATTTTGCTTGGTAGTAGTTTTGTATTGCTGGTGTTTCCATTTATAATGTGGGGGTACATGTAAGCTGGGCAGAGTATAAAAGGGGCATAGTCAGGTGGTACAATAATGGGGTAAAAAAACAATAAAATGATCCATAGATGTGTGTTACGCTGTGAGGCAATCCTTTCTGCACAGGCCTGTGCCGCACTGATAAATGTCCTTCGTCATTCCCCTTCTAGTCCACACTTCGCACCTTTGCGGTTTGGGGAATTTTGCTGGGAAGTGTTGTCCTGGTATAATACGGGCAACCTCGCTTCCAGCTGATATGTTTGGGCCCTCCCCTTCCTGGTTCCCTAATTCTAAGGCATTGATAACTCGCCTCTTCAAACAGAAGAAATATTCCCCTCGGGCCTGCACAACAGCATATTTTTTTATTTCTTGACTTAATGGAGCCTTAACTAATATAATTTTTTCATAGACGTAGTGGTATGAGGGCTGTTTTTTTTTGACGAGCTCTAGTTATTATTGCTAGTTAACCAAAAAACCGCAATTCTGGCATAGTTTTGTTAGTGTTTTTTTATACAGCGTTCACCATGCGTTATAAATTACATGTTAACTTTATTCTGCTGGTCAGTACGATTCTGGCGATACCTAATTTATAGAATTTTTTTATGTTTTACAACGGTTTGCACAATAAAATTACTTTTGTAAAAAGAATGTATTTGAGAACCATAACTTTTTAACTTTTTCGTTGATTGAGCTGTATGAGGGCTTGTGTTTTGCGAGATGAGTTACAGTTTTTATAGGTACCATTTTTGGATACGTGCGACTTTTTGATCACTTTTTATTCCAATATTTGTAGGGCAAAGTGACCAAAAAACAGAAATTATGGTATAGTTTTTTAAGTTTTTTTTTTTTTTACGCCGTTCGCTGCGTGGAATAAATAACATAATATTACAGTTATTACAAAATAACAGGCCGTTACGGACATGGCGATACCAAATCCGTATGGTTTATTATGTTTTTTTCAATAATAAATGACTTGATAAGGGAAAAGGGCGATTGTGTTTTTATTTTATTACTTGAAACTTTTATTATGTTTTCAAACTTTTTTTTACACTTTTTTTTCAAGTCCCACTAGGGGACTTAAAGGTCCAACTGTCAGATTATTTTTTTCTAATACATTGCACTACCTACGTAGTGTAATTTATTAGATCTGTCAGTTATTCAATGACAGCAAGCCGATTAGGCTTCGCCTCCCGGCGGGGCCTGATCGGCTTCCGTAATGGCAGAGCAGGAGGCCATTGGGTCTCCTGTTGCCATAGCAGCAGTCACCAGTCCTGATTGCCTGTCAGGGCTGGCGATCTGCTAGCAACCGCTAAGATGCAGCGATCACTGCATCCAAGGTGTTAATGGCAGGGATCGGAGCTAACATACAGCTGACATCCCCCGTTGATGGCGCCATCTCACCGGCAGCTACGGAAGCCATTCAGGCTCTGCCGCTGAGCGGGACCTGAACGGCTTCTGTGCTAGGCAGACCGGCAGGCCAGTATTAGGCCTCCGGTGGATACAATGGCAACAATTTCATTGCTGGGGTTCCGATGTGCTGCAAACACCTTAAATGCAGCGATCGCGTTTGAGCGCTGCATTTAAGGTGTTAATGGCGGGGATCGAAGCTAATTTCGGTCCCCGCCATTACAGCTGAATGTCAGCTGTAAGATACCGCTGACATCCGGCGATGATGGCACCGTCTCAGCTTCTGAGCCAGTCCCCAGCATTTGTCGTATGGATATGGTAAAATGCGGGAAGCACTAGCTTTCCATGACGTATCCATACGACAAATGTCGGGAAGGGGTTAAAAAACACAAAGTTATCAAAGCAAGGCTTACTATTGTGTCACTGTGTGTTCCCTAAGTTATGTTTTTAGGGCCTGTTCACATCAGCGTTGGGCTTCCGTTCATCGGTTCTGTTCAACCTTTCCATTGTAGGAACTGATGAACGGAAAGCCGAACGTTAGAGTTGGTTTCCGTTTGTTTCCGTTATGTAAAGTTTCCCTTTTTTTTGCAGAAACAGTAGCGTAGTCGGTTTGGCTTTCCGTTCATTGGTTCCTCCGACAGAATGGTCGAATGGAACCGATGAACGGAAGTCCAAAAGCAATGTGAATACACCCTTACTTACATTGTTGTACTTGGTCATGAAACATTAAAATTTTTATCTTAATGATAACAGATAAAAGTTTCATATAACACTGCACAATTTTTTTTGCCTGTCAGGATCGCATACAGCTATTTATACAGAATAAATGATTAAATTACGTAAAAAAGTGACAAATATCTTCAGCAAATTCCAACACCACTTCCATCACCATTTCAGCTTACTTTGCATCTCTTCTCTTCACTGGCTTCCTGGCACCTGTTTAGCAAGCACTAGAATTGACGCATTGCCTTGAACTTGAAGAAGAGATCCCAACTTTGGTAGGAAGCAGTGGACCTTAGGTGAGTTAAGATTTGGAAGTTAAAAATTGCTGAAAACGCAAATTAAAGCCGTTTTCATTTCTTTGCAAAGACTAAATATATATTGTCGGAATCTGTACATATGGGGGGGTTGCGGTTGACAAAAAAAAGTCCACGCTTGGCTTTTTTGCAGTCCAGAAAACAAACAAGTGCTTATCCAGCATACAAGTCTTGCAGCATATAAACAAAACAAACGCCTAGCCCTAACTAAACAGCAGGTTTCCTCACCTAATATAAACCATGAGTACAGTGTTCCTTGGATTAGACTTTCCACACTATACTTGTGTGCATTTCCAAGCGATGACCTGGACTACACCACTGTACTGATTTGGGAAAGGGGAAAACCATGTGTTGGTGCAGGAAGGCCATTCTATAGAAATCCGGACATAAAGTGTAGCTAATCTTTGACAAACTTCTGACATGTCATAGTGACATTTCAGAAGTTTGGATTGGTGGGGGTCCGAGCATGGAGACCCCCACCAATCTCTAGAACGAAGCAGCTGAAGTGCTCCGGAAATAAATGTATAGTGTACGGACTCAATAGAAAATCTATGAGCCCGTACTCCAATACATCGGCTTTCCGGAAAAAGCCAAACAGTAACGAAGCGGCATAGCGCTCACCTGAGCACTTCAGCTGCTTCGTTCTAGAGCTTGGTGGGGGTCTCAGTGCTCGTACCCCCACCAATCCAAACTTCTGATATGTCACTATAACATGTCAGAAGTCTGTCAAACGTTTAGCTACACTTTAACAAAAACACCAGCACAGAAAGTTTTGCTGAGAAATGCAGCTTTCCGGGATTTCTCATCTCACCCGTCTTCACCAGCAAAGTGAGAAATACACCCCATCCAGTTACACACACACATATGTATATATATATATATATATATATGCTGTATGTTTATCTGAGTATATACAGTATCTAAATTTCAATTCAACATGCAATTTGCAACACCAAGAAGGAAAAGTTTTGGAATTGTGGGAATCACAGGCTTGAGAGACATGTTAATGATATGCAAACTATATAAAAAAAATAGAAACAAAATATTCCAAACATCTTCATTTATTCAGTATCGAGTATGAGCACCACGATACACACACTTACATGCCTTGGCATGCTGCCAATGAGGTTATTATTGGTGGTCTGAGAAATGTTATGCCACACTGAATGCACTCATCAAGATTGGCTGCTAGTCCTCCATTCCAGCCTCCATTGCCATGATACCATGATAGCCTTTGAGAGCGGTGGAGTGTGGTCAATAGAACACCTTTAGCTGGGCGTCTGGCTCAATGTTATGCAAACCCCTTCTGATTGTTTGTATCCACACTGGTTGCTGCCCTAGGCTTGGGATGTGACGTCCGATTTCACTTGCAGTACAGAATGGATCACTACGTGCCATTCTTATAATCAGATTATATGTCCGTACATAGGTTCACGTCCGTGCACCTCTTGTTCTCATTCCCGTTCGTTGTTGTTCTCCCAACCTCCGGGACATGCAACATTGTGATAAACCAAGGTCTCTCAGTTCAAGGATTCTGTCCCTCTCAGATTGCGACAAGTGGCGATAACTGTCACGTCGACGAACAGGAGGCATCGCACAATCATCCCACACCACTTTATCCGATTTTTGAGGTTTCATGTGGCTAAAAAACTTTGCTTTCAATCTGACTTTTATACCCCTCCCACATGCCACAGGTTGGAGCTAGGTGCTTAAAAATTTGATCATTTGAAGATCATAGCGACACCTGCTACCAGTGACGGATTAAGTAGACCATAGGCCCTGGGCTGTTCCACAAACTTGGGCCGCCTTCCCCACTGCCGCTCTGCCGTGTCTATAATGAACACGACCTTTTTGTGCGAGCATTGTCAAATGGTTGTTATGATTCCCCTTGTCAAAGGACTGTGTCCCTACATACTGACAGTCTCCAACCATCACTGACAGTATCATACTGTGTAGGACACTTCCTCTTGACAATGGAAATGGTAACACACATTTGTATATTAGTCCTGGGTACACAAAGATATGTAGAATGCAAGGATTTCCTACAACAGACATGTCAGAAGAGCTGACAGATCCCCTATAGATCCAGTGACTCACAAGTGACATCTTCTCTGATGGGAGTTGTTTTCTTTTCTTCTCCATATGATGCAGACCGTTATGGCGACATCTCCTGATGAGACATCTTTGCTCCTCGCTTCTGCAGCCACTTCCAGCCTCTATAGAAACAAACAAATTTAGGCACCAAGGCCCAGAACCAGACATTAAAGGGGTTGTCCAGGCACGGACCGTTTTTTATACTGAGGACCTATCGATGTGCCCGGACAACCCCTTTTACTCAGACTAAGAAATTTGGACCCCAGACTAGATCATAGAATACATGCAGAGCTTCTAAACTATTGCAGTCCCCAGACCAGACCCCCCTAAACAAATACAGACCCCAGAACAAGCACCCTAAATGGCTAACAGTTAATGAAAACCCATACTTTATTGTCTCAGAAAATTAGAATATTATATAAGCCCAATTCAAAAATGATTTTTAATACCGAAATGTTGGTCTACTGAAAAGTATGTACAGTATATGTACAGTGTACATATGTACAGTATATGTACATATGCCCTCAATACTTGGTCGGGGCTCCGACTCTGGATGAATTACTGCATCAATGCGGCGTGGCATGGAGGCGATCAGCCTGTGGCACTGCTGAGGTGTTATGGAAGCCCAGCTTGCTTTGATAGCGGCCTTCAGCTCGTCTGCATTGTTGGGTCTGGTGTCTCTCATCTTCCTCTTGACAATACCCCATAGATTCTCTATGGGAATTAGAGAGCAACAGTGTTGATCCACTATGTTATATCAAGTCCAGAGTCAACGCAGCCGTCTACCAGTATATTTTCGAGCACTTCATGCTTCCCTCTGCTGACAAGCTTTATGGAGATGCTGATTTCATTTTCCAGCAGGACTTGGCACCTGCCCACACTGCCAGAATTACCAATACCTGGTTTCATAACCACAGTATCACTGTGCTTGATTGGCCAGCAAACTCACCTGACCTAAACCCCATAGAGAATTTATGTGACCAGCAATAAGGCTATCTAAGTACCTACCAAAAGTTGTCCAAGGAAGGACAACTGGTGAACTGGTGACAGGTTCATGGGCGCTCAAAGCTCATTCATGTGCTTGGGGAGCGAAGGCTAGTCCATCTGGCTTGATCCGACAGTAAAGTTACTGTAGCATCAAATGCTGAAAAAAGTAATACTGGCTATGATAGAAAGACTGAAAAAACATCTTATTATGTAAAATGATGCAGATGCCAAGCTCTGATACACTAAGTGAATAATTTTTAACATCATAGACAATAAGATGATTACAGGGGTCCCACTGCTGGAATTCTCCTGCAATCACCTGATATTGCTAGGGGAAGCTCCTGACCCCTGCTGAGTGGACAAGATTAGGATAGATTTCTAGTAAAGAAAATATAATATTACATTTAATGACAGCAAGTAGAGATCTTGAAAATGGCAAGCAATTGAAACACAGAGCATTTTAGAAAGTTGTTTATGTATAAATATAATATAATATTATATAAATATTAAATACATAATATATATCTTTTAGGATGCCTGAATCGGATGTACCACCAAAGTCTTCTCGGCATCGCAAGATCACAATAGCTGTCATCAGCGTGGCCGTCATCATTATTGTTGGAGCTATCGTTGCCGCTATTGTTATAGATTTAGTCCTTGGTAAGAATGTGAATAATACAACTATTTTTATGTTTGTTAACTCAACAGTCAGCTGACTCTTTTTCTTTTGCATATAATTATAAAGCCCTTATTGGAATAAATAGTAATACAAAATAAATAGAAGTAATAAAAAGTCTAATTTCAAGGGGCAAGAGACTGTGGTATACATAATAGAGAGGGGATCCATTGCACATATTAAAATGGGACCCCAGTATGGTTTTTGATTTTAACAATAGTTGTTATCACTTCTATTTTTTTCATTTTATATTCGCCATTGGGTGGCTATCATAGGCTTTTAGGACTACAACAATAATTAACCACCTAATTAGTTCAAGCCAATGTTAATATATAAACTAATTTGTGTCTCCTAGAAAAGAAAACAATTAGGGTGCCACCATACAATCTCAATGTGCTTCACCTCTACAGGCCGCACGGCTGAAAACCGCGGCAATGTTTAGCTGCAGAGGGGTACAGAGGGGGTCCACTTTGGCCACACAGGGTTTTAAAACAGTATTCTGCTTCATTTGCACCTCTCTCTACTCACACTCTCCATCCGTCTCTCATAGATTTCACAAATAGTGCATTATCTATGCAAGTCAAGTCAATCAGAGTTTCAGTGAAGAGTATAAGCAGGGTATTAACAAGTGAAGTTTAAAATTGACTGTGGCCAGAAGGGGCTCCTACCCATCTTGGCCCCGCTGCAGCTGAATCGACAGCAGAGGCTATATGACCGTTCCTGGTATTTGAGCACCTGATACTACTTCATGTGCATTCCTCATTTGTATGAGAAGGATTTGGAGAGGAACTAAATATATCATGAGCTCAAGGTGCTTTTTATTATACTTCAGTTATACCAGGATTTAATTAAAAGAAATTACCTACCACACTGTACAGGGAACAATAAATGGAATTTGGTGCAAGCCTACTGGTCACTTCCAGGCAAACAGCCTTTCTACTGCAGTATCATGAAAGAGAAGAAACCATCTAAGACCGATCATACATATAATACGCATTCAACCCAAGAGCAGAGGACCAGGTTCTCTATAACATGTACAGATGTAGCCATCTTTATATTGACGTTTTACGCATTAAATACACAGTGTCAAGAAACTTTAACTTTACTTTTTCAATGGCTTTTGTTGTGTGATATTACACTGCAGCAAGTTATCATAGTCAAGATAAACTTGGTTACATCTGTATATGCTATACTGCAATAGGGTGGCATCTGCAGGTATTCTTTATGGGTTGTTGCATTTCTAGAGCATTCACATCTAAATTTTACATATTAAATCCTACATGACGTTCCTTTAGCATTCATACCATAACTTTATAACTTTAGTCAACTGAATGATATTTTATGATTACATGCCATTACTCAAGTCACAAGGTAAAACTATGTAACCCAAGGTTGCAGTTCTACTATAAAAATCCTCAGCATTGATCATTTACATTTTTCTTCAACAGTAAAAAATAATTCTGGGTCCAGTTATAATCCCCATTACTTCAGGGGTTCGTTCCGAATACGTGACCTAAACTACACTGATGCTTACAAAGAAAGCAGTAGCTTTAAATACAGAATACTGGAAGCCGAAATTGCCGTAATTGTAAGTAGACAGGTTACTTACTGTATATTCATCTATTGCTAATATGCTACTGTTCCCTGTTAGCTCTTTTCAGTGGTGTGTATTTTTAAGTTCTCTTTCTTGTATTGCCTACTTCCTAATGATATACCAAGCTATGCAGGACTTCATTGCTCTGGTGTGACGTTTTAACTAATTGTCAGTATTGTTAAAGGGGTTGTATGAGATTAAAAAAACTTGTCTGCTTTCTTCCAGGAACAGCGCCACTCCTGTCAATAGACTGGCTGTGGTATTGCAGTTCAAGTGGTTGGGCCTGAGCTGCAATACTAAACACAGCCCATGGACAAGAATAGCACTGTTTCAAGAAGAAAAGAGTTAGGTTTTTCTCATCTCAAACAAGACCTTTACGTTTTTTTATTCTATCTAAATACATTAATATCTGTTCTTTTTATGGTCACAGTTACAAGAAACATTTAAGAACTCCGAACTAAAGACTCAATACAATATGTCCAAAGTAATCAGCTTTAGGTAAGCAATTCCAAACCTTCAAAGACAAAGAGAACAGAAATTAAAATATATCATTATTGTTGCTACTCTTCTTACTTGTGTATTAACTACCTATGGACTACTCCAATCTGTAAACTATTACAAAAAGTGGAGATGGCTATACAGCTTATGGTTATACCATAAAGCAATCTAAAAGCGGTCATATCCATTAGATAGAAATACAGTAGGTTGGTGGTTGAACGTACACACTTTAGTCCATATTGACCATTAAAAACACCGGGCAACGGGTGAATGATCTTCCAGCGTGGAAAGTTTTTTCACAAAACGTTTGTTCATGTAACAGTCGACTGCACCACAGTCAAGTAGTACCGACTGTCGCATGAAAATTGTAAACACGACCGACTACTTTTCAGACGATGGCAGTCTATCACCGATAGATAGTGTGGGTTAGGGAAGGACTGGTCTGGCACATAAGACAATTGGGGAAGGAGAGGTTTGACATACAGTAGGTATGGAGTATTCTGGTATGTATCATAGCTGGGGAAGGACTAGTCTGCCATCTAAGAGAGCTAGGAGAAACTGTCTGTCACATAGGAAAGGTGTTAGGAAGTTACTTTTGACATAACAAAGTTGACCATATGCATTATCTAACTGACTGCTGAAAGCTCATTTGGCTTGCATCTATGTCTCCGAACTCTCCCCATAAACATGCATGGACAGCTCAGTCTGAGCATGCATGTTTATTTTAATGGAAAGAGAAAAATAAGCCACTCGCAGTAGTCTAGTTCCTGCGGAAATAGAGAATTTTAGACGATGAAATTCAACTTCCCCGTTCCTGCTTTGCTGTGACATCAGATGTCAGGGGACAGTTTGTCGATTATTGACAGACCATGCTGAAGTCAGTGAGTTTAGCAGACCCATTGTGAAAAAGGTGTGATCTGTTCCTTGTTCTTGATCATATTCTGGGTAGAAAGGGCGAAAGGTCTGGTGATGTCCGGTGATTTGCACTTACAAATTAAAAACAAATTTTGGTTTATGTGAGGAGAATTTTGCCTTGTGTATTTCTATGTACTTGAAAATATTTTTTTTATTAACATGATGAAACTAATCTTTTGTAGCCCTGGGAGTATTAAACCAGAATTTGTGATCCTGTTTCAAGTTCCAAATGCTGAGAGCAAATCATTTTCTTCAACTTCTGCTCAGAAAATTTTCTCAGACAATTTAATCAATGCTTCCAATTCGCGGTTCGACATTGACAGAAGTTCACTTCAGTTGTCAGGTAAGTAGCCAATAATCTGTCTCATATAATGAAGGCTCTATGCAATGCTATAATAGATTATATAATATATTACACACACATATTCATGTTTGGTGTTTATCCCATGCAGTTAACGGCTTATCATAAATGGATTGTGAGCGGATCATAGATAATAAAATACGGGGTTTATCATGATTATCTTAATAATCAGGATTATTTTACATATCATTCTTCAAGTATATCCATAAGCTCTCTAACTATACTGTGGCTATGTGTTCTTGAACCAGGTACCATAGGGCACGTTCAGACGAAGCTGGATTTCTCCGCTGCAAATGTTGTTGCAGATTCGGGGCAATTACGCAACGAATCTGCACCAACATTTGCATATTTGACAGGTAATTCAGACGTTGCAGATATCACAGCGGACTTGCCACAGATTAAAATTTTTGCATTGCAAAGACTGAAATACGCAGTGAAATTCAGCTTCTTCTCCGCAATGGAAAGAGCATGCTGCGGTAGGAAAATTCTGCACAGCAGCCTGATTTCCGCAGTTATTTTCTGCAACGTCTGAACTAACTTTCCTAAAAATGTATAGAAACAAATATAAAAAACGGCCGCTGCAGAATTCCACTGCGGACTGTCCGCAGCGGAATTCAACAGCAATTCTGCCTCGTGTGCATGTGCCCTTAAAGTGGATCTGCCATCAGCTATCCATCTGGTATTTGATTTGCTTTTTATTCAGTCCATTTTTCCCTGTATACTAGTGGCATACCTACCATAGAGAATGGGCTTATTACTAAGTACTATGTAATGTCGGGGTAGGGAGACAGACACGTGAGCCCTAATCTACTCGCCACTCAGTCCCTGCCTACTTGCAACGACCCGCCCTAGGCGACGGGGTACAACTGGGCGACGGTTCCTACACTCAATAGGTGCACGACAGACAAACAGACAAGGGTACAAAGAAGCCAGGGAAATGGGGAAGCTGCCCACGGGGACACCGTGAGCAACAAGCGAAGTGAACGAGCCGAGTCAAACCAGGAGATGAGCGAGGTACAAAAACGCAGAGCAGAAGAGTGGTCAGTAAAGCCAAGGTCAATCACAAGCAGAGGATCAGTAGTTCAAGAAGCTGCAGCAGGGCTAGGAAAGCAGCAGAGAAGAATCATAAGCAAAGGAGGAACAGGAAAGGCAGGTATAAATAGACAGAGGGCGGGAGCTAGCTCCGTCTGGCCAGGCTGTGATAGGCTCTCCCACTCCTAAGCCTGCCATCCTGGGTGGTGGAAGATGGAGTCAGTCTCACAGACATAGAAGCAGGTGCAGACTGATTAACTATGGGCGTCGACACAGAAGTTGTGTCTGGCAGATCCTTTACAGTACCCCCCCCTTTTATGAGGGGCCACCGGACCCTTTCTATGTGGACCTGGTTTATTGGGGAAACGAAGGTGGAACCTCCTGAGCAATACCCCAGCGTGAACATCCCGGGCAGGTACCCAAGTCCTCTCCTCAGGCCCGTATCCCCTCCAATGGACCAGGTACTGGAGGGAGCCTTGGACCATCCTGCTGTCCACAATCTTGGCCACCTCGAATTCTACCCCCTCAGGGGTGAGAACAGGGACCGGAGGCTTCCTCGAGGGAGCCAAGGACGGGGAGCAGCGTTTAAGGAGGGAGGCATGAAACACGTTGTGTACTCGAAAAGACAGGGGCAACTCCAGTCAGAAGGAGACAGGGTTAAGGACTTCAATGACCTTGTATGGCCCTATAAACCGGGGAGCAAACTTCTTGGACGGGACTTTAAGGCGCAAATTTTTTGACGATAGCCACACCAGATCCCCGACCACAAACAAGGGGTTAGCAGAACGTCTTCTATCTGCCTGAGTCTTTTGTATGCTCTGGGACGCCTCTAGGTTCTTCTGAACCTGGGCCCAGACTGTGCACAGTTCCCGATGAACGACATCTACCTCGGGATTGTTGGAACTACCAGGTGAAACGGAGGAGAACCGTGGATTAAACCCAAAATTACAGAAAAAGTGGGAGACCCCTGACGAGTTACTGACCCGGTTATTAAGGGAAAATTCGGCGAGGGGAATGAATGAGACCCAATCATATTGACAGTCAGAGATAAAACACCTTAAATATTGTTCTCGAGACTGATTAGTCCTCTCAGTTTGGCCATTAGTTTCAGGATGGAAGGCAGAGGAGAAGGACAGATCAATCTCCTACTTTTTACAGAAGGCTCTCCATAACAATGAAACAAATTGTACCCCTCTGTCAGAAACAATATTGACAGGGACCCCATGGAGACGCAGGATGTGTTTGACAAACAAGGTAGCTAACGTCTTGGCATTGGGTAGTTTCTTGAGGGGCACAAAGTGGCACATCTTACTGAAGCGGTCTACTACAACCCACACCACCGACTTGCCTTGAGATGGAGGCAAATCGGTGATGAAATCCATGGAGATATGGGTCCAAGGTCTCTGGGGAATGGGCAAAGAACATAGTAAGCCCGCTGGTCGGGACCTGGGAGTCTTGGACCTAGCACAAACTTCACAAGCGGCGACGTAGGCCTTAACATCTTTGAGCAACCCAGGCCACCAATAGTTTCTGGCAATGAGGTACTTGGTATCCAGAATGCCTGGATGGCCAGATAGTGCAGAATCATGATTTTCCCTAAGTACCCTTAGCCGGAATTGCAGGGGAACAAACAGCATGTTCTCAGGAAGGTTCCCGGGAGCTGAACCTTGATCAGCCGCAATTTCAGAGACTAAATCAGAATCAATAGAGGAAATGATTATACCTGGAGGCAAAACACAAGCAGGATCTTCCTCCGAAGGAGGGCTGGCCATGAAGCTACGCGACAGTGCATCAGCCTTAATATTTTTAGACCCAGCCCTATAGGTGACCAAAAAGTTGAATCTGGTAAAAAATAACGCCCATCGAGCTTGTCTCGGGTTTAGCCTCCGGGCAGATTCTAGGAAAACCAGATTCTTGTGGTCGGTAAGGACCGTTACCTGGTGCCTAGCCCCCTCCAGGAAGTGACGCCACTCTTCAAATGCCCATTTAATGGCTAAGAGTTCGCGGTTGCCAATATCATAGTTACTCTCAGTGGGCGAAAACTTCCTGGAGAAGTAGGCACAGGGGCGGAGATGGGTGAGGGACCTGGTACCCTGGGACAAGACAGCCCCCACTCCCACCTCGGACGCGTCAACCTCCACGATAAATGGCTCCATTTGGTTGGGCTGAACCAGCACTGGGGCCAAGATAAAGCACTTCCTAAGGACCTCAAAAGCCTGGACAGCCTCAGGAGGCCAGTGGAGGAGATCAGCACCTTTGCAAGTGAGATCCGTAAGAGGCTTAGCGATGACCGAGAAGTTAGCAATAAATCTCCTGTAATAATTAGCGAACCCCAGGAAGCACTGTAACGCCTTCAGGGAGGCAGGTTGGACCCATTCCGCCACAGCCTGGACCTTGGCGGGGTCCATGCGGAATTCATGAGGAGTGAGGATTTGACCCAAAACGGTATCTCCTGCACCCCAAACACACATTTTTCGGTCTTAGCAAACAGTTTCTTTTCCCGAAGGGCCTGGAGCACCTTCCTGACATGCTAAATATGGGAGGACCAGTCCTTGAAAAACACAAGTATGTCATCAAGGTACACTACAAGAAATACCCCCAGGTAGTCTCTTAAAATCTCATTTATGAAATTCTGGAAGACCGCGGGAGCATTACACAACCCAAAGGGCATGACGAGGTATTCGAAATGACCTTCGGGCGTGTTAAACGCAGTCTTCCACTCATCCCCCTCTTTGATGTGGATAAGGTTATAAGCCCCCCGTAGATCAAACTTAGAGAACCATTTGGCCCCCTGAACCTGATTGAAGAGATCAGGAATCAAAGCATGGCCTAAGACCACCATCCCATTACATAATCACAAGCCCATATACCTAGTCTACCCTGGTCACTGACACTACTATGGACCCCCTTGAGACCCTGGCTCAGCAAATGCAGGGCCTCTCCGTACAGGTCCAGGCCCTGGCTCAGAGGGACAACCAGCCTGATGCTACCCTGGTAGTGCCCCTCACCTCACCTCTTGAACCCCACCTCAAGTTGCCCGACCGGTTCTCAGGGGACCGGAAGACCTTTTTCTCCTTTCGGGAAAGTTGTAGGCTCTATTTTCGCTTAAAGCCCCACTCCTCTGGTTCTGAGAGCCAGCGGGTGGGTATAATTATGTCCCGGCTCCAGGACGGTCCCCAAGAATGGGCCTTCTCCTTGGCTCCTGACGCCCCTGAACTTTCCTCCGTTGATCTTTTCTTTTCTGCTCTCGGGCTCATTTATGACGAGACTGACAAGACTGCCTTTGCCGAGAGTCAGCTGGTGACCTTACGTCAGGGTAAGAGACCTGTTGAGGAGTATTGTTCTGACTTGAGGAAGATGGAGTCAGTCTCACAGAGATAGAAGCAGGTGCAGACTGATTAACTATGGGCGTCGACACAGAAGTTGTGTCTGGCAGATCCTTTACATACTAATTATGATTTCTGCAACTAAAAATTATTCATTTTATGATGAAAAGATATGCTTTCTGTATCAATTCCTCATGGTTTTTAAAATCTCTGCTTGCAGTCATTCAATAGCAGACTTCTCTATTTACTTCTTGTTCATGTAATGGATGCAGAGGTGCATGGCTCGATAAAAGACACAGCTCTGATAACTCTATCAAATGACCAGGAGTGGAAGTAAACAATTAAGTAAACAATTAATGTATCTCCTCCATGTGCGGAAGTTAAGGGCTATGTACACCTTAGAAGATTTTTATTTTATTTTTTTTAAATAAAAATGTGTATCAGTGTGTTTGGTGCAAATTTCTAATTACTTTTTAGTAAAAAATATTTTTACTTTTTGAGATACAGCTGCTTTGTATCCTGTATACAGAGCAGCTGTATCATGCGCTGAAAGCGGTATCCGTCAGATCAGTGGCACTGATGGGCTCAGTGACAGCGGGTCCTGCGTGTCTCTGACACACGCAGGATCGAGCAGTTACCGATCCCATCTAAGTTCATAACTTAGATGCGATCGATAACAGGTGGATCCTGCGTGTCAGAGAAAAGCAGGACCCGCTGTCACTGAACCCGTCAGTTCTGCTGATCTGATGAATACCGCTTTCAGCGCTAGATATAGCTGCTCTGTATATAGGATACGAAGCAGCTGTATCTCAAAAAGTAAAAATATTTTTTTAAATAAAGTAATTAGAAAGTTGCATCAAACACACGGATACACACACACACACACATATATATATATATATATATATATATATATATATATATATACATATATAAATCTATATATATATATATATATAGATAGTTAGATATAGATACAGTCTAAAAGCAGAGGAAGCAAGTTTTCAAAGTTGTACATAGCCTTTAGCCTTGCTACAGCTATGCTCGGCCCTGGACAGCTGTTTTATTTCATGTCACTTCAGTGGCCTGCCAAGATGCATAGAAACGACTTCTTGAATGAATGCATGAATGAGACTTCACACAAACACAGATTTATTTTTTGCTTTGGAGAACAGTATACAGTACAAAAAAATAAAATAAATTAGGGGCTGCTCATAGGTTTGATATCCAATTGAAGTAACCTAGGAAAATGTGTGACGCTTTTAAAGGGTAACTAAACTTTTTAGAAAACTTTTGACATGCCATAGTGACATGTCAGGAATTTTGATTGGTGATGATCCGAGCACTCAGACCCCCATTGACCGCTTAGTTTTTGATCGGCTTCCCTCGGCGCGTTGTACGGGCTCAATACAAAAGTCTATGAGCACCACTAGCTTTCCGAGGAAAGCCGATCTAAAACAAAGCGGCATAGCACTCACCGAAGCGCTTCTGTTGCTTAGTTTTAGCACTCAGTGGGGTCTTAGTGCTCAGACCCTCATCGTTTAAAACTTCTGACATGTCACTATGACATGTCAAAGGTTTTTTTCAAAAAGTTTAGTTACACTTTCAGAAGCCTGAATAGCTTGAAATAGGTTTAGTCTGGTCCTCAAGGTAAAAGGTGTGTCCTCGACCTGCAGAATTCCTATCACTGTTTGCATGAGGATGTACATTGTAACACAGATCAATATATGACTGGCTAGCTGTTTCTGGTAAAAGTGAACCTCAGATGACATAGATGAGGATGTCTCATTTCCCGCATTTCATAATGATACATGTGCACATATATGATGACACAAGCCTTGTGACCAGATGCCATTTGCTTTACAGTAAGTCATTCGAATATCTGGTTAAGATAGCAGATGAGTATACATGTGGTATGAGGAAATTCTGAAAATAAAATGTTCACAATTTTAAATGTAGTCATTGTCTAGTCATTATCTAATATAGCATATGGTGTTGACTTTGAAACATGAAAATAGATGGTACTGAACGATGTATTTTTTAAAACTAGGAACTACTAGTGATTTTAAATATAGAAATGTGAGAAAATATCCTTCTCTAATAATAAATGTTGATATTTCACCTTAGAAATCTCAGTCAAGGATGCAGAGAATCTTCTCTATTGTGGTAAGATCATGCAAACTCATGTTTATTATGATTATACTTATAATACATTAAAAATACGCTGCGGAAAACTCCAATATATGCCTACGGAAAAAATATTTTGCAACTCAGACAGATTTATCTAGTTCTTTAGTTTCAGAATATTATGGAAATACAATGCAAGTACAATGTGGCGTGTGAGCGTACTATAACTGAAGCAAGGGCAGGTTAAAATTCAATTCCCAGCAGGATGCAGACAAGCCACAATGCTACATGGAGGGAGATTGCACAAGTGTAAAATACTGATGAACAACCACTCTCATACCATTCATGAGGAGGGTGGGTTCTTAGTATAATAATTCATTCATGTTGACTTAGAGCCTAAGGGCATGGCCAGACGTGGCGGAATTGCTCTGGAATTCTGCTGCGGACATATTCTCCATTGGTTTCCACACCTTTTCAGTTAGGTTCGTGCTGACGTGGCGGAAAACTCCGCTGCGGACCATAGGCTGCGGTACGGAATTTGGTGTCCGCAGCATACACTGGCGTTGCTGACGTCTAGCAGACTTGTTGCGTACTCATTGCAGAATTTCTCCATTGACTTCAATGGAGATTCAAAATTCTGCAATGAAATCCGCAGATGCTATGTGTGTTGCATTGCGTATTGGTTTTTTCGAACAGGATATCACTTAATTCTGGCTGGACCTATGTATTTCTAGGTCTCTAGCCAGACTGAGGCCCCATGCACGCGAACGTAAAAACGCCCGTAATCACGGGCTGTAATTACACACAGAAGTCTATAGTGCTCCCGTAATTACGGGTGACTACGTGTGTGCACCCGTAATTACGGGAGCGTTGCTAGGCGACATCAGGAGATAGTCACTGTCCAGGGTGCTGAAAGAGTTAAACGATCGGCAGTAACTGTTTCAGCACCCTCGACAGTGACTACCGATCACAATATAGATTAACATGTAAAAAAAATAGAAGTTCATACTTACCGAGAACTCCCTGCTTCTTCCTGCAGTCCGGCCTCCCGGGATGACGTTTCAGTCCAAGTGACGGCTGCAGCCAATCACAGGCCAATCACAGGCTGCAGCGGTCACATGGACTGCCGCGTCATCCAGGGAGGTCAGGCTGGATGTCGAAAGAGGGACGCGTCACCAAGACAACGGCCGGGTAAGTATGAATTTCTTTTACTTTTACTAGGGAAAGGGCTGTCCCTTCTCTCTATCCTGCACTGATAGAGAGAAGGGAAGTACTCTTCACCTGAATACGCAACGGCTAATTCGCATCAATTTCCTGCACATATTAGGCAAAGCCGCAACAGAATCTGCAACGCAGATTATGTGCGGCATTGATGCGGACAGTGGCGGCAGAAACACGCCACATCTGGCCATGCCCTAATGGCCACACTCACTATTGGATCAGGTTGGCTGCCCAGCACCATCTAAGTGAACAACACACGGTACTGACACCCCATTCTCCCCAACATCACAAGACCAAACTGCATCCTGCAAAAATGATAAATATGAGGTTAGTTGATATTTTGGCCAAAATACGCAATCTCGCAACCCGCATCAAGGGTCCTCATTGTGTTTCAGCCTACTAGTAACACCCAAACTATTAGATCAGATGGGCTGCCAATCAACTTCTAAGTGTACAACACATAGTACTGACACCCCATTCTCCCCCACCACCACTGGAGAGAACAAAAACAGTTTTTGCCGGTTCTGTATTCTGTCTTCTCTGTTCTAAGTTTCAAAGCAGTACAAAGTCTACTATTGGTCGCAGTGATGATGTGACTGGATACATGATCGCCAGGATGCCGAAAGCAGGAGGCTGCTGCTGGTTCTAACTAGACCAAGAAGATTCCTAGCAGTGACAATAGTCACAATAACAGGGCTAATTACAGTGGAAAAGTATAGTGTAAGAATTTTAAAAAAAATAAAAAAATAAGGTCCCCCAATGGTCTGTTTTGACCTATGAGGGACAGACCATACAAAAAATAAATAAATAAAAAAATTCACAGAAAATACCCACTCAAAAAAAGTCCACTCTCCACCAATAATTGTCGTAACGCTAGCCCTGACCCAATTACCCTAAAATAGACTTGTAATATATCAAAATTATCGATATGCAATGATGAACACATATAAAAAGTCTAGCATGAGGGTAAAACTATATGATTACCAGAAAAATTAACTTGAATGTTTAAAAAAAGATATTGTTACTTTTTCTCAAACTATAAGCCTAAAAATCCTTAAAAAATGTCAATTTTGACTATAAAAATGATAAAAGGGAAACATCCATTGGTCAAAAAAAAGAAACAAAAATCAAATTGCTAGCCCAAGAAATAAAAAAGTTATAGCCGTCAGATTAACGCATACTAAAAACATCTAAGCCTGGTCCTAAAGTCCAAAAATATCCTGGGGCTGAACTAGTTAAACTTTAAAAATATATGTGTTTAAAACTATTTCCTAAATATTTTCTTCACCTTCCTTAAGCCGAGCATTTCCCGGACCGAACACACTGCAGAGAGCCGGGCTCCTAGCGTCATAGTTATGTACGATGCTAGGTGTCACTGCCTCTCCGCGGAACTACTGTCCCGTACTGAAAACATTATTACAGTTCAGGACAGTTGTACCGAAGCGAGGCAGGGACTCCTAGCGTCATATATAACTATGACGCTAGGAGCCCGGCTCTCTGCAGTGTGTTCGGTCCTGGAAATGCGGCCGAAATACGGACCGAACATGCTTGTGTGAACCCGGCCTGACATTTACACAAATTCTACTTATTTGTTGTTTAACTAGAAGCCACATTAGATGTTTTTTGTCCATGGACAACAGTAGCTCAATAAGCTTCATAATAATGGGTTTTACCCAATGCTCTTGAGCACTGAACTAAGTTTTCCCACCTCCTAAAATCTTCCATTCCTCTTCTCATAATAGTTTTTACTATTACAACCACCCACAAAATCTCATCATGCATATATTTCTCTGATTTATAGTAGTAACACTGAAACTCCAGTAAAAATACATTTACAGTACTGCATGTATGTATCAGTCTGTAATTGGGGAACATCTGCTGGAAGTATATATACCTCAACATAATTTTAGTTCCAAAACACACTGTATTGGGAGTGTACCCATTTATTCATAGACCCAGGAATCCCCTACGTGGCCACAGACTGCATCACTCCAAACATTGCCATTAGTGTGCAATAGTATATGCAATCTCCCAAAGTAGTTAAATGTAGTGGGCCTAAGAGCTACGTGTGGCTCTCAAAACGCTGGTTAGAAACCTCTGATCTAGGGTATGGATGGACCTATAATAATGTTGCCATACATATTGTAATAACTGATAGTATTCAGTAAGAGTACTTTACATTTTAAAGAGTCTCTGTCACCAGATTTTCAAACCCCTATCTCCTATTGCAGCAGATCGGCACTGCAATGTAGATAACAGTAAAGTTTTTTGTTTTTTTTAAAAACTAGCATTTTTGGCCAAGTTATAACCATTTTTATATTTATGCAAATGAGCCTTTCTTAAGTACAACTGGGCGTGTTTAAAGTTATGTCCAAGTGGGCGTGTATTGTGTGTGTACATCTGGGCGTTTTTACATGTTTTACTAGCTGGGCGTTGTGAATGGAAGTGTATGATGCTGACGAATCAGCATCATCCACTTCTCTTCATTACCACCCAGCTTCTGGCAGTTCAGACACACAGCGTGTCCTCGCTCATCCGACGCGATGAAGTTCCTGTGGGAGGAAGTGAGTGACGTCACAGCGTGATCTCGCGAGGACACGCTGTGTGTCTGTGCACTGCCAGAAGCTGGGTGGTAACGAAGAGAAGTGGATGATGCTGATTCGTCAGCATCATACACTTCCATTCACAACGCCCAGCTAGTAAAACAAGTAAAAACGCCCACTTGGACATAACTTTAAACACGCCCAGTTGTACTTAAGAAAGGCTCATTTGCATAAATATAAAAATGGTCATAACTTGGCCAAAAATGCTTGTTTTAAAAAAAAAAGAAACGTACTGTTATGTACATTGCAGCGCCGATCTGCTGCAATAGGAGATAGGGGTTTGAAAATCTGGTGACAGAGCCTCTTTAACTATCAAAATGGTTTTTTTAGCTCGGAGCTAGGCTTGTAGTATATAAGTGTGCTAGTAGGTAGAAAATAGGCAATAGCAACTAGAATTTGAATACAAACATGTACATATTCCTAAGGACAACCTCCTCTAATACTGCTGGATGCAGCTTTTGGCTTTAGTTAATAGGGAGGTGAAGAGTGGGACACCCCCTTCTTTTAGCTAAACATGCTTTATTAGTACATATGGGGTACAGTTGGGGTTATTTGAAGGATTACATTGTATTAACATTATATGTTACTATATTTAAATATTATTTTCTTGACAGATTGTGGTGTTGGAGGACCTTCGGTATCCAGCAGAATAGTAGGAGGTGTACCAGCAGCTTTGCAGTCATGGCCCTGGCAGGCCAGTCTACGCCTCAACGGGATTCATAAATGTGGAGCCTCATTAGTCAGCAATACCTGGCTTGTCACTGCTGCTCACTGTTTTGATTTGTAAGTGGTTATCTGTATTCTACATAGCAACCTTAATGTATTTTTTGGATTTTAATCAGAACAAATAGGAATGCGCTGTGGGTTTTGTGCTACACTGATTGCACAGGGAGTACCGCTGGTGACACAAGCGGGATTAGGAAGAAAATGGTAAAAGCAAATACCCATAGCTACTAAATGTTTAGCTTTATTTACTAATCCCGGCATCCCCTGCCAGGCTAGAATATATAGGTGCACTTCTTGGGGCACTGTGGCTGGCAGTAGTATGGAGCATTGTGGTTCTTACTTGTGGGGACACTGTTTCTATGCCATCACTTTATGATCAATGTAGTCCGATCTCTAGGACACACACCAATCTTGAGAATGACGGGGAAGGAGCTCTGATTTAGCATGCACTAAATATTCATCTTAAAGTGTAGCTAAACGTTTGACAAACTTCTGACATGTCATAGTGACATGTCAGAAGTTTGGATTGGTGGGGGTCCAAGCACTGAGACCCCCACCAATCGCTAGAACGAAGCAGCTGAAGCGCTCGTTGAGTGCTCAGCCGCTTCGTGCCTGTTCGGCTTTTTCCGGAAATAAATGTATCGGTGTACGGATTCAATAGAAAATCTATGAGCCCGTACTCCGATACATCGGCTTTCCGGAAAAAGCCGAACAGACACGAAGCAGCTGAGCGCTCACACGAGCGCTTCAGCTGCTTCGTTCTAGCAATTGGTGGGGTGCTCAGTGCTCGGAAACCCACCAATCCAAACTTCTGACATGTCACTATGACATGTCAGAAGTTTGTCAAACGTTTAGCTACACTTTAAAGATTCTGTATTATAAAACCCAATTTGATAAAACAGATGAATATATAGTGTATTTACCAAAGGAATCACATACTGACTTGTCCTTAACCAATCCTTACAAACGATTTATAAAAAACACGTCAACCTATGCCCTTTGAATAAAAAATAGTGCATGTGGCCCCCTTATCACACTGCAAAATTAATATTGACTCCCTCAACTAAACCCCGTAAACAAATCCAGAAAGCCTAAACAAATACAGACACCAGATCCCCTAAATAAATACAGACCCCTCTAATGCAGAGCCCAAACCCCTTAAATAGACCAAGCGTGCAGATACTCACCTCTCCCAATTCCTGCTGTCCTCTACGCTCCCAGGCACCACAGCAGACAACATCGTGAGGCTGGCCCCAGTGTCAGTACATTGTCAGCAGCGCCGCCTGGGAGCGAAGATGACTGCAGGAACGAGAAGAGGTGAGTCTATTTTAGATAACGCGGGGCGCCCAGGAACTTTGTTTGGTCTTGAGGGAGTCCAGCAGGGCTCCCCTATTTCCAGGTATCTCTCAGAGATTCTGGGGGATTTAGCTAGTATGTCTTAACCTCAAAACCAGTTGGAGTGAAAAATATACATGCATACACTACCGTTCAAAACTTTGGGGTCACCCAGACAATTTTGTGTTTTCCATGAAAACTCACACTTATATTTATCAAATGAGTTGCAAAATGACTAGAAAATATAGTCAAGACATTGACAAGGTTAGAAATAATGATTTTTATTTGAAATAATAATTTTCTCCTTCAAACTTTGCTTTCGTCAAAGAATGCTCCATTTGCAGCAATTACAGCATTGCAGACCTTTGGCATTCTAGCTGTTAATTTGCTGAGGTAATCGGGAGAAATTTCACCCCATGCTTCCAGAAGCCCCTCCCACAAGTTGGATTTTCTTGATGGGCATTTCTTGCGTACCATATGGTCAAGCTGCTCCCACAACAGCTCTATGGGGTTGAGATCTGGGGACTGCGCTGGCCACTCCATTACAGATAGAATACCAGCTGCCTGCTTCTTCCCTAAATAGTTCTTGCATAATTTGGAGATGTGCTTTGGGTCATTATCCTGTTGTAGAATGAAAGTGGCTCCAATCAAGCGCTGTCCACAGGGTATGGCATGGCGTTGCAAAATGGAGTGATAGCCTTTCTTATTCAAAATCCCTTTTACCTTGTACAAATCTCCCACTTTACCAGCACCAAAGCAACCCCAGACCATCACATTACCTCCACCATGCTTGACAGATGGCGTCAGGCACTCTTCCAGCATCTTTTCAGTTGTTCTGCATCTCACAAATGTTCTTCTGTGTGATCCAAACACCTCAAACTTCGATTCGGCTGTCCATAACACTTTTTTCCAATCTTCCTCTGTCCAATGTCTGTGTGCTTTTGCCCATATTAATCTTTTCCTTTTATTAGCCAGTCTCAGATATGGCTTTTTCTTTGCCACTCTGCCCTGAAGGCCAGCATCCCGGAGTCGCCTCTCACTGTAGACGTTGACACTGGCGTTTTGCACGTACTATTTAATGAAGCTGCCAGTTGAGGACCTGTGAGGCGTCTATTTCTCAAACTAGAGACTCTAATGTACTTGTCTTGTTGCTCAGTTGTGCAGTGGGCCTCCCACTTCTCTTTCTACTCTGGTTAGAGCCTGTTTGTGCTGTCCTCTGAAGGGAGAAGTACACACAGTTGTAGGAAATCTTCAGTTTCTTGGCAATTTCTCACATGGAATAGCCTTCATTTCTAAGAACAAGAATAGACTGTCGAGTTTCACATGAAAGCTCTCTTTTTCTAGCCATTTTGAGAGTTTAATCGTACCCACAAATGTAATGCTCCAGATTCTCAACTAGCTGAAAGGAAGGTCAGTTTTATAGCTCCTCTAAACAGCAAAACTGTTTACAGCGGTGCTAACATAATTGCACAAGGGTTTTCAAGTATTTTCTAATCATCCATTAGCCTTCTAACACAGTTAGCAAACACAATATACCATTAGAACACTGGAGTGATGGTTGCTGGAAATGGGCCTCTATACACCTATGTAGATATTGCATTAAAAACCAGACGTTTGCAGCTAGAATAGTCATTTAGAACATTAACAATGTATAGAGTGTATTTCTGATTAATTTAATGTTATCTTCATTGAAAAAAACTGTGCTTTTCTTTCAAAAATAAGGAAATTTCTAAGTGACCCTAAACTTTTGAACGGTAGTGTACGTACATCTTTTCCCTCAAATCAATTTCCCCATAGAAACCAATGGTGAAAAACATCAGGGATGGGGAATGCTGTGGGTAAGAAGATGCATTTAAAGTGGTTATCTAGTAAAGACAACCCCTGTCAATATGCCCTATTAGAGTATGAATGTCAAATAGGCAGTGCCGCCACTCGGGACCCTTCTTTATGAGCCAGAGCGGAAAGCATTTTAATTGCCGCATATAATAGTACATGTACTGTGTTGCCGTGCAGGCATGAGAAGCCGGCTTACGGGTAGGAGCACACACAACGGATTCTCCGCAATGGATTAATTGGGGAAAATCCTCATCGTATTACAGTAGCAGCAGTGTCGGTGAGTTTTCAATAAATCTCGTCCCCACACTGCGGTAAATTTCCGCCGAAAAAAACACATAAATTGACCTGCAGTGCGGTTACTTCAACCGCAGCATATCAATTAATTCTGCGGATACGTAACTCTTCTGTTGCAGGTTTACCCATTGAATTCAATGGGGTGCTTATACCTGCAACAAAGCAGTGTGTGTTGTGATATTTGCGGCGGAATCACAGCGATACGCCGCAAAAATCGCAAGTAAGAAAAAATAAAATTAAAATTATACTTACCCAGAGTTCCCTGCTTCTCCAGTATGGCCTCCCTGGATGACGTTGCGGGCCCTGTGACTGCTGCAGCCAATCACAGGCTGCAGCGTCACATGGGCCTGCAACGTCATCCAGGGAGGCCGGAGCGGACGTCAGAGGAGGGAGGGGGTAAGTATGTGCAATCATTTACGCAGCGGAATATACGGCTGAAATAACGCACCACAATGTGGTGCCATTTTTTTCGGACGGCATTCCTTGTGGTGTTCAGGGCGGATACGCTGCGCAGCTTGATTCAGTGTATCCGCACTAAATATGCTGTGTGTGTTCCTACCCTAAATATTTTTTGCCTTAAATCTTAAGAGGGGTTATCTTTGTGAGGCCCCACATGGCAGTTATCTGTAAATGAATGGGAAATAATACCTTTCCATTCACACATATGGGACATCTGGTCACTAGGAACAACTGCACTGAATGTAAAGTGTGAACGAGGCCTTCTGCATAATACATATGTTGTATAGTTGTAGTAAATTATATTTTACCATTAATTATTCAATCTTTTCTCCATTACCCCTTTTTATGTCTCCACCTCAGTAATAACAGAGTTAATATGTGGACAGTAGTGCTAGGTAAAATTTCTATTTCATCAAAGCCCGAATATGGATTAAATCTCAAACAAATCATCACTTATGAACAATATAGCAGCGAGACACACCAAAATGACATTGCGCTTCTTGAGCTGTCTGATCCAGTTAACTTTAATCAAGACATCCGACCTGTATGTCTGCCAAGCACATCTGAGAAGTTTGCGGATGACAAGTCATGCTACGTTACAGGATGGGGAGCACTTAAATCCGAAGGTTAGTATTAGTACTATGCATAGTATAAGTAAAAATACCTTGTATGAATTAGCTGTGTAATATATCTATGAATCTAAGCGTCTCGGACGCTTTTGTTACATTTTTCTTATAAAGTATCTGTTTGGGTATGTTCACACGTAGTCAACAAAAACGTCTGAAAATCCAGAGCTGTTTTCAAGGGAAAACAGACCCTGCTTTTCAGACGTTTTTTTACCAACTCGCAATTTTCGCGGCGTTTTTCGCGCCGTTTTCGCGCCGTTTTTTACGTCCGTTTTTGGAGCTGTTTTCATTGGAGTCTATGAGAAAACAGCTCCAAAAACGTCTGAAAGAAGTGTCCTGCACTTCTTTTGACGAGGCTGTATTTTTACGAGTCGTCGTTTGACAGCTGTCAAACGACGACGCGTAAATAACAGGTCGTCTGCACAGTACGTCGGCAAACCCATTCAAATGAATGGGCAGATGTTTGCCGACGTATTGGAGCCGTATTTTCCGACGTAAAACGAGGCATAATACGCCTCGTATACGTCTGAAATTTGGCCGTGTGAACATACTCTTAATATCATTGAAATGAGATTGGCACTTGGTTTTTTAAAGAACTGTCATTTCGTATATAGTAACTTAACTATTCCACGTAAGTCAGTATATACATATAGTAGGAAAGTCATAAATAATAAGGGATTTTTCTCTTTTTGTTTGGGGAATCCCAGAAGGATAAGCTGATTAAAGGGTATCCCGCTCCTGGAGCCCCCAGCATTCAGTTGTAATCTATGGGGTACCTGGCAATAACTGCTCAAAATCCATGCAGCGCCACCACAGGGAACATGAAGCTTTACACAGTTCCCATTAGAATCAATGGGCTGTCCGTGTAATGGAAATGTATTATTAGGAGGCATTTCACGCCGACGTAGTTTAGTTTAGGACTAGTATTTGAAATACCAGTCTCAATAAATTCCCCCTAATATTTTTAGACTTACATTTTATTAAATAATACAGACATATTTGGTATTATCACAACTGTAGCAACCCGTTCTTTAAAGCTATACCATTATTTAAAAAGGACCTGTCATGTCCTCAGAAAAGTGAATCTGGCACCACACATTTATAGCCAACTTCTCCCTGATTCTAGCACAGTTTGTTGTTGTCTTTGTAGGGACCCCAGTTCCACCGCAATGTTTCTCCCGTCCCCCACTATAAGCCATTTCATCTCGGGTGGCTGATATGCTAATTTATGAATAAATTGACAAATTGGCGATCCCCACCGCCCAGTTGTCAATTGGACCGAAGCCGCTCTGACAGTCGTCAACGTGGCGTATAGACCTAAGCTGCTGCAATATAGCGGCTTACGTTCACGTTCCTTGACACTGTATGGTGAAGACTGCCCATATGTTAAATTATTTATAAAATTAACATATCAGCCGCTTAGGATGAACTGGCTCATTATGGGGGAACGGAGGAGGATTGCTGGTGAACTGGGGCACCTACAAAGATAAATAAACTGTGCTGGAATCAGGGAGAAACCAGCTATAAAAGTATGGCAGCAGATTAAGGCGGGATTCACACGACCGGGTCGTTCCCGAGCCCGAGTGTCGGCCGGTAAAATCGGCCATTTTGCCCGGCCGGTTTGCATTAAGTTTTGCATCCGTGCCGGGCCGGGCAGATCCGGACAGTGACATCAGCGGCAACTCCTGAAGGGGAATCCCCATGTGTTCGGGGATTCCGCTTCAGGAGTTTCCCCTGATGTCACTGGCCAGATATGGACAGAGACATCAAGCACTCTGTCCAGGAGCGGAATCCCCGAAAACACGGGGATTCCGCTCCTTCAAGGAGCTAAAGTGCGGCTAGCACATAGCAGAGCGGGGAGATACCTCCCCACTCTGCTATAGTGGCGTCGCTACAGTAGTAGCAGCCGCAGCAGCAGCTGCAGCTGCTAGCGGCGCCATCGAAGGTGTCGCCGGGCCAGGGTGCTTTTAAAACAAGCAGGGGAAGGGAGCCAGCGCAGCGCTCCCTTCCACCTGCTGTACACCCCGGCCCTGTCACACAGTGTACAGCGATGCCATTTGTCCGAATGGCATCAACTCCTCCTCCTCACATGCACTCTGTGCTGTGAGGAGGAGGAGATAGAGCGCAAGCTCCGGAAAACCCGGCCATCACTCGGAACACATTCCGGTGATGGCCGTGTAATACCCGGCCCCATAGACTTCTATGGGAGCCGGGCGGCCGGGTACACGGGCGAAGATAGAGCATGTCCTATTTTTTGACGGCCGGTTTTCCCGGCCGTCAAAAAATCGGTCGTGTGAATAGCCCCATTAGGGGTCTATTATTCCTAATGCAGCCGGGTGCCGGCCGATTTATGAACGGCCGGCACCCGGCCGGGAAACCCTGCTGTGTGAATGAGGCCTAACATTTCTGAGGACATGACAGGTCCTCTTTAAGGTAATTGTTTATTAGTGTAAAACAAAACAAAAAAGAATGGAAAAACTATTTTTTTTGAATTCCATCAAAATATAAATTATATAAAAATCACTGACATATATCCAATAGTGGTACCAAAATATAGTACAACTAGTCCTGCAAACAATCAAGGCCTTATACAACTACATTGACCTAAATTTATGACCGCTGGAAAGCCAAGAGGCAAAAATAAAAAAATTATTTTGGTCATTAAGGCCAAAAATGTCATCAAGGGGTTAAATATACCCTCGTCCTTATTTCTGTCTTTTGTTTTAATATATCTTTGTACAGTAAATAGAATCCGTAATTTGAAAAGTAGAATATTTTGTTTGGAGATATAGTATCACTTATTTCCTAAAAGAAGTTCCTTTGCATGCAGATTTCAAGACGATTGATCTCTAAGTAAGCAATTTGTTTAAAGGCTACGTAAACCTTTGTAGCTTTTTGAAAAAAAACTTTGAATGCATGTGTTTAGTGATTTTAAACATTTTTCTATTAGACATTTATTTAAATTGTTATATTGTTTTAGCACTGCAGTTTCTATGTATCCACTATACATGAAAACTGCATTTCGATGCAGTTCTTATGTAAGGTGGATACATAGAAGCTGCAGCACTAAAACAAAATAAAATTTGTAATAATAGTTTATTAGAAAAATGTGTAAAACTAACACTAAACATACATTTAAGAGGTTTTTCGATCTTGGACATTTATGGCATATGTGCAGAATATGCCATAAATGTCAGATAGATGTGTGTCCTACCTCTAAACCCGCATCTGTTCTAGAATGGAGCCCCCTGACCCCTGTCCAATCATATCTTGCTTTCGCTGCTCTCCGGCCACTGACTGACGCAGTGTTCGGGGGTATGAAAACAGCTGAGCTAGCAGAGTTTTGCTGTTTCCATAATTACCATAGAAGTGAATGCGAGTCACAGAAACAGCGTAGCTCAGTGAGCTCTGCTATTTCCGTACTCCCGACCACCTCGTCAGACAGTGGCAGGAGAACAGCAATGAAAGAGAAGGTAGGAAGGGGGTCAGGGGGCCCTGTTCTAGAGATAGATGCAGGTCCCAGAGACATATCCTGTGGATATGCCATAAATGTCCAAGATGAGAAAACCCCTTTAAATATACATAAATAGATACATAGCCTTTAAAATATGCATGCGTGGACATGTCTGTGTAAACACAGATGCTTCTTCAGCTGTCGGGCCAATACTTCCTCATGAGTACCTCATTGGTAAGTCATACACATCTAATAGTGAACAATTGTACAAAGTATATACACTCCTCAACATTGAAATTGCAACACCAAGAAGGGCAAGCCATAAGGTTATGCAAATCGTGGAAGTAGCAGGTGTCGCTAAGATCTGCAAATTATCACATTTTCAAGCATCAAGCTCCAATCTGTGGCATGTGAGAGGGGTATAAAAGCCAGATTGATAGCAAAGTTTTATAGCCACATGAAACCTCAAAAAAAGGATCAAGTGGTGTGGGATGATTGTGCGATGCCTCCTGTTGATCGACGTGACAGTTATCGCCACTTGTCGGAAACTGAGAAGGACAAAATCCTTGAACTGAGGGACCTTGGTTTATCACTCCGGCAGATCGCTACACGCCTATGCGAGATGTCAGCACTGTCCTGGAGGTTGGGAGAACAACAACGAATGGGAATGACAGCAAGAGGTGCGCGGAGGCGAACCTCTGCATAGACGGATCGTCTAATTGGAAGAATGACACGTAGTGATCCATTCCGTTCTGCAAGTGAAATTGGACGTCACATCCCAATCCTAGGGTGGCAACCAGTGTCGACACAAACAATCAGAAGGTGTTTGCACGACATTGGGCTACGAGCCAGACATCCATCCATCAGGTGTTCCATTAACCACACGCCACCGCTCTCAAAGGCTATCATGGTGCACAGCAAAATGGCAATGGTGGCTGGGATGGAGATCTATCCTCCCCAGCAATGAGTCCCGCTTTTGTCTCGGACGCCATGATAGCCGGAGTTTGTTCTAGAGACCACATGGCCAACGCCATAAGAGGCCTTCAAAAGAGAATCTAACACCGGTCCTGCTCCCGGGATTATGGTGTGGGGTAGCATAATGTACAGTAGCAGGACCCTCATTTTAGGTACACTAACAGCTTGGTGTTACATTGATTTGGTTGTGGAACCAGTGGTACAGCCATTTCTCTAAAGTGTCACAAAAGCCGTTTTTCAACAGGACAACGCCAGGCCGCATGTTGCTCATGCTACTGTGAGCAGCCTGCATGGCCTAAACATGCTACCATGACCTGCAGTGTCTCCGGACTTGTCTCCCATCGATCACATCTGAGACGTCATTGGTCGGCAATTGCAAAGGGAGCTGCCAGCAGCCAATCTTGATGATTAGTTTGCCCAAGTGCATACTCAATACTGAATAAATCGTGATGTTTGGAATATTTTATTTCCATTTATTCATTATTTGTAGATCATTAACATGTCTATTGATTCTGTGATTCCCACAATTCCAAACCTTTTCCTTCTTGGTGTTGCAATTTCAATGTTGAGGAGTGTGTGTAGATATATATATATATATATATATATATATATATATATATATATATACATAGTACTTATTCTAGCATTTCGATAATAAATAAGATAAATTGTTCCAATTCCAAATGACTAAAAATAAAAACTTTATAAGCCAAAAAAAAAGGGAATTTCCTGGTAGCACTATAGCTTTATAATATAAACTGTGATTTTGTTCCTTTACAGGCCCGTCATCACCAATTCTACAGCAAGCTCAAGTAAAGATAATAAACTCAGATTTATGTGGAAGCGTACAGATGTATGGAAATTTAATAAATCCATCCATGATATGTGCTGGATATGTAGAGGGAAGAATTGATGCATGTCAGGTAAGTTAGTGCAGTATAAGCTATGTTCTATTAACACTGCACTTGGTCACACATTTGGCTAATGAAAGCTTATGGGCATGTTGGCATATAGATTGGGAAGTGTTCCTGACATTTATAAAAGCTCAATATCTCTCAAACAGTTGAATTTATTTGAGAGATATAACTAGTAGCTAATATTTCATTTTTCTCCAACCTAGGGTGATTCTGGAGGTCCACTTGTATCCACTCAAAATAACGGCAAGTGGGCGCTTATTGGGATTGTCAGCTTTGGAGATGGATGTGCCTTACCAAATAGGCCTGGTGTCTACTCTAGAGTCACATATTTGCGCAGCTGGATCACTAAAAAATCAGGCCTGTGATGTACAACTTTTTCCACTAAAGATATAACTATGAAATATGAAGATTACAACATGTCCAGAGCACTTTCAGATAATGAACATGAAGACATTGATGGCAGGAAAGTTCTATTCGAGGAAAATATAGCTGCCCATTTGCACTTGAAAGATGACAAGAAGTTGTAATTTTATTGTTCTACTCCAGTCAAAGACATACCCAAGAAAGCATCCATATAAGAAATACCCTAAAAAAAAGGAGTTGGCCGTACAATGACCACTTTCCTATTAATCAAAGTATTCCCAGCCTGAATCATTGGAAATGCCTGTTTTCCCAGCTGCTGTACAAACAAAGGAAAAAAGAGGAAAAAATACTTATGGGACAATCCTATGGAGATATCAGACTCGTGGTCCATCTTATTTTTTGACCATAATAAGGGGCAAGTTTATTAAGAAAGAAATGAACATATAACCAGCACTTTGCAGATCAGAAGTTGATCACAAACGTATTATTCTTTTAATTGTTAGATGTATTCCTGTTATACAGGATTGTCTATGGCATATTGCATTGAGTCAATGTAAAAGTTTTTGTCAAGATTTTAACTTTTCTATATCTTTGTAGCAATGTATACAGTAGATCTGGCAAAGTACAAGTAATACTACTATGTACATTTTAGCACACTGCACTATTCTCAAATGTTAACTAGCGGGTCTGATAATTGTAACATTGTCTTGGAGGACAGAAAAGTAACTTGAAGTTTATTTCTACCTTTGAATATAATTTTACAGTTTACTTACTGTATAGATATCATCATAGAAAGCTCAGTAAGTAACTTTGTACAATCATTGCATTACGTGTCTTGTATTCATCCTCAGTTACAGCTTATATTATAGCCCAAAGCTGCATTTCCAAATTTAGCAGTGGATTTGCTGCAGGTTTCGGGACTATGCATTGCGGCATGCTCTGCTTTCATTGCAAATTGTTTCCACTACATGTGGTTGGGGTTTAGAAAACCACATCCACTTGTATTTGGACTGTAAATTGCTGCAATTCTAAATCTACACCGCATATCCACAGAATATCTGCCATGTCTGAACATGACCTAAGTTTTTCCTATTTCAGATAAGTATACACATATTTACAAAGTTACTCAAGTTTATATGTAGAGTTATTAAATATGTGAATTGTTGCTTGAAGGTCAATATTTGCTTTAAAATGCATCAGTAATGCCACAGCAATGAATAGTGTGCACTGTTTTATAAGGGTATGTTCACACGCTGAGCCAAAAACGTATGACAATACGGAGCTGTTTTCAAGGGAAAACAGCACCTGATTTTCAGACGTTTTTTGAGTAACTCGCTGTTTTCAATAAAGTCTATGTGAAAACGGCTCCAAAAACGTCCCAAGAAGTGTCCTGCACTTCTTTTGACGAGGCTGTAATTTTACGCGTCGTCTTTTGACAGCGACGCGTAAAATGACAGGTCGTCGGAACAGTACATCGGCAAACCCATTGAAAGCAATGGGCAGATGTTTGCCGACATATTGAAGCCATCTTTTCAGGCGTAATTCGAGGCGTAAAACGCCTCCATTACGCCTGAAAATAGGTCGTGTGAACCCAGCCTAAGTAGCATAAACTGAATATAGTATGATAAAGGAAAAATAAATAAAAATGAGATACTACAATTTGTTGTGGAGTCAGTAGTGTGACTGGCACACTTAAAACTTTTTTTGCAAGATTACCTCCTGTACTGAATACAAACTGACTGCACGTAAACATATTTCTGCACTAATTCACTAGGCATAATATTATGTAATTATTATTATGTAATTGTTCTCTTATATAAGTGTATGTAAGTAATTGTTCAATTTTGCACTACACTAGTAAATGTTTATCATTTAACACTTATTTAACATGTATAGTTCTGTGCCGTTTTGTGTATTTTATGTTTGTCTGTAAATGGTGATTTATATCCCTTGTCTAATTATTTTTCGATAAAGTTGTATATACCCATCCTGTGAGCTGGTATGAAATTATCAAAGCTTATTTAACTCCTTAAAGAGGTTTCCGCAAATTAATGTGTTGTTGTTGTTGTAGGCAGGGACAGGGCGGTGGGTAGATTAGGGCTCACTTATCCCCTTCCTCTTCTTCCGGCCATAACATTTATACTTTTATAATTATTGAGTGTCATAGCCTCTTTTTCGTTATAGGTTATTGTTCTCTATTTTTGAGCTAGAGGACATCATTTGTTACTTTTGTCTAACATTAGGTACTTTTCATACCTCCCCTACACCAGGGGTCTCAAGCACGCGGCCCGCATATGAACAGCGATGTCTGGGGCTTCCCCAGAGCCGGAGTCCCGTGCAGAGCGCTAGTATCGGCTCTGCTCCGGGACTCTGTGGAATTCTCTGACATCGCTGTCCATATATGGACAGTGTGTCAGGGTCTTCCCCAGAGCGGAGTCCCGAGCAGAGAGCTAGTACAGGCTTTGCTCCGGGACTCTGTGGAATTCCCTGACATCGCTGTCCATATATGGACAGTGTGTCAGGGTCTTCCCCAGAGCGGAGTCCCGAGCAGAGAGCTAGTACAGGCTCTGCTCCGGGACTCTGTGGAATTCCCTGACATCGCTGTCCATATATGGACAGTGTGTCAGGGTCTTCCCCAGAGCGGAGTCCCGAGCAGAGCGCTAGTACAGGCTCTGCTCCGGGACTCTGTGGAATTCCCTAACATCGCTGTCCATATATGGACAGTGTGTCAGGGTCTTCCCCAGAGCGGAGTCCCGAGCAGAGCGCTAGTACAGGCTCTGCTCCGGGACTCTGTGGAATTCCCTGACATCGCTGTCCATATATGGACAGTGTGTCAGGGTCTTCCCCAGAGCGGAGTCCCGAGCAGAGCCCTAGTACAGGCTCTGCTCCGGGACTCTGTGGAATTCCCTGACATTGCTGTCCATATATGGACAGTGTGTCAGGGTCTTCCCCAGACCGTGGTCCCGGGCAGAGCGCTAGTACAGGCTCTGCTCCGGGACTCTGTGGAATTCCCTGACATAGCTGTCTATATATGGATAGTGTGTTAGGGTCTTCCCCAGAGCGGATTCCCGAGCAGAGCGCTAGTACCGGCTCTGCTCCGGGACTCTGTGGAATTCCCTGACATCGCTGTCCATATATGGACAGTGTGTCAGGGCCTTCCCCAGGGAGGAGTCCCGAGCAGAGCGCTAGTACAGGCTCTGCTCCAGGACTCTGTGGAATTCCCCAGAGCAGTAGCTGTGATGTCAGGGCCACAGCTGGAGTCCCAGGAAAAGCCTACTAGCGCTCTGCCCGGGACTCCAGCTCTGGGGTTGCCCCTGACATCTCTGTCCATATATGGACAGTGATGTCAGGAGCAGAGCTGGAATCCCAGGCAGAGTGCTAGAAGCGGCTTTGCTCCGGGACTCTAGCTCTGGGCAAGCCCCTGACATCACTGTGGCAGCATCTGCGGAGGGCACTGTGGCAGCATCTGCGGAGGGCACTGTGGCAGCATCTACGGAGGGCACTGTGGCAGCATCTACGGAGGGCACTGTGGCAGCATCTACAGAGGGCACTGTGGCAGCATCTACAGGGGGCACTGCGGCAGCATCCACAAAAGGGCACTGTGGCAGCATCTACAGAGGGCACTGCGGCAGCATCTACAGAGGACTCTGCGGCAGCATCTACAGAAGACTCTACTGCAGCATCTACAGAGGGCACTGCGGCAGCATCTACAGAGGGCACTGCGGCAGCATCCACAGAGAACACTGCGGCAGCATCCACAGAGGGCACTGCGGCAGCATCCACAGAGGGCACAGTGGCACTATCTAAAAAGGGGCTGCCCAATCTTGACATGTGTGTCTGCCAAACGCTGCCAACTGAGCCGCCGGACTGCATTTAGCGACACTTAAACTGGAAAACTGGATTCTTGAAATAAGCACGTGGAGAAATATCTCAAATTTTAAACCTAGCGGTATTATTATAGTAATGTAGTATTAATTTTATAGTAATGTAGTATTATTATTATTATTATAGTAATATAGTGTTATAGTAGTTCAAATAAGTAATTTATTAACAATAATTTTGTGTTGTATCAAATTTGAAAGTAATGCGGCCCGTCAACTTCCCATTTTTTCCATATGCAGCCCACTTACCCTGCCGAGTTTGAGACCCCTGCCCTACACATTTGTTAGATATATGAGATCGCTCATATTATGGTAGAGGGGGTCTTTTGGTTGATCTCTGCTTTAGGTTTAACATTAGAAATGCAGACTACAGAAAATCAGAAAATGCCAATGGTATTGCCATTTTGGATTAGTATGCATTTCTAATGTTAATTTGTTTAGGTGGCATGTCGTTGTAGCTGTTTTGGTATTGTTGGAGCGTGGTCTCCATTCTTGCATTTATTCTTTGTCTGCAATATTTACAGGAATTCGTTGGCCTCCAGCTGCCCACAATATTTATTTCGTATTTTCAGGCGTTAGTGTATTTTTCATTCTTAGTTCATTTCTAAAAAAAAAAAAAAGAAAAGAGGTGCCCAGTGTTTATTTGTAGTGAAACCTTTGAATCATCAGCATCCTAGTCGTGTTTATTTTACATAGTACAAATCCCAGTGGTAGTCACTGATCAGTTTTTCATGTGTTTGTTTAATCTATAGTATTGAAACCCAATTTGTAAATATGGCAATGACCTTGTCTAACTTGTTAGTTCTCATGCTTGCAGCATGGCTATGACAACTCCCTCGGTGATACACGTGTATTTTGTCGAGTGAACACATACTCAGCTGAAACTTATGAGACATTTTACAAATTGGTTGTCATCGGAGGCACTTTTCCAAAAGCAATGCAATTAAAGGGGTTTTCCCATCAGGGACATTTATGACATATCTACAGGATATGTCATAAATGTCAGATAGATGCGGGTCTCACCTCAGGGACCTGCACCAATCTCTAGAGGGAGGCCCCCTAACCCCGTTCTACCACTCTATGTTCCGGCTAACGCGTGTGATTCCCGACCATGAAGAAGAAAACAGCATAGCTCGCATGCTTCCGTAACTGCCATTCACCACTATGGTACTTACGGAAAAAGCGTAGCTCAGCAAGCCACGCTGCTTTCTTCTTCATGGTCGGAAATCACACTCTTCAGCTGCAACACAGAGAGGTAGAACGGAGTTTAGGGGGCCCCGTTCTATAGATAGCTGCGGGTCCCAGAGGTGGGACCCACATCTATTTGACATTTGTGACATATCCTGTGGATGTCATAAATGTCCCTGATGGGAAAACCCTTTAAATTTGTGATAATGCCTGCACCTCAATGCGAAATTCACACGAACGTGTGCGTTTTGGGCGCGCAAAAAATGCTGCATTTTTTGCACGTTGCAATTCCGTGTGTCATACGTGTTTGGTGCGTGGCTGCGTGATTTTCACGCATATGCCATCCTTATGACACGTGGTTTTGAGGTTGAGAAACTGCAATGAATGAGGTGCTTTTATTTTTATCTTCATTTATTTAACAACTGTAGCGCAAATCACGCTCGACACACAGGAGTGCCTCCGTGTGCTGTGCGTGATTTTCACGCAGCCATTGACTTCAATGGGTGCGTGATGCGTGAAAAACGCCCGAGTATAAGACATGTCATGAGTTTTATGCAGCGGATACACGCTGCGTGAAAATCACGGAATGTCTTAACGGCCCCATTGAGTTACATAGGTCCGTGCGTCGCATGTGATTTTCACGCGCGTATCACGGACGTGAACTTAGCTCATGTAAATAAGGCCTTAGGCTGGGTTCTCACAGAGCAGACGTACCGTGGCTGAGGCAGGGGCAAGATGCTTCGGAAAATGACTCTAACCCGTATGTTGGCACGGTTTTCCAATTGACTACAGAGCATTTTCATTATTAATGGCAGTGTGGTAAACTAGCATTTAGCTGCATAACCACGTGGCCATTAATAATTAAAGTGCTTTCTCCTGTAGTCAAATTGAAAATCGCGCTGATCTACGTATTGGCGCGGTTTCGTTTATACAGCCTTATTTCCATGTTACTTTCAGGTTTATAAGAAAAATATAAAGAGTTTTCCAACTATAGAAATGTATGGAATATTCACAGGATTATGTTGCTGTCAATAGTGATCGCTGGCCCTGGCATTCTGTTTGCTGGCTATTACAGGGCTTGCATTTAGTGGGGTTCACTGGGCTAGTGTCGCCCACTATTACTTCCTTCTTTTTTTAAGGTCACTCCTCTATCTATAATAAAAGGGACACTTCCCTTTACACTGGCGATATTATTATTATTGGTATGGTCACTGTTGCCCAAGTGCTCGCGGAACTCCACTTCTAATATTGTATCTGGTCTATAAGACAAGATCGAGGAGCATCTATCAAGTGAGTAAAATAATTTTCTTGAATTGTCTTGGATAAAAACATAAAGCTTTTAGCACAACCAGCGGCATCTATGTCCCAATTAATGTCATATTAATGTCAGAAGGTGGAGGGCACTTGCCCATCTCCCCTTACCACTTCCTCACTGACCCCAGCCAGTATCTACTCAGTGAGTTTTAACCCCTTCCCGCCGCAGCCCTCTTTCAGATTTTCATTTTCGTTTTTTCCTCCCCACATTCCGGAAGCCATAACGTCTTTATTTTTCCATCGATATAGTACTATGAGGGCTTGATTTTTGCGGGACGAGTTGTAGTTTTTCGTAGCACCATTTATTGTGCCATATAATGTACTAGGAAACAGGAAAAAAATTATTTGTGGGGTAGAAAATGAAAAAAAACAGCGATTCCTCCATGGTTTTTCACCCGCTGTTTTTACAGAATTCACTGTTCAATTAAAGCAACATGTTAACTTTATTCTGCGGGTCAATACGATTACGGCGATACCAAATATGTATAGTTTTTTCTATATTTTACTACTTTTACAAGTAAAAACCTAAGTGTAAAAAAGAAAATGTATTTTGCGTCGCCAAATTCCGAGAGCCATAATTTTTTTATTTTTTCGTCGATTAAGTGGTATGGGGCTTATTTTTTGTGGGATAAGCTGTAGTTTTTAATAATACCATTTTTGTGTAAATGCGATGGTTTGATAGCTATTTATTAAATTTTTTGCGGGAGACTAGGTGACCAAAAAATAGACATTCTAGCGTTTACAATTTTTTTTTACGGCGTTCACCGTGCGGGTTAAATAATGATATATTGTAATGGTTCAGACTTTTATGGACGTGGCGATACAAATTATGTTTATTTATTTATTTTTTTAATATGCTCTAGGGGGAAATTGGGAAAAGGGGGGTTTTTTGAACTTTTAATTTGTAATTTTTTTTTTACACAAAAAAAACTTTATTTAACTCATTTTTACTTTTTTTATTAGTCCCCCTAGGGGACTTCAACCAGCGATTGTTAGATCGCTTGCACAATATACTGCAATACTAATGTATTGCAGTATATCGTGATTCTGACAGGCAGCTATTAAGCCCTGCCGGAGGCAAGGCTTAATAGGTGTACAAAGATGGCCGACCTGGGGGCGTTCATTAAGCCTCCAGGCAGCCATAGCAACCATCGTCCCCCGCGATTGCATTGCGGGGGGGCGCGATGAGCTGTTAGAGGGGGTCGCCCCCCTCTTTCTGACGATTTAAATGCTGCGGTTGGTATTGACCGCGGCATTTAACTAGTTAAACTAGCGGGATCGCGCTCGAGCGCGATGCCGCTAGTTACTCTGAAGTGTCGGCTGTAACATAGAGCCGACACCGGCATCGTATGGCGGGAGCTCACTGCGTGAGCCCGCTCCATACTTCCCCTACTTGACTTTGGCGTATGGATACGTCAAATGTGGGAAAGGGGTTAAACACCTCTCCAGGTTGACAATGCTCCTGAGTGTTGCAAGCTGCATATTAAGGGTATGTTCACACGGGAGCGTCCGTTACGGCTGAAATTACAGTGCTGTTTTCAGTAGAAAACAGCACCATAATTTCAGCCGTAATGGCATGTGCAGGCGTCTTTCGCTGCGTCCATTACGGACGTAATTGGAGCTATTTTTCCATGGAGTCCATGGAAAATGGCTCCATTTACGTCTGAAGAAGTGACAGGCACTTCTTTGACGCGGGCGTCTTTTTTACGCGCCGTCTTTTGACAGAGGTCTGTATGGTCTCAATAAATGCTGCTGATACAATTACAGCAGTGTTACCATGCATAAAGTGTTTGATTATTAGGGTATGTTCACACGGCAGCATCCATTACGGCTGAAATTACGGTGCTGTTTTCAGGAGAAAACAGCCCCGTAATTTCAGCCATAATGGCATGTGCAGGCGTCTTTTGCTGCGTCCATTACGGACGTAATTGGAGCTGTTTTTCCATGGAGTCAAGGGAAAACGGCTCCATTTACGTCTGAAGAAGTGACATGCACTTCTTTGACGCGGGCGTCTTTTTTACGCGCCGCCTTTTGACACACACTATTTACGGACGTAATTTGGGCGTTTTAGCCCAGAATTACGTCCAAAAATACGGCTCCAAAGCGTCGGAAAACATCTGCCCATTCATTTTAATGGGCTTTACGATGTTCTGTGCCGACGGTCATTTTTTTTACGCGCCTCTGTCAAAAGACGGCGCGTAAAAAAGACGCCCGCGTCAAAGAAGTGCCTGTCATCTCTTGTGACGTAATTGGAGCCGTTTTCCATTGACTCCATGGAAAAACAGCTCCAATTACGTCCGTAATGGACGCAGCAAAAAGCGCCTGCACATGCCATTACGTCTGAAATTACGGAGCTGTTATCTCCTGAAAACAGCTCCGTAATTTCAGACGTAACGGAGGCTGCCGTGTGAACATACCCTAAGAAGGAGTGTCACGTCTGACCAAAAGGCATCAAAGTTGTGAAAGAAGCGGAAGGTTGGTTTGAAGTAACACACCCTGTTTGTGGTCTCTAAAAAACAGAGGCCTGCAACAGAAAATAGTTTTGTTGATAAATGGTTTATCTGTTTAGGTTTTACAGTAACATCCAAGAGACTATCACTTTGTATTGTAAGTATTGTAACCATTAAGCTTGCTGCACCTCATAAAGAGAAAATAATCATATGCTTGTGTGCCAATGTATTAACAGTTCTGTTCAGTAAAAATACTTGTTAAACATTCATTTGGTCTGTGATTTTTTTTTCTTAAACACGAACCGCTCCATAACCCTACAGAACACAGGCTTTAAAAGTAATGATGACTCCCACATACACTACCGTTCAAAAGTTTGGGGTCACCCAGACAATTTTGTGTTTTCCATGAAAACTCACACTTATATTTATCAAATGAGTTGCAAAATGACTAGAAAATATAGTCAAGACATTGACAAGGTTAGAAATAATGATTTTTATTTGAAATAATAATTTTCTCCTTCAAACTTTGCTTTCGTCAAAGAATGCTCCATTTGCAGCAATTACAGCATTGCAGACCTTTGGCATTCTAGCTGTTCATTTGCTGAGGTAAACGGGAGAAATTTCACCCCATGCTTCCAGAAGGCCCTCCCTCAAGTTGGATTGGCTTGATGGGCACTTCTTGCGTACCATACGGTCAAGCTGCTCCCACAACAGCTCTATGGGGTTGAGATCTGGTGACTGCGCTGGCCACTCCATTACAGATAGAATACCAGCTGCCTGCTTCTTCCCTAAATAGTTCTTGCATAATTTGGAGGTGTGCTTTGGGTCATTGTCCTGTTGTAGGATGAAATTGGCTCCAATCAAGCGCTGTCCACAGGGCATTGCGTTGCAAAATGGAGTGATAGCCTTCCTTATTCAAAATCCCTTTTACCTTGTACAAATCTCCCACTTTACCAGCACCAAAGCAACCCCAGACCATCACATTACCTCCACCATGCTTGACAGATGGCATCAGGCATTCTTCCAGCATCTTTTCAGTTGTTCTGCGTCTCACAAATGTTCTGTGTGATCCAAACACCTCAAATTTCGATTAGTCTGTCCATAACACTTTTTTCCAATCTTCCTCTGTCCAATGTCTGTGTGCTTTTGCCCATATTAATCTTTTCCTTTTATTAGCCAGTCTCAGATATGGCTTTTTCTTTGCGACTCTGCCCTGAAGGCCAGCATCCCGGAGTCACCTCTTCACTGTAGACGTTGACACTGGCGTTTTGCGGGTACTATTTAATGAAGCTGCCAGTTGAGGACCTGTGAGGCGTCTATTTCTCAAACTAGAGACTCTAATGTACTTGTCTTGTTGCTCAGTTGTGCAGCAGGGCCTCCCACTTCTCTTTCTACTCTGGTTAGAGCCTGTGTGTGCTGTCCTCTGAAGGAAGTAGTACACACCATTGTAGGAAATCTTCCGTTTCTTGGCAATTTCTCGCATGGAATAGCCTTCATTTCTAAGAACAAGAATAGACTGTCGAGTTTCACATGAAAGCTCTCTTTTTCTAGCCATTTTGAGAGTTTAATCGAAACCACAAATGTAATGCTCCAGATTCTCAACTAGCTCAAAGGAAGGTCAGTTTTATAGCTCCTCTAAACAGCAAAACTGTTTACAGCGGTGCTAACATAAGTGCACAAGGGTTTTCAAGTGTTTTCTAATCATCCATTAGCCTACTAACACAGTTAGCGAACACAATGTACCATTAGAACACTGGAGTGATGGTTGCTGGAAATGGGCCTCTATACACCTATGTAGATATTGCATTAAAAACCAGACGTTTGCAGCTAGAATAGTCATTTAGCACATTAACAATGTATAGAGTGTATTTCTGATTAATTTAATGTTATCTTCATTGAAAAAAACTGCTTTTCTTTCAAAAATAAGGAAATTTCTAAGTGACCCTAAACTTTTGAACGGTAGTGTATAGTTTTCAAAGGTGTTCATAAGCCTTTAATTATCACATTATACAACACACTATAGTCTTCATTGTGTTGTGTAGGGAAGCTATTAGGTGGTATTATGATTATGGGATGGACATGTTATTTTGTAACTGTTTTATCTTTTCGTACCACTGTACAAATTATTTAGCAGTTTATCATTACTTAACAAAGATTATTTTTGTATTATGCTTCTTGGTATGTTTTATTATAATTTATCATTATTCATTTTATAATATGTTATTCTGTCTTCCCCCAACAGCTAATGAGATGTGCTGCTTCTAAGAATCTATACTGGATAGGAGAATAAACAAACTGTGACAGGACCTGCATGAGTGGTAGAAGTAAATACTACTCATAGATCTTTTTTTTCATCAATTCTAAAAATTACATAGAACATGGATTAATAAATGAATCTACACAGATGGATAAGAGGGCCACCAAAAAAGGGGATCTCACATTATTATATAGTATCTATACATTACAATATGCATGACAACGGAAGCACAATATGCATAGTGCACATAGTGCACAATTTGCATAGTGCAAAAAGGGTATCAACTTTGTATATCCTGAAACAAGAATATTGTGCCGTGACTATCAATAGTCCCAATAGATGTTAATAATGTGTTTATTTATCACAATAGTACTAAGTCTGCTCTATATAACTGACCCACAGTGTAAAGTGGCAAGTGCCAACAAATCATGTATATATGTCGAGAGAACAATCTACTAACCCATCATGCTGAATCCCTAAGCTGGCGTCCTACCCTGATGCACATTTCAGCTACTGCCTTCCTCTGGGGCTCTTCAAGCAGTTGCTTTTAATCTGAGGGTCCAGGGTTCAAGTCCCTGTTCTGGTGTGTGTCTTCAAGCAGTTACTATAGTGTTATTACAATGTGGAAACTGCTTTTTAGCCTGCCTAAAAATGTCAAAGAGATAATTAAAGCCTGTTCGGTTAAATGTACTGTTAGCGTATACGCCGGAAAAATCTCCAGACGAATACGCCGATATGTCCAAAGACTTTAATGTTTGTTAAAATAATTTTCTTTTGGTATATGTTTGGCTATTATATATCATTATACCTTTTCTAAAACTTTATTGAGAAGTGTAGTTGACTATGCCAATGGCACACTTATGAAACTGTATGGAATAAGCTGAGCATATGCCTGAACATTATGTGAACAGAGCCATAAAGTGGCCATACACTTTATATAGCTGTTGGATGAACGCTCGAAATCGACAGGATCAACCAATATACATCTATAAGAGTAAAAGGAAGTTTTTCCAGCACACCCATATAAAAATATAGCTTTTTATTGGCAACTCATTAAAAAATAAAAAAAATGGACAGAGTCCAGCGTCACACAACTTACCTGCACTATGTTCACTTTTTTCTTGAAAACCTACAAGCCCTCCTCCGTGCACTCGTAATGTGAAGGACTACAAGAACCGACGAGGCAAGTGTGGTGAGCCTGCTTATGGAATTTCTCTATTTTTAACATACATCTATGTTGGTAAAACTGGTGGGGAACGTCATAAATATGGTGTTTATTTTAAACACCACTTTCAATACAATACGCTAGAAAAGTCTCATAGTTTCATTGATAACTCATGCTCTATGACAGTCACACTTTACTGAAAGCTCAGAAGCAGATTTTATCATAATTCTGCAAATTGCCACAACTTATTCTTGACAAACATTAAATTCATTAAAAAAAAAGTTACACACATATAGGTGAGTGCGTATTAAGGACCAGTAGGCATTGTTTGTGCTCTCATATTATGCCTCCATGGAAGGTGGTGGACAGCTCCATAAATCAGCATGCAATAGAACGTGCCAAAAACTTTACATACTTACCTATTAACGGTTCGATTCCCATAGTTAGGTGTATGGTTGGTTTTATAGATTGACTTTATATACGAACGAGGGAGTAAGAGGAATATACTTTGCTAGAGTTCCAAGCTATTCTCATTTTAAAGTACTTTCTCTAGTTAAGTGGAATTTTTCTTTCTTTCTTCCTTTTTGCAGGTTTATTTGTTTGTTTAACCTTTTGCTGTTACATAGGATATTGCATGGACAATTTCTATAACCTTGACCACCGCTCCATGTATTCCAGGTTAATGGTGCAAATATTAGAGACTATGCTATATGCATTTAACAGGATATGCCTTATTGTATGTGATATCTTGCATTTCTTTGTATGCTGCTAATTTCATTTTCTATGCTTGAAAATTTCAATAAAATGTTTTTCAAATTAAAACAATGTGCCACAATTTACTTTCTAATAAATTTTGTATGGAAAACCTCCATAATCCTCTGTATAAAATTAAAGGCACTCTGAGGTACAATTTAGGCCAATAGTATTCTAAGACCATCATATACCATCATATAATATAAATCTGTACATAGATTCATAATGCATCGTGTGCATGAGCCCATATAATTCTGCTCTTTTTTGTTTGCACTCTTTGTTTTGGCTTTTGCTACAGAAACGTCATCCTGTAATACAACTATGACATTTGAGGATGGTGCCAAAAGCCCATCACACTGCCAAATATTGACTGTCTCTTATTAAACTGTGTTAATAGAATAAATACATGTATGCATGGATTTATAAAAAATAAAGTACAAGCATACTCAATAACAAATATAGATAAAAGGCAATTAAAGAAAACGTGTGCCGAAAACCACAATAATCAAAATAGTGGCCTATTGTTTTTGCTCTGGATGTAGAAGTAAACAGCCATAAGTATACTGTAGATGTATTACTCTTAGGGCAGATTCAGACGAACGTTGCGTTTTTGCGCGTGCAAACAACGCAGCGTTTTGCGCGCGCAAAAAACACTTGACAGCTGCGTGTGTCATCCGTGTATGATGCGCGGCTGCGTGATTTTCGCGCAGCCGCCATCATAGAGATGAGGCTAGTCGACGCCCGTCACTGTCCAAGGTGCTGAAAGAGCTAACTGATCGGCAGTAACTCTTTCAGCACCCTCGACAGTGAATGCCGAACACAATATCGAGAAACCTGTTAAAAAAAAGAAAAAGTTCGTACTTACCAAGAACTTCCCTCCCGGCCGTTGCCTTGGTGACGCGTCCTTGGTGACGCGCCTCTCTTGACATCGGGCCCCACCTCCCTGGATGACGCAGCAGTCCATGTGACCGCTGCAGCCTGTGCTTGGCCTGTGATTGGCTGGAGCTGTCACTTGGACTGAATTGTCATCCCGGGAGGTCAGACTGGAGGAAGAAGCCGGGAGTTATCGGTAAGTCAGAACTTCGTTTTTTTTTTTACAGGTTCATGTATATTGGGATCGGAAGTCACTGTCCATAGTGCTGAAACAGTTTAACTCTTTCAGCACCCTGGACAGTGACTATCTCCTGACGTCGCGTACCGGAAATTTTTTTGCCGGGTTCGGCCAAAACGAGTTTGGCCGAACCCGGTGAAGTTCGGTTCGGTTGTCCGGGTTCGCTCATCTCAAAGACACTCCGTTTGGATGTTTGGAAACAGAAAAGCACGTGGTACTTTTCTGTTTACATTCATCCTTTTGACAGCTGGTGCGCTGTTTCAGTCGGTTCGCACGGAAGTGCTTCCGTGCGACCTGCGTGGTTTTCACGCACCCATTGACTTCAATGGGTGCGTGATGCGCGAAATACGCAGAGATATTGAACCTGTCGCGTTTTGTACGCAGCGAACAAACGCTGCGCAAAAATCACGCACTGTTTGAACTGCCCCATTGACTTCTATAGGGCTGTGCGTGGCGCGCGAAAAAAACGCGGCCTGCACGCACGAAAATCACGCTCGTGTGAATCCCCCCTTAGGGTAAGGTCTGACATGGAGGACATTTTTTGCAGCAAATCTAAAACAAAATCCACATGTAACATGATTTAGCTGTGGACTTTCCACTGATTTCACTCTTTGATTTGCAAAGGGTGAGATCTGCTTTAAAAATTTGTGGCATTTCCTCAACATAATGGGTATGCTGCTATTGTGAAAATCTGTAGCGTGCCCTGAATTCTCCCCATTTTTTCAGCTACATGTGGATGATGTTTTGAAAACTCCAAACTCCATTCACATGTATTGTACTGGAATCGCACCAAAAATCTGAAATAGTTTTGAGCCATGTAAACCTACCCATAAGCTGGCCACACACTCGAGATAAAAATCAGCCAGTGGGCTCTCCCGAATATCTTGTGTAGAGGGCATTCCGACTGATGGGGTGTTGTTCGGGGAAAGTTAGATTGGGCATGTTAGATTTCAACATGCTTGATCCTTTGTTCTTGCGAGAGATAAGCAGCAGCTTAAAACCCTTTGCCAATTGAAATAAACATGTTTATGGTAGTGTCGGAAAGAAATAAATGTCAGCCAATTGAGCTATATGGTCATCTTTGGAGTATGTTCACACACAGCATTTTGTCTGCGTTTACGCTGAAGATTATTCCACAGTTATTTAATTGTAAGGCCCCATGCACACGAACGTGTTTTTGCGGCCGCAATTCCCCCGAAAATCCACGGGAGAATTGCGGCCCCATTCTTTTCTATGGGGCCATGCACACGACCGTAGTTTTTACGGTCCGTGCATGGCCCGGGAACCCGCACCGCAGAAAGAACGGGCATGTCCTATTACGGACATCTTCTGCGGTCCGTGCTCATTGAAAACAATGACCGCGTCCATGTGCATGTCGTACGATTTGCGGGCGGCCTGCGGCTGACAGTCCGCTGACAGTCCGCAGCCGCCCGACCCGAAAATCACGGCCATGCACACAGCTACGGTCGTGTGCATGAGGCCTTATTGTGTAAAAATTACAGGACTGTATGCATATCTTAACATACCTGAAGTATTAGGCCTCATGCACACAACCGTGGTGTTTTTCTGGTCCACAAATTCCTCCGCAGTTCATCCGTATGTAATCCGCAAAATGCGTATAAAAAAAAAAAAGCCGAACCATGAGACCCTCACCAATCGCACAAACTAGGCAATCTCACGTGCACTTCTGCAGCTTCGTTTCAGCGATTGGTGGGTGTCTCAGTGATCCAACCCCCACCAATCAAAACTTCAGACATGTCACTATGACATGACAGAAGTACCCTTTAAAAAATAACAAACAGCATCAAGGTGTGAAACTTACCCATGCGTTTCTTTTGCGCTTTTGTTGCCTTCTCCCACTCTGACAGATACAGTTCATCGCAGACCTGATCATAGAAGCCATGTTGCTCTCTGCTGCTTTCCTGCACTCTCTCCAGCCTTCACGACGACAGAACTCATTCCCGGTCGTCGCCTAGCAACACTTCCGCAAATCCACAAACTGCGGTTGACACACGGAGGTGTATCCGCATTTTCCACGGGCCCATTGACTTCTATGGGCATGTCCGCATTGAATTTGCGGCCCGTAATAAGACATGTCCTGAGTTTATGCGGCACGGATTTGCGGACATGCGGGGACCCGTGAAAACACGGATAGTGTGTATGGGCCCATAGAAATGAATGGGTCCGCAATTCTCCCGTGGATTTTCGGGGGAATTGCGGACGCAAAAACACGTTTGTGTGCATGGGGCCTTAGGCTACGGGTGCCATAAGTTACGAAAAAAGGAAATACACACCAAACATATATAACCTTTGAATGTGGGTTGATACGGGGTCGGCCACAGATTTATTAATAATTTATTATGACAATATGTTTAACTTGTATTGATATAAAACACCAATATAAACCATTTAACAATAGCTCAAATGAACCCGATTATCAACTGAATGGGCAATGTCCCTACTAGAATTAGGAATGCCCTCTAGTTAGTAAAGAACCCGGGCTTACAATCACATTGCAATTGGCCCAAGTGTATAACAGAGCTCCACCACCCTTGCCTACAACACCGCCCCTTAAACTTAACCCCTTCTGCCGCAGTCCCAAGTCCAGCAGCTATACGCCTATGGGCTTACATATTATATCTTTCTTAGGGACAGTTTTGATACATAAAGCCCATAATGGGTTTTTATTTTTAAATAAAAAAGAAAAGCTGTTAGGGGCGGATTATAATGAGGGCAATCTGAGCTTCTAGGGGCCTAAATTGTCCAGTATGACGAACCATCCCTCCAAACCTCTGCATTCTTCAGATTTCACCTGGATGGGAGGAGTGTTCAAAATCCTTTACTATTCTTTAATATCAGACAGAGGAACAGTGCGCATGGGTGTCTGGACGACAGGGTAGCAGGTGCAGCAGCAAAATTAGACGTCACCCACATAGCAAGCCAATAAGCATTTGTGCCAGTGACATCTAATGCTGCTGAGTTAGGCCCCCACTGTTATATAAAAAAAGAACACGGGCTGCTTCAATGATATGTAAAAAGGCATAACCCCACCATAACAGCTCGTACATATAGTGACAATGATGTGCGATAAACTGCTAATAGCTCTGCCCGTGGAAATAAAGCTTTACAAAGTTCTTATTGAAGTCATTGGGCTGTCTGTGTTATGCCGGGTCCTCCAGTGCGAGAAATGTTAAACCAAACAAGCAAACCCTAACAGGGTGTACTTTAGTCCTATAGGTTTACTTACTATATGTTGAACCTAGCCCTAAAGAGTGAAGTAGCCTCCACAATGTAGCTCTGAGAAAACTGCCATGATCAAAGAAAATTGGGAACACTGGTAAATTTCCAAAGAGTGGCCATCTTTTTAAATGACTCCAAAGGTGTAGCAACAGCTCAACTTTTATTGCTTCAGAATCTTCAAAAAAAAGTGATAGGTGTCAACAGGGCCTAAGCTGGTTGTGGGAAAATTTTTGAGTCTGGCAACCTCCTCCATGCATCACCAGACTGCTCGAGCAGAAATAAACTCTATACAGTTTCCTAGAAAGTGCATACACTGTTGAGAACAGCATATGGCACCACAATCTATATAAACTTCTGTTTATCAGTAAAAACATTGCTTTGGTAAACCAAAACATCACTATCTTTAAACAGACTGCGTATACAAATCATGATCATATCCATAGTACAAATGAGAGTATGAATCTCGTATGTATGATCGGGATTATCTCATGCAAGATATTATTCCATTTGCATTTACTGTTATTTATCCAGAAGTGTATGCAAATGTGTGTTTATAGTTTAGACATGAACTCATTCATGTGACCAGGGTATGATCCACATAATTATGCAAAGATCCTGGCATTCCTTAATGATTCATTATCCAGGATAATGTGTTATTACTGTGTGATGATGTGTGCAGGCATATGTGCCTAAATCTGAAGTCATCGGATCATCTGCGAAAACTGTGCTGCTTGCTTGAGCAGTTCTAGGACATGTAACTTCTACCTTGCTGTTACTTGGAAAGCATGCCTTTATTATTAATAGCAAATTTATGGGAATTAGTTATTTATTAACAGCAAGGAACCATGCATGAGTAATATGTACAATACCTATAAAAAAAAAATACCATCACCCACCCCATTGGACTTTTTATTCTTCTATTTGTGAAAATATTAATTAGTAACTGTACTTTCAGAAAACTTTTGATATGTCATAGTGACATATCAGAAGTTTTGTTCGGTAGTGGTCCGGGTGCTGAGACCCCCACATCGCTGAAACAAAGGGGCAGAAGCAATCTTCTGAGCGCTCCGCACCTTCAGCTGAGATTGGCTCTCCTCGTCAGCCTGAAAACGGGATCAAAGACGTTCTATGTGAGCCCGTACAGTACAGAACAGTTTTCAGAAATCACAGTGGATTTAGGCTTGAGTGACAATGCAAAGAAAGCACCAGTGTAAGGCCTTATTCACATGAGCGTTGAATAAGTCCGTGTGATGGCCGTTAAAACAACGGCGTTCACACGGACGCATGTATTTTTATGGGACCGCGCACATGTCCGTTGTTTCAAAGGAACGTGTGAAGGGTACGTTGAAAAATAGAACCTGTCCTATTATCTTCTGTTTTCACAGATCCCTCCATAGACTCAAGTCGCACAGGGGCACCTCGGACGCGCTTGTGTGAATGTAGCCTTAGAAGCAGGACCGTTTCTAGGGACAGACAAGGCGTGCCACTGAACAAGGGGGTGGTCCTTTAACAAGATATAGCCTTTGCAAACTCCCTAGACTCCCTTAGTGATCGGGCGGAACGATCGAATAGCACTCTGCTCGATCATAGGGAGAACTTTGGGGCTGTTTTATCATAATCGCTTAGGCCTCTCAACAATCAGTGCAGGTAATGAAGGGGAAGCTAGACATAATAAGTACAGGATACAGCAGACATCACTAGAGCCCTGGGAGTAAATAGTTGCTCACTATGCACAAGTATTGCAATATATTATACTGTATAAGTGATCAGGAAATCAGATGCTCAAGCACTATTTAGTTACTAAAAAAAAAGTTAAATAACGTTTATAGAAAAATAAAATCAATCTAAGAAAAAAAATATTTTTTCACATACAAAGTACTTTACAATGGGGCAAAAAAAAATTGAAAAACTACACATAATTGGTATCATACTATAAAAATTAAATGTTATTTATCCAGCACAGTGGGAAAACTCTGAACAGCAATGGCAGCAATGCTGTTTTTTGGTCATCTCGCCTTTTATAAAAAGATATAAAAATTTATCAGGTTATATGTACCCTAAAATGGTACCAATTGAATCTAAAACTCGTCCCGCAAAAAAAAAAAAACAGCCTTCCTACAGCATTGTCGACAGTAAAATAAAAAGGTTATGGCTCTCAGAATGTGAGACACAAAAAAATATGGAAAAAAATTGGTTTTATTTGCAATTAGTAAAACAGAAAAAAAATTGGTATTACCGTAATAGTAGCAAAGTTAATATGTAACTTGTACTGCACAGTGAACGCCATAAAACAAAACTCAAAAACCATGGTAAAAATTTTTTTTTTTAAACATTTCACCCCCAAAAAAAGTAATATAAGTTGTTCTATACATTATATGTTCCCCAAAATGGTGTCATTATAAAATATAACTCATTCTGCATAAAATAAGCATATTATATATTTATATGTACTACTATGTATTATTGATCTTGAAAGTCGATTACATATGGCTGAGAGTGACGCCATGGTGTGAGAACATCCTGGTGGAACTAGAAGTCCCAGACGTATCATCCAGAGCAACAGATATACCGCTGCTCATCTAGTCTGTGATGGTGGAGTTTGGACTGCAAAGTTCGGACTTGGAAGGTTTTTTTTCTGTGTCTCTATGGACCATTAGAGCTGTAAAGTACATATTATTTTGACTGTTTAATAAGTAGTCTGGACTTAACCTGTCTGTACCTGCTGCGGACCCAGGTGTGTGCATATTTGGAAAATATATTTATCTAAATAAGCCCTTATACGACTACATTGATGGAAAAATCAAACAGTTGTTTATTTCATTTGAGTTTGTTTTATTATATTTCAGCTAGCCACGTCCTTAAGGGGTTAAACAAAAATGCTAATGTCCGAGATGCAGAGTACTGAGCCAACACTGTTTCCAATTTCTTCAGGTATCTAAGAAATTGCAAGATATCCTGTCATCAAGTTAAGGGGGTTGTATGAAATTAGATAAACATATTTTCTTTCTTCCATAAACAGCGCCACTTTTGTCAGTGGGCTGTGTCTGGTATTGCAATTCAGCCCTATTCCCTCACCTGTAAGGGTTGAGAACCTTCAGGAAAAGTCCAAAGTAAAATTGTAATACAAAATATTCCGATATAACTTTTTATCTTAAATCAGATGAGTCTCATGATTGGGTCACTTTGCTCAGTCTTCTGCTCCTGGTCATGTGAAATTATAATGTACATTTTATGTAGTTCAATGCTAGAAACAAGTGCCGGATTATCAGACCTTTTAGAATATCAGATGCCAGATGAAAGGAATTTCACATCGATTTAGTTTGCGTCATCTTAGTAAAGTACTTACTCTTTCTTATTTTCAAAGCGGATCTGTCAGCTGAATATGCTGCTCAGGTAAGCCATTACCTAGGGCAGCATATTCTGCATATTCTAAGGTAGGTCTGTTCTCCTTTTAGCCAGAACAACACAACAAAATATTGTGTATCTACTTGCAAAAAGAGGTAAAAGCTTAAGAATCACTGGCTATAAAAAAAACACCTCATATTCAGGACCATTATCTACTAGACAGAGGAGAGAGTGTCTACAAAAAGGGTCTCTGACTTGGAGAACCGAGGACATTTTTGCGTAAAGCCCACTGTTTTAGTGGGCACTATCTATGTAAAGCTTTATTTACTCTGCAGTTGCACTGAACATTTGCTGCCAGGTTCCCCAGCAGATTCCAGATGATCACTGAGGGTCCCAGCAGCCGAATACACTGTGACCTTCTTATCATCCGAAGTGGACAACCCCTTTAATTTACGCCATATCACATGGGATATGTAAATGCGGCTCTCAAGGTACAAAAATCTTGGTTACGTCATCGATCAGAATACGAACACACTTGCTCCCTGTGAACTAAGAGGAAATGTTAAGAATTTGCCAGCTCCTTGGATACTCATATCTCATTAGTATGTGTCCTAACACACCCTTTCAGCTGGTTTCTTCTGTTGCAACCAATTTAATTGAGGAAGTATTATTAATCCAACTGTACCTTCTGTCTAGCGTATCTTTTATTATCTAAGTCACCTGCAGATCAGGACCAGTCAGACAAGTTTTAAGCTAAACAAGTTTTTTGCTTGCTTGTTTAAGGATTGTGCAACCCATAGAATAGAACTTTCTTATACCAATGAAGCATTCATAGCGGCATAATCATTACAGAGACGATCACAACGAAGGAACGGAGAAGTACATACATCTAGCAGGTACATATTCTACGATTGTTTTAATGAAATGCCAAGTCAATAGATGAGAACGGAGCATTTTAAGAAACACAGAAGCTCTGATCTGTTTAGATTTCACTATTCTGTATGCGGATGTCCATATCTGTGTCCTGTTCATAATTGGCTTAAAGGTGTTAAATGACTTTATGCAATGTTGTCTGTTCTTTCAGCATGTTTTGTACCTAGTTGCTACTACTAGGTTACTTCAATTCTAAACAGGTCCTAGTTCCTGAGTTATTATGCTACACTGTACAGTTAAATACTTTGTAGGGGGAAACTCCTTCAGGCCATACATTTCCCCTGTATTACAGGCCAGCCATTCAGAAAATGACTGATCATGTAATATATGGACGGGTTGAGTCTGCCAGGACAAGAGACATTCTTTATTAGAATTTCTCTGCTCTAAATAGTAGAGGGGGTTCCTGAGTGTAGGACCCCCTCTATGACATCCATATGTCCTAATATGGCCTTAGAAAAGGGGTATTGTTTGTATTTTGAAAAAAAGGGCCCAAAAAGCTAATTTGCCGCATTATGTAGAGGTCCATTTCTTGCTGAGTGCAGTAATATATACTGTATTATATTGTTGCATTAAGTTATATTATATACTTTACATGTAAAAAAAAAATCCTGTCAAACATAGTGCATTTGTAATATACATTTCTTTCTCTCTCACTCTCTCTCTCTCTCTCTCTCTCTCTCTCTCTCTCTCTGTTTCTCTCCCTATAGGTCACTTTTTCTAATAAATATATGTAGTTAAACTTTTGTATTTTACATATATTATTTCCAGCAAGTCCTTGCTGTACAAATGATTACAAGTTAATTGTCTACAAGACTTGTAACTCTAGTTCCACGTTTCGTAATTATCCATATTTAAATAATTATATTCTATTAGAACTATTCTGGGATGCTGGCAAAGCAAGACAATAATTCATGCAATAGAAACAATAATATATGCATTAATAGGGGTTCTCCGAGACTTTTATATTGATGGCCTATCCTTAGAGTAGGACATCAATATCAAATCGGTGGGAATCCAACTACCCACACCCCCAAGGATCAGCAGCAACAAATGCCTCGGCTTCCTCGTAGTTTACCAGGCACAGTGCCGTATACTGCCGTAGCAGCTGAGCCTAGGATTGCAGTTCACTGCAGTCCGAATCCATTCACTTGTATAAGACCGGAACTGCAATTCCAGGTACAGCGGCTACAGAAGTATAAGGCGATGTGCCTGGTAAACTATGAAGATACCGCAGTGTTCGCTGCAGCGTCCCCTTCAGTCGGACCCTACTGATCTGATATTGATGACTTATCCTAAGGATAGCCCGTCAATATAAAACCCCAGGAGAACCCCTTTAAAACAATAGTATAAACTAATCATAGCTTCAAAGTAAAAGTTTAAATTATTTTAATGTTAGAGAATTTCATTTAGTGAATACATTTTCTTCGATTGGTGTTCACTTGTAACAGCATGCCAACCCTAAAATGGTACAAATTTGATAACATCTCTTCCGCATGTACTAAGCAATTTTATATCATGAGTGCTTATTAAAACTTTTGAACAGGTTTTTTTTTTTTTTTAAATAAACTTTTTAAAATATAGCTTTTATGTATCTTGTACACATAGAACTTGTATCTTGCCATCAAAGCAGATTCTGTCCAGTCAGCATGACTGACGGCTCGGATGAAGGCTGGTCGTGCGTGTCTCTCAAGCTGTTATCAATCCCATCTTAGATGTGATCAATAACAACTGGATGTCAGAGACATGCAGGACCAGATTTCAGCCGAACCGTCAGTCATGCTGACCTGACGGGACAGCAAGATACAGCTTCTATGTACACAGGATACATAGAAGCTGTATCTCAAAAAGTAAAAACTATTTTTAATAAAAACTTATTTAAAAGCTGCATAAATCACATTAAGATTTATATTAAAAAAAAATGGGCTTTAAAAGTTGACATAGCCTTTAAAGAGGCACTGTCACCAGATTTTGCAACCCCTAGATTTTGCAACCCCTATCTGCAATGTAGATTACAGTAACGTTTTTATTTTTAAAAAACGAGCATTTTTGGCCAATTTATGACCATTTTTGTATTTATGCAAATGAGGCTTGCAAAAGTACAACTGGGCGTGTTTACAGTAAAAGTACAACTGGGCGTGTATTATGTGTGTTACATCTGGGCGTGTTTACTACTTTTACTAGCTGGGCGTTAGGAATGGGAGTGTATGATGCTGACGAATTAGCATCATCCACTTCTGTTCGTTAACACCCAGCTTCTGGCAGTGCAGACACACAGCGTGTTCTCGAGAGATCACGCTTTGACGTCGCTCACTTCCTGCCCCAGGTCCTGCATCGTGTCGGCCACATCGGCACCAGAGGCTACAGTTGATTCTGCAGCAGCATCAGTGTTTGCAGGTAAGTAGCTACATCGACTTACCTGCAAACGCCGATGCTGCTGCAGAATCAACTGTAGCCTCTCGTGCCGATGTGTCCTCGCTCGTCCGACACGATGCAGGACCTGGGTCAGGAAGTGAGTGACGACACAGCGTGATCTCTCGAGAACACGCTGTGTCTGCACTGCCAGAAGCTGGGCGTTCTGAAGAGAAGTGGATGATGCTGATTCGTCAGAACGCCCAGCTAGTAAAAGAAGTAAACACGCCCCGATGTAACACACATAATACACGCCCAGTTGGACTTTTACTTTAAACACGCCCAGTTGGACTTTAGCAAGCCTCATTTTCATAAATACAAAAATGGTCATAACTTAGCCAAAAATGCTCGTTTTTTAAAAATAAAAACGTTACTCTTATCTACATTGCAGCGCCGATCTGCTGCAATAGCAGATAGGGGTTGCAAAATCTAGTGACAGAGCATCTTTAAGTAAGTAATATGGTATTGCCCTTGTACAAAGGACATACTGCTGTGCCTTTATTAAAAGCAATTATGCTCTAATAGCAATAGACAAGAAAGTCTAAACAAATTTAGCAACATCAAATTTAGTGTTTGTATGCTGTAGTGTAGGTGCTACATAAATGTTGTGTTCCAAACATGTCTTACCTTTAGGGTTGGACTCAAACCACTAAATCAGGAAACCACAAATTCAGCTCTTATTATACAGAGGGCATTGTTTAAAGTCAAATATTCATGTAGTTTATGTTAAAAATGTCATCAGAATATGCGGTCTCCAGGGCAATACATTAGTAGTGGTAATCCAGACATGCTGGTATAAAATATAATCATTTTTAGATTTAATGTAGCCAAAGTGGGTACAATTTGCAACATATATACGGTCCCAAACGTACTGACTTGCCATTAAAGAGGAAAATTACCTACATGGGGTGAACTACAACTCTTTCCGCCGTCCGGTTATCTCGACTAGTCCTATTGGCTTATGACCTGGATTTACTTAGAGGAGGTCTCTCATTTACTGCATGAAGTTTGGTGACAGATCACAGTCCTCTTGGGTCGATTCTCACCAGGATAATAGCAATATTGTTAGAGAGACAGAAAAATAAAATAATTAGATACCATTCGATATACATGCAGTTTCCTAGTAGAGCTCAGTAGTCATCAGTGCAGAAACTTTTTCATCAGCATGTTGCTAAGGAAGACATGATCTCAGATAGCTGCGTTTACAGCAAGTTAATAGGCAGCCATTAGTTCCATACTTCTGTGTTCTTTACATGAGAAAATTAAGTGGACCAAACACATCATATCCAACAAGGTAAAAAGGTAAAAAAAAAAATTTGAATTAATTAAATACATAAACGTAAAGAAACATTAAAGCATAAAATAAATGCCATTATCCCTCTGCCCCAACCAAAGGTTGAACTTAGCTGTTGTTGGGGATGTATTTTATATATATATATACTAAAGCTACAAAAAAAATTCCCCTTCGAGATTTGGCTTTACAGCTCTTTGTATCCATATGCAAGTCCACAACCCCCAACTATAAGGAGAGAGACGCAATATATTTTTTTGGGCACTGCTGAATTAACAATTGTAGATTTGCTGAGAATACCTGATCTGTCGACTGATCACAAAAACAGACTGCAAAAAACTTCTAGTTTGGACAAGCTCTAAAGCTGACTATACACATTAGATAAATGTCGTCTAACCCTGACGATTGTGGCAGGATTAGCCCACAATCTAGTGTGTATGGGTAAGCCCGACTGTCCCCTAACATCTGCCATTGGGAGGAAAAAGGATTGCTCATGTTGGATTTCAGCATACGCAGTTCTTTGTACCTTCAAGATGAGCACTGCCAGATGTGCCTAGTTTGTATAGCAAATATTAAATATTTTTCCTGGACCCATTTATGACCAGGAATTTCCAGAACTTCCTTTGGGAAAAATCAGGTTGGCACATACTGTAGCACGAGAAAAGTTATCACAGATGTTATTCTAACCAACAGATGAACTGAGTGCGTAGTATTTCTATGACCATATCAAAGCTCATACTAACTATATCAATGGGCCGAATAAAGGGAAATACTGAAACAGGAATCTAAAGATTTTATTACAGTGGAACATTAAAATATGCATTTTACCCATTGTTAGTGGAGTAGGATACATTTTCCATTAACCCCTTCCCTCTTTGGCCACTTTTGACCTTCCTGACAGAGCCTCATTTTTCAAATCTGACATGTTTCACTTTATGTGGTAATAACTTTGGAATGCTTTCACTTATCCAAGGGATTATGATCTTGTTTTCTCATGACACATTGGACTTTATGTTACTGGCAAAATTTGCTCAATACGTTCAGTATTTAATTGTGAAAAACACCAAAATTTAGCGAAAAGTAGCAAAAATAAGTATTTTTCTCAATTTAAATGTATCTGCTTGTAAGACAGGCAGTTATACCGCACAAAATAGTCACTAATTAACATCCCCCATATGTCTACTTTAGATTGACATCATTTTTTGAACATCCTTTTATTTTTCTAGGACGTTACGAGGCTTTGAACTTTAGCAGCAATTTCTCACATTTTCAAGAAAATTTCAAAAGGCTATTTTTACAGGGGCCAGTTCAGTTGTGAAGTGGCTTTGAGGGCCTTATATATTAGAAACCCCCAATAAGTCACCCCATTTTAAAAACTGCACCCCTCAAAGTATTCAAAACAGCATTTAGAAAGTTTCTTTTTTTTTTAATTCTGTTTTGATTTATTTGTCAAGTGTGAATGACAGAGAAATAAAACATTTCACAACTCTTTGACATACAGTTATGACTAGAAAGTTTATTAACACTTTAGACGTTTCACAGGAATTAAAGCAAAGTAGAGGTGAAATTTACAAATTTCATATTTTTTTGCAGAAATTTATTTTTAATCTATTTTTTTTGTAACACAGAAAGTTTTACCAGAGAAATGCAACTCAATATTTATTACCCAGGTTCTGCAGTTTTAGGAAATATTCCACATGTGACCCTAGCGTGCTACTGGACTGAAGCACCGGCCTCAGAAACTAAGGAGCACGTATTGGATTTTGGGGCCTTATTTTTATTAGAATATATTTTAGGCACCATGTCAGGTTTGAAGGGCTCTTGTGGTGCCAAAACAGTGGAAATCCCTCAAAAGTGACCCCATTTGGGAAACACACCCTAAGAAAATTATCTAGGGGTATAGTGAGCATTTTGACCGCACAGGATTTTTGCAGAAATTATTGGAAGTAGGCCGTGAAAATTTAAATCTACATTTTTTTCAAAGAAAATGTAGGTTTAGCGATTTTTTTCTCATTTCCACAAAGACTAAAGGAGAAAAAGCACCGCAAAATTTGTAAAGCAATTTCTCCCGAGTAAAACAATACCCCACATGTGGTCATAAATTGTTGTTTGGAAACATGGCAGGGTTTAGAAGGGAAAGAGCACCATTTGGCTTTTGGAGTTCACATTTAGCAGGAATGGTTTGCGGAGGCCATGTCACATTTGCAAATCACCTGAGGGGACAAAACAATGAAAACGCCCAAAAAGTGACTCCATTTAGGAAACTACACCCCTTGAGGAATTAATCTAGGGGTGTAGTGAGCATTTTGACCCCACAGATGTTTCATAGAATTTATTAGAATTGGGCAGTGAAAATGAAAACAATCCCTTTTCTTCAATAAGACGTAGCTTTAGCGAAAAAAAATTTCATTTTCTCAACAAATAAAGGAAAAAAAGAACACCAACATTTGTAAAGCAATTTCTCCAGAGTACGGCAATACCCCATATGTGGTCATAAACTGCTGTTTGGGCACACAGTAGGGCTCAGAAGGGAAGGAGCGGCATTTGGCTCTTGGAGTGCAGATTTTGCTGGATTGGTTTCTGGGTGCCTGTGGGACCAAAACAGTGGAAACCCCCAAGAAGTGATCACAGTTTGGAAACTACACCCCTCAATGCATTCACCTAGGGGTGTAGTGACCATGTTAACCCCGCAGGTGTTTTGTAGAAATTAGTGTGCACTCGATATTGCAGAGTGAAAATGGGCGGGACCTGAACTGCTTCTGTGCTAGGCAGACCGGGAGGCCAGTATTAGGCCTCTGGTTGGCATTGCAGCCACCGGAACCCCGGCAATTTCATTGCTGGGGTTCCGATGTGCTGCAAACACCTTAAATGCAGCGATCGCATTTGAGCGCTGCATTTAAGGGGTTAATGGCGGGGATCAAAGCTAATTTCAGTCCCCGCCATTACAGCTGAATGTCAGCTGCAAGATACCGCTGACATCCGGCAATGATGGCATATGTCGTATGGATATGGTAAAATGCGGGAAGTTAAAAAACACAAAGTTATCAAAGCAAGGCTTACTATTGTGTCACTGTGTATTCCCTAAGTTATGTTTTTAGGGCCTGTTCACATCAGCGTTGGGCTTCCGTTTATCGGTTCCGTTCGACCTTTCCATAGTAGGAACTGATGAACGGAAAGCCGAACGTTAGAGTTGGTTTCCGTTTGTTTCCGTTCTGTAAAGTTTCCCTTTTTTTTGCAGAAGCAGTAGCGTAGTCGGTTGGGCTTTCCGTTCATTGGTTCCTCCGACAGAAAGGTCGAATGGAACCGATGAACGGAAGTCCAACAGCAATGTGAATACACCCTTGCTTACATTGTTGTACTTGGTCATGAAACATTTAAATTTTTATCTTAATGATAACACATAAAAGTTTCATATAACACTGAACAATTTTTTTTTGCCTGTCAGGATCGCATACAGCTACTTATACAGAATAAATGATTAAATGATGTAAAAAAGTGACAAATATCTTCAGCAAATTCCAACACCACTTCCATCACCATTTCAGCTACTTGGCATCTCTTCTCTTCACTGGCTTCCTGGCACCTGTTTAGCAAGCAGTAGAATTGACTCATTGCCTTGAACTTGAAGAAGAGATCCCCACTTTGGTAGGAAGCAGTGGACTTTAGGTGAGTTAAGATTTGGAAGTTGAAAATTGCTGAAAACGCAAATTAAAGCAGTTTTCATTTCTTTGCTTTTTTCCGGAAATAAATGTATCGTGTATGGACTCAATAGAAAGTCTATGAGCCCATACTCTGATGCATTGGCTTTCCGGAAAAAGCTGAACAGTAAGGCTGGATATGTATGTGTATAAAGTGTAGCTAAACATTTGACAAACTTCTGACATGTTATAGTGACATGTCAGAAGTTTAAATTGGTGGGGGTTCGAGCACGGAAACCCCCACCAATCTCTAGAACTAAGCAGCTGAAGTGCTCGGGTGAGCGCTCAGCCGCTTCATTAGGCTGGATTCACACGAGCACATTACGTCCGTAATGGACGGAACGTATTTCGACCGCAAGTCCCGGACCGAACACACTGCAGGGAGCCGGGCTCCTAGCTTCATAGTTATGTACGATGCTAGGAGTCCCTGCCTCTCCGTGGAACTACTGTCCCGTACTGAAAACATGATTACAGTACGGGACAGTTGTCCGGAAGGGAGGCAGGGACTCCTAGCGTCGTATATAACTATGATGCTAGGAGCCCGGCTCCCTGCAGTGTGTTCGGTCCGGGACTTGCGGCCGAAATACGTTCCGTCCATTACGGACGTAATGTGCTCGTGTGAATCCAGCCTAATGAAGCGGCTGAGCGCTCACCCGAGCCCTTCAGCTGCTTAGTTCTAGAGATTGGTGGGGGTTTCCGTGCTCAAACCCCCACCAATTCAAACTTCTGACATGTCACTATAACATGTCAGAAGTTTGTCAAACGTTTAGCTACACTTCATACACACATATATATATATATATATATATATATATATATAATATATATACTGTATGTGTATATATATATATATATATATATATATATAGGCAGAGATAAGCAGCATTCTGCGACAGATTCCAACACGGTAATGGGTGCAAGCAGGTAATCCAGATCCGTGGATTATAAGACATGAACAAAAGAAATCCCACAGCACTCCGATGGTTCCAAAAAGTATGTGATTTATTCAGTCAACAGCTGCAACGTTTCCGTCCTGCTATAGGACCCTTTTCATGCATGAAAAAGGTCCTATAGCAGGACGGAAAAGTTTCAGCTGTTGACTGAATAAATCACATACTTTTTGGAACCATCGGAGTGCTGTGGGATTTCTTTCGTTTATATATATATATATATATATATATATATATATATATATACAGTATCTACATTTAAATTCAACATTCAATTTGCAACACCAAGAAGGTAAAGTTTTGGAATTGTGGGAATCACAGGATTGATAGACATGTTAATGATATGCAAACTATAAAAGAAATGGAAACAAAATATTCCAAAAATCTTCATTTATTCAGTATCGAGTATGAGTGCCACAATACACGCACTTACATGCCTTGGCATGCTGCCAATGAGGTTATTATTGGTGGTCTGAGAAATGTTATACCACGCTGAATGCACTCATCAAGATTGGCTGCTAGACCTCCATTCCAGCCTCCATTGCAATCTTGCTGTGCACCATGATAGCCTTTGAGAGCGGTGGAGTGTGGTCAATAGAACACCTTTGGCTGGACGTCTGGCTCAATGTCGTGAAAACGCCTTCTGATTGTTTGTGTCCACACTGGTTGCTGCCCTAGGCTTGGGATGTGACGTCCCATTTCACTTGCAGTACAGAATGGATCACTACGTGCCATTCTTATATTCAGATGATATGTCCGTACATAGGTTCACGTCCGTGCACCTCTTGTTCTCATTCCCGTTTGTTGTTGTTCTCCCAACCTCCGGGACATGCAACGTTGCGATAAACCAAGGTCTCTCAGTTCAAGGATTCTATCCCTCTCAAATTGCGACAAGTGGTGATAACTGTCACGTCGACGAACAGGAGGCATCCCACAATCATCCCACACCACTTGATCTGATTTTTGAGGTTTCATGTGGCTAAAAAACTTTGCTTTCAATCTGACATTTATACCCCTCCCACATGCCACAGGTTGGAGCTAGGTGCTTAAAAATTTGATCATTTGCAGATCATAGCGACACCTGCTACCAGTGGCGGATTAAGTAGACCATAGGCCCTGGGCTGTTCCACAAACTCGGGCCTCCCTTCCCCAGCGCCGCTCTGCCGTGTCTATAATGAACACCACCTTTTTGTGCGAGGATTGTCAAATGGTTGTTATGATTCCCCTTGTCAAAGGACTGTGTCCCTACATACTGACAGTCTCCAACCATTACTAACAGTATCACACTGTGTAGGACACTTCCTCTTGACAATGGAAATGGTAACACACATTTGTCTATTAGTCCTGGGTACACAAAGATATGTAGAATGCAAGGATTTCCTACAACAGTCGTGTCAGGAGAGGTGACAGATCCCCTATAGATCCAGTGACTCCCAAGTGACATCTTCTCTGATGGGAGTCGTTTTCTTTTCTTCTCCATATGATGCAGACCGTTATGGCGACTTCTCCTGATGTGACATCTTTGCTCCTTGCTTCTGCAGCCACTTCCAGCCTCTATAGAAACACACAAATTTAGACACCAAGGCCCAGAACCAGACATTAAAGGGGTTGTCCGGGCACGGACTGTTTTTTATACTGAGGACCTATCGATGTGCTCGGACAACCCCTTTTACTCAGACTAATGAATTTGGAGCCCAGACTAGATCATAGAATACATACAGACCTTCTAAACTATTGCAGTCCCCAGTCCAGACCCCCCTAAACAAATACAGACACCAGAACAAGCACCCTAAATGGCTAACAGTTAATGAAAACCCAAACTTTATTGTCTCAGAAAATTTGAATATTATATAAGCCCAATTCAAAAATGATTTTTAATACCGAAATGTTGGTCCACTGAAAAGTATGTACAGTATATGCACTCAATACTTGGTCGGGGCGCCTTTTGCATGAATTACTGCATCAATGCGGCGTGGCATGGAGGCGATCAGCCTGCGGCACTGCTGAGGTGTTATGGAAGCCCAGGTTGCTTTGATAGTGGTCTTCAGCTTGTCTACATTGTTGGGTCTGGTGTCTCTCATCTTCCTCTTGACAATACCCCATAGATTCTCTATGGGAATTAGAGAGCAATAGTGTTAGTCCAGTGTGTTATATCAAGTCCAGAGTCAACGCAGCCGTCTACCAGGAAATTTTCGAGCACTTCATGCTTCCCTCTGCTGACAAACTTTATGGAGATGCTGATTTCATTTTCCAGCAGGACTTGGCACCTGCCCACACTGCCAAAAGTACCAATACCTGGTTTAATAACCACAGTATCACTGTGCTTGATTGGCCAGCAAACTCGCCTGACCTAAACCCCATAGAGAATCTATGTGACCAGCAATAAGGTTCTCCAAGTACCTACCAAAAGTTGTCCAAGGAAGGACAACTGGTGAACTGGTGACAGGTCCATGGGCGCTCAAGGCTCATTCATGGGCTTGGGAGCGAAGGCTAGTCCATCTGGCTTGATCCGACAGTAAAGCTACTGTAGCATCAAATGCTGAAAAAAGTAATACTGGCTATGATAGAAAGACTGAAAAAAAAAACATCTTATTATGTAAAATGATGCAGATGCAAAGCTCTGATACACTAAGTGAATAATTTTTAACATCATAGACAATAAGATGATTACAGGGGTTCCACTGCTGGAATTCTCCGGCAATCACCTGATATTGCTAGGAGAAGCTCCTGACCCCTGCTGAGTGGACATGATTAGGATAGATTTCTAGTAAAGAAGATATAATATTACATTTAATGACAGCAAGTAGAGATCTTGAAAATGGCAAGCAATTGAAACACAGAGCATATTAGAAAGTTGTTTGCATTTAATAATTAATTTTAATTATACAAGGGTTAAACTTTATTTATAAAACCCTTTAAGTTGCTTTGAAAACACCACTGAACTATATTATATAAATATAATATTATATTATATAAATATTAAATACATAATATATATATATTTTAGGATGCCTGAATCGGATGTACCCCCAAAGTCTTCTCGGCATCGCAAGATCACAATAGCTGTCATCAGCGTGGCCGTCATCATTATTGTTGGAGCTATCGTTGCCGCTATTGTTATAGATTTAGTCCTTGGTAAGAATGTGAATAATACAACTATTTTTATGTTTGTTAACTCAACAGTCAGCTGACTCTTTTTCTTTTGCATATAATTATAAAGCCCTTATTGGAATAAATAGTAATACAAAATAAATAGAAGTAATAAAAAGTCTCATTTCAAGGGGCAAGAGACTGTGTTATACATAATAGAGAGGGGACCCATTGCACATATTAAAATGGGACCCCAGTATGGTTTTTGATTTTAACAATAGTTGTTATCACTTCTATTTTTTTCATTTTATATTCGCCATTGGGTGGCTATCATAGGCTTTTAGGACTACAACAATAATTAACCACCTAATTAGTTCAAGCCAATGTTAATATATAAACTAATTTGTGTCTCCTAGAAAAGAGAACAATTAAACAATTAGGGTGCCACCATACAATCTCAGTGTGCTTCACCTCTACAGGCCGCACGGCTGAAAACCGCGGCAATGTTTAGCTGCAGAGGGGTACAGAGGGGGTCCACTTTGGCCACACAGGGTTTTAAAACAGTATTCTGCTTCATTTGCACCTCTCTCTACTCACACTCTCCATCCGTCTCTCATAGATTTCACAAATAGTGCATTATCTATGCAAGTCAAGTCAATCAGAGTTTCAGTGAAGAGTATAAGCAGGGTATTAACAAGTGAAGTTTAAAATTGACTGTGGCCAGAAGGGGCTCCTACCCATCTTGGCCCCGCTGCAGCTGAATCGACAGCAGAGGCTATATGACCGTTCCTGGGATTTGAGCACCTCATACTACTTCATGTGCATTCCTCATTTGTATGAGAAGGATTTGGATAGGAACTAAATATATCATGAGCTCAAGGTGCTTTTTATTATACTTCAGTTATACCAGGATTTAATTAAAAGAAATTACCTACCACACTGTACAGGGAACACTAAATGGAATTCGGTGCAAGCCTACTGGTCACTTCCAGGAAAACAGCCTTTCTACTGCAGTATCATGAAAGAGAAGAAACCATCTAAGACCGATCATACATATAATACGCATTCAACCCAAGAGCAGAGGACCAGGTTCTCTATAACATGTACAGATGTAGCCATCTTTATATTGACGTTTTACGCATTAAATACACAGTGTCAAGAAACTTTAACTTTACTTTTTCAATGGCTTTTGTTGTGTGATATTACACTGCAGCAAGTTATCATAGTCAAGATAAACTTGGCTACATCTGTATATGCCATACTGCAATAGGGTGGCATCTGCAGGTATTCTTTATGGGTTGTTGCATTTATAGAGCATTCACATCTAAATTTTACATATTAAATCCTACATGACGTTCCTTTAGCATTCATACCATAACTTTATAACTTTAGTCAACTGAATGATATTTTATGATTACATGCCATTCCTCAAGTCACAAGGTAAAACTATGTAACCCAAGGTTGCAGTTCTACTATAAAAATCCTCAGCATTGATCATTTACATTTTTCTTCAACAGTAAAAAATAATTCTGGGTCCAGTTATAATCCCCATTACTTCAGGGGTTCGTTCCGAATACGTGACCAAAACTACAGTGATGCTTACAAAGAAAGCAGTAGCTTTAAATACAGAATACTGGAAGCCGAAATTGGCGTAATTGTAAGTAGACAGGTTACTTACTGTATATTCATCTATTGCTAATATGCTACTGTTCCCTGTTAACTCTTTTCAGTGGTGTGTATTTTTAAGTTCTCTTTCTTGTATTGCCTACTTCCTAATGATATACCAAGCTATGCAGGACTTCATTGCTCTGGTGTGACGTTTTAACTAATTGTCAGTATTGTTAAAGGGGTTGTATGAGATTAAAAAAACTTGTCGCTTTCTTCCAGGAATAGCGCCACTCCTGTCAATAGACTGGCTGTGGTATTGCAGTTCAAGTGGTTGGGCCTGAGCTGCAATACTAAACACAGCCCATGGACAAGAATAGCACTGTTTCAAGAAGAAAAGAGTTAGGTTTTTCTCATCTCAAACAAGACCTTTACGTTTTTTTATTCTAAATATCTGTTCTTTTTATGGTCACAGTTACAAGAAACATTTAAGAACTCTGAACTAAAGACTCAATACAATATGTCCAAAGTAATCAGCTTTAGGTAAGCAATTCCAAACCTTCAAAGACAAAGAGAACAGAAATTAAAATATATCATTATTGTTGCTACTCTTCTTACTTGTGTATTAACTACCTATGGACTACTCCAATCTGTAAACTATTACAAAAAGTGGAGATGGCTATACAGCTTATGGTTATACCATAAAGCAATCTAAAAGCGGTCATATCCATTAGATAGAAATACAGTAGGTTGGTGGTTGAACGTACACACTTTAGTCCATATTGACCATTAAAAACACCGGGCAACGGGTGAATGATCTTCCAGCGTGGAAAGTTTTTTCACAAAACGTTTGTTCATGTAACAGTCGACTGCACCACAGTCAAGTAGTACCGACTGTCGCATGAAAATTTTAAACACGACCGACTACTTTTCAGACGATGGCAGTCTATCACCGATAGATAGTGTGGGTTAGTTAAGGACTGGTCTGGCACATAAGACAATTGGGGAAGGAGAGGTTTGACATACAGTAGGTATGGAGTATTCTGGTATGTATCATAGCTGGGGAAGGACTAGTCTGCCATCTAAGAGAGCTAGGAGAAACTGTCTGTCACATAGGAAAGGTGTTAGGAAGTTACTTTTGACATAACAAAGTTGACCATATGCATTATCTAACTGACTGCTGAAAGCTCATTTGGCTTGCATCTATGTCTCCGAACTCTCCCCATAAACATGCATGGACAGCTCAGTCTGAGCATGCATGTTTATTTTAATGGAAAGAGAAAAATAAGCCACTCGCAGTAGTCTAGTTCCTGCGGAAATAGAGAATTTTAGACGATGAAATTCAACTTCCCCGTTCCTGCTTTGCTGTGACATCAGATGTCAGGGGACAGTTTGTCGATTATTGACAGACCATGCTGAAGTCAGTGAGTTTAGCAGACCCATTGTGAAAAAGGTGTGATCTGTTCCTTGTTCTTGATCATATTCTGGGTAGAAAGGGCGAAAGGTCTGGTGATGTCCGGTGATTTGCACTTACAAATTAAAAACAAATTTTGGTTTATGTGAGGAGAATTTTGCCTTGTGTATTTCTATGGACTTGAAAATATTTTTTTTATTAACATGATGAAACTAATCTTTTGTAGCCCTGGGAGTATTAAACCAGAATTTGTGATCCTGTTTCAAGTTCCAAATGCTGAGAGCAAATCATTTTCTTCAACTTCTGCTCAGAAAATTTTCTCAGACAATTTAATCAATGCTTCCAATTCGCGGTTCGACATTGACAGAAGTTCACTTCAGTTGTCAGGTAAGTAGCCAATAATCTGTCTCATATAATGAAGGCTCTATGCAATGCTATAATAGATTATATAATATATTACACACACATATTCATGTTTGGTGTTTATCCCATGCAGTTAACGGCTTATCATAAATGGATTGTGAGCGGATCATAGATAATAAAATACGGGGTTTATCATGATTATCTTAATAATCAGGATTATTTTACATATCATTCTTCAAGTATATCCATAAGCTCTCTAACTATACTGTGGCTATGTGTTCTTGAACCAGGTACCATAGGGCACGTTCAGACGAAGCTGGATTTTTCCGCTGCAAATGTTGTTGCAGATTCGGGGCAATTACGCAACGAATCTGCACCAACATTTGCATATTTGACAGGTAATTCAGACATTGCAGATATCACAGCGGACTTGCCACAGATTACAATTTTTGCATTGCAAAGACTGAAATACGCAGTGAAATTCAGCTTCTTCTCCGCAATGGAAAGAGCATGCTGCGGTAGGAAAATTCTGCACAGCAGCCTGATTTCCGCAGTTATTTTCTGCAACGTCTGAACTAACTTTCCTAAAAATGTATAGAAACAAATATAAAAAACGGCCGCTGCAGAATTCCACTGCGGACTGTCCGCAGCGGAATTCAACAGCAATTCCGCCACGTGTGCATGTGCCCTTAAAGTGGATCTGCCATCAGCTATCCATCTGGTATTTGATTTGCTTTTTATTCAGTCCATTTTTCCCTGTATACTAGTGGCATACCTACCATAGAGAATGGGCTTATTATTAAGTAATATGTAATGTCGGGGTAGGGAGACAGACACGTGAGCCCTAATCTACTCGCCACTCAGTCCCTGCCTACATGCAACGACCCGCCCTAGGCGACGGGGTACAACTGGGCGACGGTTCCTACACTCAATAGGTGCACGACAGACAAACAGACAAGGGTACAAAGAAGCCAGGGAAATGGGGAAGCTGCCCACGGGGACACCGTGAGCAACAAGCGAAGTGAACGAGCCGAGTCAAACCAGGAGATGAGCGAGGTACAAAAACGCAGAGCAGAAGAGTGGACAGTAAAGCCAAGGTCAATCACAAGCAGAGGATCAGTAGTTCAAGAAGCTGCAGCAGGGCTAGGAAACCAGCAGAGAAGAATCATAAGCAAAGGAGGAACAGGAAAGGCAGGTATAAATAGACAGAGGGCGGGAGCTAGCTCCGTCTGGCCAGGCTGTGATAGGCTCTCCCACACCTAAGCCTGCCATCCTGAGTGGTGGAAGATGGAGTAGGTCTCACAGACATAGAAGCAGGTGCAGACTGATTAACTATGGGCGTCGACACAGAAGTTGTGTCTGGCAGACCCTTTACAGTACCCCCCCTTTTATGAGGGGCCACCGGACCCTTTCTAGGTGGACCTGGTTTATTGGGGAAACGAAGGTGGAACCTCCTGAGCAATACCCCAGCGTGAACATCCCGGGCAGGTACCCAAGTCCTCTCCTCAGGCCCGTATCCCCTCCAATGGACCAGGTACTGGAGGGAGCCTTGGACCATCCTGCTGTCCACAATCTTGGCCACCTCGAATTCTACCCCCTCAGGGGTGAGAACAGGGACCGGAGGCTTCCTCGAGGGAGCCAAGGACGGGGAGCAGCGTTTAAGGAGGGAGGCATGAAACGCGTTGTGTACTCGAAAAGACGGGGGCAACTCCAGTCAGAAGGAGACAGGGTTAAGGACTTCAATGACCTTGTATGGCCCTATAAACCGGGGAGCAAACTTCTTGGACGGGACTTTAAGGCGCAAATTTTTTGACGATAGCCGCACCAGATCCCCGACCACAAACAAGGGGTTAGCAGAACGTCTTCTATCTGCCTGAGTCTTTTGTATGCTCTGGGACGCCTCTAGGTTCTTCTGAACCTGGGCCCAGACTGTGCACAGTTCCCGATGAACGACATCTACCTCGGGATTGTTGGAACTACCAGGTGAAACGGAGGAGAACCGTGGATTAAACCCAAAATTACAGAAAAAGGGGGAGACCCCTGATGAGTTACTGACCCGGTTATTAAGGGAAAATTCGGCGAGGGGAATGAATGAGACCCAATCATATTGACAGTCAGAGATAAAACACCTTAAATATTGTTCTAGAGACTGATTAGTCCTCTCAGTTTGGCCATTAGTTTCATGATGGAAGGCAGAGGAGAAGGACAGATCAATCTCCTATTTTTTACAGAAGGCTCTCCATAACAATGAAACAAATTGTACCCCTCTGTCAGAAACAATATTGACAGGGACCCCATGGAGACGCAGGATGTGTTTGACAAACAAGGTAGCTAACGTCTTGGCATTGGGTAGTTTCTTGAGGGGCACAAAGTGGCACATCTTACTGAAGCTGTCTACTACAACCCACACCACCGACTTGCCTTGAGATGGAGGAAAATCGGTGATGAAATCCATGGAGATATGGGTCCAAGGTCTCTGGGGAATGGGCAAAGAACATAGTAAGCCCGCTGGTCGGGACCTGGGAGTCTTGGACCTAGCACAAACTTCACAAGCGGCGACGTAGGCCTTAACGTCTTTGAGCAACCCAGGCCACCAATAGTTTCTGGCAATGAGGTACTTGGTATCCAGAATGCCTGGATGGCCAGATAGAGCAGAATCATGATTTTCCCTAAGTACCCTTAGCCGGAATTGCAGGGGAACAAACAGCATGTTCTCAGGAAGGTTCCCGGGAGCTGAACCTTGATCAGCCGCAATTTCAGAGACTAAATCAGAATCAATAGAGGAAATGATTATACCTGGAGGAAAAACACAAGCAGGATCTTCCTCCGAAGGAGGGCTGGCCATGAAGCTACGCGACAGTGCATCAGCCTTAATATTTTTAGACCCAGCCCTATAGGTGACCAAAAAGTTGAATCTGGTAAAAAATAACGCCCATCGAGCTTGTCTCGGGTTTAGCCTCCGGGCAGATTCTAGAAAAACCAGATTCTTGTGGTCGGTAAGGACCGTTACCGTTATCATAGTTACTCTCAGTGGGCGAAAACTTCCTGGAGAAGTAGGCACAGGGGCGGAGATGGGTGAGGGACCTGGTACCCTGGGACAAGACAGCCCCCACTCCCACCTCGGACGCGTCAACCTCTATGATAAATGGCTCCATTTGGTTGGGCTGAACCAGCACTGGGGCCAAGATAAAGCACTTCCTAAGGACCTCAAAAGCCTGGACAGCCTCAGGAGGCCAGTGGAGGAGATCAGCACCTTTGCAAGTGAGATCCGTAAGAGGCTTAGCGATGACCGAGAAGTTAGCAATAAATCTCCTGTAATAATTAGCGAACCCCAGGAAGCACTGTAACGCCTTCAGGGAGGCAGGTTGGACCCATTCCGCCACAGCCTGGACCTTGGCGGGGTCCATGCGGAATTCATGAGGAGTGAGGATTTGACCCAAAACGGTATCTCCTGCACCCCAAACACACATTTTTCGGTCTTAGCAAACAGTTTGTTTTCCCGAAGGGCCTGGAGCACCTTCCTGACATGCTAAATATGGGAGGACCAGTCCTTGAAAAACACAAGTATGTCATCAAGGTACACTACAAGAAATACCCCCAGGTAGTCTCTTAAAATCTCATTTATGAAATTCTCGAAGACCGCGGGAGCATTACACAACCCAAAGGGCATGACGAGGTATTCGAAATGACCTTCGGGCGTGTTAAACGCAGTCTTCCACTCATCCCCCTCTTTGATGTGGATAAGGTTATAAGCCCCCCGTAGATCAAACTTAGAGAACCATTTGGCCCCCTGAACCTGATTGAAGAGATCAGGAAACAAAACATGGCCTAAGACCACCATCCCATTACATAATCACAAGCCCATATACCTAGTCTACCCTGGTCCCTGACACTACTATGGACCCCCTTGAGACCCTGGCTCAGCAAATGCAGGGCCTCTCCCTACAGGTCCAGGCCCTGGCTCAGAGGGAAAACCAGCCTGATGCTACCCTGGTAGTGCCCCTCACCTCACCTCTTGAACCCCACCTCAAGTTGCCCGACCGGTTCTCAGGGGACCGGAAGACCTTTTTCTCCTTTCGGGAAAGTTGTAGGCTCTATTTTCGCTTAAAGCCCCACTCCTCTGGTTCTGAGAGCCAGCGGGTGGGTATAATTATGTCCCGGCTCCAGGACGGTCCCCAAGAATGGGCCTTCTCCTTGGCTCCTGACGCCCCTGAACTTTCCTCCGTTGATCTTTTCTTTTCTGCTCTCGGGCTCATTTATGACGAGACTGACAAGACTGCCTTTGCCGAGAGTCAGCTGGTGACCTTACGTCAGGGTAAGAGACCTGTTGAGGAGTATTGTTCTGACTTGAGGAAGATGGAGTCAGTCTCACAGAGATAGAAGCAGGTGCAGACTGATTAACTATGGGCGTCGATACAGAAGTTGTGTCTGGCAGATCCTTTACATACTAATTATGATTTCTGCAACTAAAAATTATTCATTTTATGATGAAAAGATATGATTTCTGTATCAATTCCTCATGGTTTTTAAAATCTCTGCTTGCAGTCATTCATTAGCAGACTTCTCTATTTACTTCTTGTTCATGTAATGGATGCAGAGGTGCATGGCTCGATAAAAGACACAGCTCTGAGAACTCTATCAAATGACCAGGAGTGGAAGTAAACAATTAAGTAAACAATTAATGTATCTCCTCCATGTGCGGAAGTTAAGGGCTATGTACACCTTAGAAAATGTTTTTTGTTTTTTTTTTAAATAAAAATGTGTATCAGTGTGTTTGGTGCAAATTTCTAATTACTTTTTAGTAAAAAATATTTTTACTTTTTGAGATACAGCTGCTTTGTATCCTGTATACAGAGCAGCTGCATCATGCGCTGAAAGCTGTATCCGTCAGATCAGTGGCACTGATGGGCTCAGTGACAGCGGGTCCTGCGTGTCTCTGACACACGCAGGATCGAGCAGTTACCGATCCCATCTAAGTTCATAACTTAGATGCGATCGATAACAGGTGGATCCTGCGTGTCAGAGAAAAGCAGGACCCGCTGTCACTGAACCCGTCAGTTCTGCTGATCTGATGAATACCGCTTTCAGTGCTAGATATAGCTGCTCTGTATATAGGATACGAAGCAGCTGCATCTCAAAAAGTAAAAATATTTTTTTAAATAAAGTAATTAGAAAGTTGCATCAAACACACGGATATACACACACACACACATATATATATATATATATATATATATATATATATATATACATATATAAATCTATATATATATAGATAGTTAGATATAGATACAGTCTAAAAGCAGAGGAAGCAAGTTTTCAAAGTTGTACATAGCCTTTAGGGTATGTTCACACAGCCTATTTACGGACGTAAATCGGGCGTTTATGCCCCGATTTACGCCCGAAAATAGCGCCTCAATAGCGCTGACAAACATCTGCCCATTGAAAGCAATGGGCAGACGTTTGTCTGTTCACACGAGGCGTATATTTACGCGCCGCTGTCAAATGACGGCGCGTAAATAGACGCCCGCGTCAAAGAAGTGACCTGTCACTTCTTTGGCCGTAATTGGAGCCGCTATTCATTGACTCCAATGAATAGCAGCGCTAATTACGGCCGTAATTGACGCGGCGTTCAAGCGCCTGCACATGCCGGTACGGCTGAAATTACGGGGATGTTTTCAGGCTGAAACATCCCCGTAATTTCAGCCGTTACGGACCCCCGCCGTGTGAACATACCCTAAGTCTTGCTACAGCTATGCTCGGCCCTGGACAGCTGTTTTATTTCATGTCACTTCAGTGGCCTGCCAAGATGCATAGAAACGACTTCTTGAATGAATGCATGAATGAGACTTCACACAAACACAGATTTATTTTTTGCTTTGGAGAACAGTATACAGTACAAAAAAATAAAATAAATTAGGGGCTGCTCATAGGTTTGATATCCAATTGAAGTAACCTAGGAAAATGTGTGACGCTTTTAAAGGGTAACTAAACTTTTTAGAAAACTTTTGACATGCCATAGTGACATGTCAGGAATTTTGATTGGTGACGATCCGAGCACTCAGACCCCCATTGACCGCTTCATTTTTGATCGGCTTCCCTCGGCGCGGTGTACGGGCTCAATACAAAAGTCTATGAGCACCACTAGCTTTCCGAGGAAAGCCGATCTAAAACAAAGCGGCATAGCACTCACCGAAGCGCTTCTGTTGCTTAGTTTTAGCACTCAGTGGGGTCTTAGTGCTCAGACCCTCATCGTTTAAAACTTCTGACATGTCACTATGACATGTCAAAGGTTTTTTTAAAAAAGTTTAGTTATACTTTCAGAAGCCTGAATAGCTTGAAATAGGTTTAGTCTGGTCCTCAAGGTAAAAGGTGTGTCCTCGACCTGCAAAATTCCTATCACTGTTTGCATGAGGATGTACATTGTAACACAGATCAATATATGACTGGCTAGCTGTTCCTGGTAAAAGTGAACCTCAGATGACATAGGTGAGGATGTCTCATTTCCCGCATTTCATAATGATACATGTGCACATATATGATGACACAAGCCTTGTGACCAGATGCCATTTGCTTTACAGTAAGTCATTCGAATATCTGGTTATAGCAGATGAGTATACATGTGGTATGAGGAAATTCTTAAAATAAAATGTTCACAATTTTAAATGTAGTCATTGTCTAGTCATTATCTAATATAGCATATGGTGTTGACTTTGAAACATGAAAATAGATGGTACTGAACGATGTATTTTTTAAAACTAGGAACTACTAGTGATTTTAAATATAGAAATGTGAGAAAATATCCTTCTCTAATAATAAATGTTGATATTTCACCTTAGAAATCTCAGTCAAGGATGCAGAGAATCTTCTCTATTGTGGTAAGATCATGCAAACTCATGTTTATTATGATTATACTTATAATACATTAAAAATATGCTGCGGAAAACTCCAATGGAAAAATGGAAAAAATATTTTGCAACTCAGACAGATTTATCTAGTTCTTTAGTTGCAGAATATTATGGAAATACAATGCAAGTACAATGTGGCGTGTGAGCGTACTATAACTGAAGCAAGGGCAGGTTAAAAAACAATTCCCAGCAGGATGCAGACAAGCCACAATGCTACATGGAGGGAGATTGCACAAATGTAAAACACTGATGAACAACCACTCTCATACCATTCATGAGGAGGGTGGGTTCTTAGTATTATAATTCATTCATTTTGACTTAGAGCTTAAGGGCATGGCCAGACGTGGCGGAATTGCTCTGGAATTCTGCTGCGGACAGTCCGCTGCGGTAATCCGCAGCGGACATATTCTCCATTGGTTTCCACACCTTTTCAGTTATGTTCGCGCTGACGTGGCGGAAAACTCCGCTGCGGACCATAGGCTGCGGTGCGGAATTTGGTGTCCGCAGCATACACTGGCGTTGCTGACGTCTAGCAGACTTGTTGCGGACTCATTGCGGAATTTCTCCATTGACTTCAATGGAGATTCAAAATTCTGCAATGAAATCCCCAGATGCTATGTGTGTTGCGTTGCGTATTGGTTTTTTCGAAGAGGATATCACTTCATTCTGGCTGGACCTATGTATTTCTAGGTCTCTAGCCAGACTGAGGCCCCATGCACGCAAACGTAAAAACGGCCGTAATCACGGGCTGTAATTACACACAGAAGTCTATGGTGCTCCCGTAATTACGGGTGACTACGTGTGTGCACCCGTAATTATCGGAGCGTTGCTAGGCGACATCAGGAGATAGTCACTGTCCAGGGTGCTGAAAGAGTTAAACGGTCGGCAGTAACTATTTCAGCACCCTCGACAGTGACTACCGATCACAATATAGATCAACATGTAAAAAAAAATAGAAGTTCATACTTACCTAGAACTCCCTGCTTCTTCCTGCAGTCCCGCCTCCCGGGATGACGTTTCAGTCCAAGTGACGGCTGCAGCCAATCACAGGCCAATCACAGGCTGCAGCGGTCACATGGACTGCCGCGTCATCCAGGGAGGTCAGGCTGGATGTCGAAAGAGGGACGCGTCACCAAGACAACGGCCGGGTAAGTATGAATTTCTTTTACTTTTACTAGGGAAAGGGCTGTCCCTTCTCTCTATCCTGCACTGATAGAGAGAAGGGAAGTACTCTTCACCTGAATACGCAACGGCTAATCCGCATCAATTTCCTGCACATTTTAAGCAAAGCCGCAACAGAATCTGCAATCTGCAATCTGTGCGGCATTGATGCGGACAGTGGCGGCAGAAACACGCCACGTCTGGCCATGCCCTAATGGCCACACTCACTATTGGATCAGGTTGGCTGCCCAGCACCATCTAAGTGAACAACACACGGTACTGACACCCCATTCTCCCCAGCATCACAAGACCAAACTGCATCCTGCAAAAATGATAAATATGAGGTTAGTTGATATTTTGGCCAAAATACGCAATCTCACAACACGCATCAAGGGTCCTCATTGTGTTTCAGCCTACTAGTAACACCCAAACTATTAGATCAGATGGGCTGCCAATCAACTTCTAAGTGTACAACACACAGTACTGACACCCCATTCTCCCCCACCACCACTGGAGAGAACAAAAACAGTTTTTGCCGGTTCTGTATTCTGTCTTCTCTGTTCTAAGTTTCAAAGCACTACAAAGTCTACTATTGGTCCCAGTGATGATGTGACTGGATACATGATCGCCAGGATGCCGAAAGCAGGAGGCTGCTGCTGGTTCTAACTAGACCGAGAAGAGTCCTAGCAGTGACAATAGTCACAATAACAGGGCTAATTACAGTGGAAAAGTATAGTGTAAGAAATTAAAAAAAAATAAGGTCCCCCAATGGTCTGTTTTGACCTATGAGGGACAGACCATACAAAAAATAAATAAATAAAAAAATTCACAGAAAATACCCACTCAAAAAAAGACCAATCTCCACCAATAATTGTCGTAACGCTAGCCCTGACCCAATTACCCTAAAATAGACTTGTAATATATCAAAATTATCGATATGCAATGATGAACACATATAAAAAGTCTAGCAAGAAAAATTAACTTGAATGTTTAAAAAAAGATATTGTTAATTTTTCTCAAACTATAAGCCTAAAAATCCTTAAAAAATGAGAATTTTGACTATAAAAATGATAAAAGGGAAACATCCATTGGTCAAAAAAAAGAAACAAAAATCAAATTGCTTGCCCAAGAAATAAAAAAGTTATAGCCGTCAGATTAACGCATACTAAAAACATCTAAGCCTGGTCCTAAAGTCCAAAAATATCCTGGGGCTGAACTAGTTAAACTTGAAAAATATATGTGTTTAAAACCATTTCCTAAATATTTTTTTCACCTTCCTTAAGCCGAGCATTTCCCGGACCGAACACACTGCAGAGAGCCGGGCTCCTAGCGTCATAGTTATGTACGACGCTAGGTGTCACTGCCTCTCCGCGGAGCTACTGTCCCGTACTGAAAACATTATTACAGTACAGGACAGTTGTACCAAAGCGAGGCAGGGACTCCTAGCGTCATATATAACTATGACGCTAGGAGCCCGGCTCTCTGCAGTGTGTTCGGTCCTGGAAATGCGGCCGAAATACGGACCGAACATGCTTGTGTGAACCCGGCCTGACATTTACACAAATTCTACTTATTTGTTGTTTAACTAGAAGCCACATTAGATGTTTTTTGTCCATGGACAACAGTAGCTCAATAAGCTTCATAATAATGGGTTTTACACAATGCTCTTGAGCACTGAACTAAGTTTTCCCACCTCCTAAAATCTTCCATTCCTCTTCTCATAATAGTTTTTACTATTACAACCACCCACAAAATCTCATCATGCATATATTTCTCTGATTTATAGTAGTAACACTGAAACTCCACTAAAAATACATTTACAGTACTGCATGTATGTATCAGTCTGTAATTGGGGAACATCTGCTGGAAGTATATATACCTCAACATAATTTTAGTTCCAAAACACACTGTATTGGGAGTGTACCCATTTATTCATAGACCCAGGAATCCCCTACGTGGCCACAGACTGCATCACTCCAAACATTGCCATTAGTGTGCAATAGTATATGCAATCTCCCAAAGTAGTCAAATGTAGTGGGCCTAAGAGCTACATGTGGCTCTCAAACCGCTGGTTAGAAACCTCTGATCTAGGGTATGGATGGACCTATAATAATGTTGCCATAGATATTGTAATAACTGATAGTATTCAGTAAGAGTACTTTACATTTTAAAGAGTCTCTGTCACCAGATTTTCAAACCCCTATCTGCTATTGCAGCAGATCGGCACTGCAATGTAGATAACAGTAACGTTTTTTGTTTTTTTTCAAAAACGAGCATTTTTGGACAAGTTATGACCATTTTTATATTTATGCAAATGAGCCTTTCTTAAGTACAACTGGGCGTGTTTAAAGTTATGTCCAAGTGGGCGTGTATTGTATGTGTACATCTGGGCGTTTTTACATGTTTTACTAGCTGGGCGTTGTGAATGGAAGTGTATGATGCTGATGAATCAGCATCATCCACTTCTCCTCGTTACCACCCAGCTTCTGGCAGTTCAGACACACAGCGTGTCCTCGCTCATCCGACGCGATGAAGTTCCTGTGGGAGGAAGTGAGTGAAGTCACAGCGTGATCTCGCGAGGACACGCTGTGTGTCTGTGCACTGCCAGAAGCTGGGTGGTAACGAAGAGAAGTGGATGATGCTGATTCGTCAGCATCATATACTTCCATTCACAACGCCCAGCTAGTAAAACAAGTAAAAACGCCCAGATGTACACACACAATACACGCCCACTTGGACATAACTTTAAACATGCCCAGTTGTACTTAAAGAGGCTCTGTCACCAGATTTTGCAACCCCTACCTGCAAACGCTGATGCTGCTGCAGAATCAACTGTAGCCTCTGGTGCCGATGTGGCCGTCACGATGCAGGACCTGTGAGTGACGTCACAGATCTGCACTGTCAGAAGCTGGGCGTTCTGAAGAGAAGAGGATGTTACTTCTCTTCAGAGCGCCCAGCTAGTGAAAGTATTAAAAACGCCCCGATGTACGCACATAATACACGCCCACTTGGACTTTTACTTTTAAACACACCCACTTGGACTTTTGCAAGCCTCATTTGCATAACTACAAAAATGGTCATAACTTGGCCAAAAATGCTCGTTTTTTAAAAATAAAAACGTTACTGTAATCTACATTGCAGCGCCTATCTGCTGCAATAGCAGATAGGGGTTGCAAAATCTGGTGACAGAGCCTCTTTAAGAAAGGCTCATTTGCATAAATATAAAAATGGTCATAACTTGGCCAAAAATGCTCGTTTAAAAAAAAAAAAAAAACGTACTGTTATCTACATTGCAGCGCCGATCTGCTGAAATAGGAGATAGGGGTTTGAAAATCTTGTGACAGAGCCTCTTTAACTATCAAAATGTTTTTTTTTAGCTCTGAGCTAGGCTTGTAGTATATAAGTGTGCTAGTAGGTAGAAAATAGGCAATAGCAACTAGAATTTGAATACAAACATGTACATATTCCTAAGGACAACCTCCTCTAATACTGCTGGATGCAGCTTTTGGCTTTAGTTAATAGGGAGGTGAAGAGTGGGACACCCCCTTCTTTTAGCTAAACATGCTTTATTAGTAGATATGGGGTACAGTTGGGGTTATTTGAAGGATTACATTGTATTAACATTATATGTTACCAAATTTAAATATTATTTTCTTGACAGATTGTGGTGTTGGAGGACCTTCGGTATCCAGCAGAATAGTAGGAGGTGTACCAGCAGCTTTGCAGTCATGGCCCTGGCAGGCCAGTCTACGCCTCAACGGGATTCATAAATGTGGAGCCTCATTAGTCAGCAATACCTGGCTTGTCACTGCTGCTCACTGTTTTGATTTGTAAGTGGTTATCTGTATTCTACATAGCAACCTTAATGTATTTTTTGGATTTTAATCAGAACAAATAGGAATGCGCTGTGGGTTTTGTGCTTCACTGATTGCACGGGGAGTACCGCTGGTGACACAAGCGGGATTAGGAAGAAAATGGTAAAAGCAAATACCCATAGCTACTAAATGTTTAGCTTTATTTACTAATCCCGGCATCCCCTGCCAGGCTAGAATATATAGGTGCACTTCTTGGGGCACTGTGGCTGGCAGTAGTATGGAGCATTGTGGTTGTTACTTGTGGGGACACTGTTTCTATGCCATCACTTTATGATCAATGTAGTCCGATCTCTAGGACACACACCAATCTTGAGAATGACGGGGAAGGAGCTCTGATTTAGCATGCACTAAATATTCATCTTAAAGTGTAGCTAAACGTTTGACAAACTTCTGACATGTCATAGTGACATGTCAGAAGTTTGGATTGGTGGGGGTCCGAGCACTGAGACCCCCACCAATCGCTAGAACGAAGCAGCTGAAGCGCTCGTTAAGTGCTCAGCTGCTTCGTGCCTGTTCGGCTTTTTCTGGAAATAAATGTATCGGTGTACGGATTCGATAGAAAATCTATGAGCCCGTACTCCGATACATCGGCTTTCCGGAAAAAGCCGAACAGACACGAAGCAGCTGAGCGCTCACACGAGCGCTTCAGCTGCTTCGTTCTAGCAATTGTTGGGGTGCTCAGTGCTCGGAAACCCACCAATCCAAACTTCTGACATGTCACTATGACATGTCAGAAGTTTGTTAAATGTTTAGCTACACTTTAAAGATTCTGTATTATAAAACCCAATTTGATAAAACAGATGAATATATAGTGTATTTACCAAAGGAATCACATACTGACTTGTCCTTAACCAATCCTTACAAACGATTTATAAAAAACACGTCAACCTATGCCCTTTGAATAAAAAATAGTGCATGTGGCCCCCTTATCACACTGCAAAATTAATATTGACTCCCTCAACTAAACCCCGTAAACAAATCCAGAACGCCTAAACAAATACAGACACCAGATCCCCTAAATAAATACAGACCCCTCTAATGCAGAGCCCAAACCCCTTAAATAGACCAAGCGTGCAGATACTCACCTCTCCCAATTCCTGCTGTCCTCTACGCTCCCAGGCACCACAGCAGACAACATCGTGAGGCTGGCCCCAGTGTCAGTACATTGTCAGCAGCGCCGCCTGGGAGCGAAGATGACTGCAGGAACGAGAAGAGTTGAGTCTATTTTAGATAACGCGGGGCGCCCAGGAAATTTGTTTGGTCTTGAGGGAGTCTAGCAGGGCTCCCCTATTTCCAGGTATCTCTCAGAGATTCTGGGGGATTTAGCTAGTATGTCTTAACCTCAAAACCAGTTGGAGTGAAAAATATACATGCATACACTACCGTTCAAAAGTTTGGGGTCACCCAGACAATTTTGTGTTTTCCATGAAAACTCACACTTATATTTATGAAATGAGTTGCAAAATGACTAGAAAATATAGTTAAGGTATTGACAAGGTTAGAAATAATGATTTTTATTTGAAATAATAATTTTCTCCTTCAAACTTTGCTTTCGTCAAAGAATGCTCCATTTGCAGCAATTACAGCATTGCAGACCTTTGGCATTCTAGCTGTTAATTTGCTGAGGTAATCGGGAGAAATTTCACCCCATGCTTCCAGAAGCCCCTCCCACAAGTTGGATTGGCTTGATGGGTACTTCTTGCGTACCATACGGTCAAGCTGCTCCCACAACAGCTCTATGGGGTTGAGATCTGGTGACTGCGCTGGCCACTCCATTACAGATAGAATACAAGCTGCCTGCTTCTTCCCTAAATAGTTCTTGCATAATTTGGAGATGTGCTTTGGGTCATTATCCTGTTGTAGGATGAAAGTGGCTCCAATCAAGCGCTGTCCACAGGATATGGCATGGCGTTGCAAAATGAAGTGATAATCTTCATTATTCAAAATCCCTTTTACCTTGTACAAATCTCCCACTTTACCAGCACCAAAGCAACCCCAGACCATCACATTACCTCCACCATGCTTGACAGATGGCGTCAGGCACTCTTCCAGCATCTTTTCAGTTGTTCTGCATCTCACAAATGTTCTTCTGTGTGATCCAAACACCTCAAACTTCGATTCGGCTGTCCATAACACTTTTTTCCAATCTTCCTCTGTCCAATGTCTGTGTGCTTTTGCCCATATTAATCTTTTCATTTTATTAGCCAGTCTCAGATATGGCTTTTTCTTTGCCACTCTGCCCTGAATGCCAGCATCCCGGAGTCGCCTCTTCACTGTAGACGTTGACACTGGCGTTTTGCACGTACTATTTAATGAAGCTGCCAGTTGAGGACCTGTGAGCCGTCTATTTCTCAAACTAGAGACTCTAATGTACTTGTCTTGTTGCTCAGTTGTGCAGCGGCGCCTCCCACTTCTCTTTCTACTCTGGTTAGAGCCTGTGTGTGCTGTCCTCTGAAGGGAGAAGTGCACACAGTTGTAGGAAATCTTCAGTTTCTTGGCAATTTCTCACATGGAATAGCCTTCATTTCTAAGAACAAGAATAGACTGTCGAGTTTCACATGAAAGCTCTCTTTTTCTAGCCATTTTGAGAGTTTAATCGTACCCACAAATGTAATGCTCCAGATTCTCAACTAGCTCAAAGGAAGGTCAGTTTTATAGCTCCTCTAAACAGCAAAACTGTTTACAGTGGTGCTAACATAATTGCACAAGGGTTTTCAAGTATTTTCTAATCATCCATTAGCCTTCTAACACAGTTAGCAAACACAATGTACCATTAGAACACTGGAGTGATGGTTGCTGGAAATGGGCCTCTATACACCTATGTAGATATTGCATTAAAAACCAGACGTTTGCAGCTAGAATAGTCATTTAGCACATTAACAATGTATAGAGTGTATTTCTGATTAATTTAATGTTATCTTCATTGAAAAAAACTGTGCTTCTCTTTCAAAAATAAGGAAATTTCTAAGTGACCCTAAACTTTTGAACGTTAGTGTACGTACATCTTTTCCCTCAAATCAATTTCCCCATAGAAACCAATTGTGAAAAACATCAGGGATGGGGAATGCTGTGGGTAAGAAAATGCATTTAAAGTGGTTATCTAGTAAAGACAACCCCTGTCAATATGCACTATTAGAGTATGAATGTCAAATAGGCAGTGCCGCCACTCGGGACCCCTCTTTATGAGCCAGAGCGGAAAGCATTTTAATTGCCGCATATAATAGTACATGTACTGTGTTGCCGTGCAGGCATGAGAAGCTGGCTTACGGGTAGGAACACACACAACGGATTCTCCGCAATGGATTAATTGGGGGAAAATCCTCATCGTATTACAGTAGCAGCAGTGTCGGTGAGTTTTCAATAAATCTCGTCCCCACACTGCGATAAATTTCCACCGAAAAAACACATAAATTGACCTGCAGTGCGGTTACTTCAACCGCAGCATATCAATTAATTCTGCGGATACGTAACTCTTCTGTTGCAGGTTTACCCATTGAATTCAATGGGGTGCTTAAACCTGCAACAAAGCAGTGTGTGTTGTGATATTTGCGGCGGAATCACAGCGATACGCCGCAAAAATCGCAAGTAAGAAAAAATAAAATTAAAATTATACTTACCCAGAGTTCCCTGCTTCTCCAGTATGGCCTCCCTGGATGACGTTGCGGGCCATGTGACTGCTGCAGCCAATCACAGGCTGCAGCGTCACATGGGCCTGCAACGTCATCCAGGGAGGCCGGAGCGGACGTCAGAGGAGGGAGGGGGTAAGTATGTGCAATCATTTACGCAGCGGAATATACGGCCGAAATAACGCACCATTTTTTTCGGACGCCATTCCCTGTGGTGTTCAGGGCGGATACGCTGCGTAGCTTGATTCAGTGTATCCGCACTAAATATGCTGTGTGTGTTCCTACCCTAAATATTTTTTACCTTAAATCTTAAGAGGGGTTATCTTTGTGAGGCCCCACATGGCAGTTATCTGTAAATGAATGGGAAATAATACCTTTCCATTCACACATATGGGACATCTGGTCACTAGGAACAACTGCACTGAATGTAAAGTGTGAACGAGGCCTTCTGCATAATACATATGTTGTATAGTTGTAGTAAATTATATTTTACCATTAATTATTCAATCTTTTCTCCATTACCCCTTTTTATGTCTCCACCTCAGTAATAACAGAGTTAATATGTGGACAGTAGTGCTAGGTAAAGTTTCTATTTCATCAAAGCCCGAATATGGATTAAATCTCAAACAAATCATCACTTATGAACAATATAGCAGCGAGACACACCAAAATGACATTGCGCTTCTTGAGCTGTCTGATCCAGTTAACTTTAATCAAGACATCCGACCTGTATGTCTGCCAAGCACATCTGAGAAGTTTGCGGATGACAAGTCATGCTACGTTACAGGATGGGGAGCACTTAAATACGAAGGTTAGTATTAGTACTATGCATAGTATAAGTAAAAATACCTTGTATGAATTAGCTGTGTAATATATCTATGAATCTATGAATGCTGTATTTTGTTAAATTTTTTTTATAAAGTATCTGTTAATATCATTGAAATGAGATTGGCACTTGGTTTTTTAAAGAACTGTCATTTCGTATATAGTAACTTAACTATTCCACGTAAGTCAGTATATACATATAGTAGGAAAGTCATAAATAATAAGGGATTTTTCTCTTTTTGTTTGGGGAGTCCCAGAAGGATAAGCTGATTAAAGGGTATCCTGCTCCTGGAGCCCCCAGCATTCAGTTGTAATCTATGGGGTACCTGGCAATAACTGCTCAAAATCCATGCAGCGCCACCACAGGGAACGAAGCTTTACACAGTTCCCATTAGAATCAATGGGCTGTCCGTGTAATGGAACTGTATTATTAGGAGGCATTTCACGCTGACGTAGTTTAGTTTAGGACTAGTATTTGAAATACCAGTCTCAATAAATTCCCCCTAATATTTTTAGACTTAAATTTTATTAAATAATACAGACATATTTGGTATTATCATAACTGTAGCAACCGGTTCTTTAAAGCTATACCATTATTTAAAAATGACCTGTCATGTCCTCAGAAAAGTGAATCTGGCACCACACATTTATAGCCAACTTCTCCCTGATTCTAGCACAGTTTGTTGTTGTCTTTGTAGGTGCCCCAGTTCCACCGCAATGTTTCTCCCGTCCATCTCGGGTGGCTGATATGCTAATTTATGAATAAATTTACAAATGGGCGATCCCCACCGCCCAGTTGTCAATTCGACCGAAACCGCTCTGACAGTCGTCAACGTGGAGTATAGACCTAAGCTGCTGCGATATAGCGGCTTACGTTCACATTCCTTGACACTGTATGGTGAAGACTGCCCATATGTTAAATTATTTATAAAATTAACATATCAGCCGCTTAGGACGGAGGAGGATTGCTGGTGTACTGGGGCACCTACAAAGATAAATAAACTGTGCTGGAATCAGGGAGAAACCAGCTATAAAAGTATGGCAGCAGATTAACATTCCTGAGGACATGACAGGTCCTCTTTAAGGTAATTGTTTATTAGTATAAAACAAAACAAAAAAGAATGGAAAAACTATTTTTTTTTGCATTTCCATCAAAATATAAATTATATAAAAATCACTGACATATATCCAATAGTGGTACCAAAATATAGTACAACTAGTCCTGCAAACAATCAAGGCCTTATACAACTACATTGACCTAAATTTATGACCGCTGGAAAGCCAAGAGGCAAAAATAAAAAAATTATTTTGGTCATTAAGGCCAAAAATTTCATCAAGGGGTTAAATATACCCTCGTCCTTGTTTCTGTCTTTTGTTTTAATATATCTTTGTACAGTAAATAGAATCCGTAATTTGAAAAGTAGAATATTTTGTTTGGAGGTATAGTATCATTTATTTCCTAAAAGAAGTTCCTTTGCATGCAGATTTCAAGACGATTGATCTCTAAGTAAGCAATTTGTTTAACCCCTTAAGGACGCAGCCTAGTTTTGGCCTTAAGGCTCAGAGCCCATTTTTCAAATCTGACATATTTCACTTTATGTGGTAATAACGTCGGAATGCTTTAACCTACCCAAGCGATTCTGAGATTGTTTTCTCGTGACACATTGGGCTTCATGTTCGTGGTAAAATTTGGTCGATATATTCAGTGTTTATTGGTGAAAAATTGCAAAATGTAGAGAAAATTTTGAAAAAATTGCATTTTTCAGAATTTAAATTCATCTGCTTGTAAAAAAGAGGGTTATACCACCCAAAATAGTTACTAGTTCACATTTCCCATATGTCTACTTCAGATTGGCATAGTTTTTTGAACATTCTTTTATTTTTCTTGGACGTTACAAGGCTTAGAACATAAACAGCAATTTCTCATATTTTTAACAAAATTTAAAAAGCCTTTTTTTTAAGGTACCTCTTGAGTTCTGAAGTGGCTTTGTGGGGCCTATGTATTAGAAACCCTGATAAAACACCCCATTTTAAAAACTAGACCCCTCAAAGTATTCAAAACAGCAGTTAGAAAGTTTTTTAACCCTTCAGGCATTTCACAGGAATTAAAGCAAAGTGGAGGTGAAATTTGCAAATTTCATTTTTCTTGCTGAATTTCATTTTTATTCATTTTTTTTTCTGTAACAGAGAAGGTTTTACCAGAGAAATACTACTAAATATGTATTGTCCAGATTCTGCAGTTTTTAGAAATGTCCCACATGTGGCCCTACTGCGCTCGTGGACTAAAACACAAGCCCTAGAATCAAAGATGCACCTAGTGCATTTTGAGTCCTCTTTTTTATTAGAATATATTTTAGGCAGCATGCCAGGTTTGAAGAGGTGTTGAGGTGTCAAAACAGTAGGAATCCCCCAATAGTGACCCCATTTTGGAAACTACACCCCTCAAGGAATTCATTTAGGGTTGTTGTTACCATTTTGACCGCACAGTTTTTTCACAGCACGTATTTGAATTGGGCTCTGAAATGAAAAAAATGTCATTTTTTCCAATAAAATTTCATTTGTGATCAAAATTTCTTATTTTCACAAGGAACAAAATACCCCATTTTGTTTCCCAATTTGTCCTTAGTGTGGCAATACCCCATTTGTGGTGATAAACTGCCGTTTGGGCCCATGGGAGGGCTCAAAAGGAAAGGAGCGCTATATGTTTGTTGGAGTCCAGATTTTGTTGGATTGGTTTTCGGGTGCCATGTCGCATTTGCAGAGCCTCAGAGGTATCAAAGCAATGGAAACCCACCAAAAGTGACCCCATTTTGGAAACTACACCCCTCAAGGAATTCATTTATGGTTGTTGTTAGCATTTTGACCACACAGTTTTTTCACAGCACCTATTTCAATTGGGCTGTGACATTAAAAAAATGACATTTTTTCCAATAAGATGTAATTTTTTACCAAAATTTCTTATTTTCACAGGGAACAAAATACTCAATTTTGTTGCCCAATTTCTCCTGAGTGCATCAATACCCCATTTGTGGCAATAAACTGCCGTTTGGGCCCATGGGAGGCCTCAGAAGGGAAGGAGCGCTGTGTGTTCTTTGGAGTACAGATTTTGCTGGTTTGGTTTTCGGGTGCCATGTTGCATTTGCAGAGCCCCAGAGGTATCAAAGCAATGGAAACCCACCAGAAGTGACCCCATTTTGGAAACTACACCCCTCAAGGAATTCATTTATGGGTAATGTGACCATTTAGACTCCATAGTTTCTTCACAGAACTAATTTGAATTGGGCTGGGAATTAAAAAAATATATATTTTTTCCAATAATATGTCATTTTAGCTCAACAATTCTTATTTTCACAAGAAATAAAATACTCCATTTTGTTGCCCAATTTGTCCTGAGTGCGGCAATATCCCATTTGTGGTGATAAACTGCCGTTTGGGCCCATGGGAGGGCTCAGAAGGAAAGGAGAGCTGTGTGTTCTTTGGAGTACAGATTTTGCTGGATTGGTTTTCGGGTGCCATGTCGCATTTGCAGAGCCCCAGAGGTATCAAAGCAATAGAAACCCACCACAAATGACCCAATTTTGGAAACTACACCCCTCAAGGACTTCATTTATGGGTGTTGTGACCATTTTGACCCCATAGTTTTTTCACAGAACTTATTTGAATTGGGCTGGGAATGAAAACAAAATTATTTTTTTCAAATAATATGTAGTTTTGGCTGAAAATTTCTTATTTTCACAAGAAACAAAATACCCCATTCTGTTGCGCAATTTGTTCTGAGTGCCGCAATACCCCATTTGTTGTGATAAACTGCCGTTTGGGCCCATGGGAGGGCTCAGAAGGAAAGGACCACCATTTGGCCTACTGGGCATTTTCTAGTGCGAAGTCATGTATGCAGAAGCCCCTGAGGTACCAGTACAGTTGAAACCTGCAAGAAGTGACCCCGTTTTAAAAACTACACCCTTAAGGCATTCATCTAGAGGTGTAGCGAGCATTTTGACAGGAGACATACACCCCATAAACTGTAATGTGGGTTCTCCCGGATATGGCAATATCCTACATGTGGCTGTTATCAGCTGCCTGGACACACAGCAGGGCCCAGAGGGGAAAGACGAGGGGGGGGGATAAGCTGTGCGGAGGGCATCAGGGTAAGTAAAATTGGGGTAAATTATAAACCAAGGGATGTATGATAAATTTTAAAACACTTTCATACAGAGCTCTGGTTGTTCGGGACACGTGTCACATTGATATATTGTGTCATCCATTATCGCCCTCTTATAGCAGACTTTGCACCTCTTTTGACTTTTTCCCTTCTTGCCAGTTTGGGGAACTTCTCCTGGAAAGTGTTGCCCTGGTACGATGCGTGTGGGCTCGCTTCAAGAAGTACTGGGTGCCCCCCCTTCTTGGTCCCTAAAGATTAGGTTCTTGATAATCACCTCTTGAAATTCCAGGAAAGTTCCCGTCTGGCCTGCACATTGACGTAGCACGCACGCATTGTACAATGCCATCTGTATGATGTGCACGGCCAGCTTCTTATACCACACCACATAGCGCTGTAGGGCTTCAGGGCTTGATCTTACAAGTCCATCCCTCACATGTACCTATTGTAGTCCAGGATGCAGTCTGGTTTGGGGGTGGCCTTTCTTTCATATATCCTAAACCTGTAGGTATACCCTGATGCACTCTCACAGCTTATACATCTTCACGCCATACCTTGCCCTCTTACCCGGCAGGTACTGGCGGAATTGAACCCTCCCTTTAAAATGTACCAGGGACTCATCAATAGAAATACACTTCTCGGGGGTGTATGCTTGGGAAAACCGGGCACTGGAACGGTCTAATAGGGGTCTCCGTTTATACAAACGGTCAAAACTGGGGCCATCTCGGGGTGGGCACGGCTCATTATCAGTATAATGTAAGAAGCGAAGTATTGCCTCATTTATTGATTTTTTTAGGTTCCAGTTCAGTTCTGAAGTTGCTTTGAGGGGCCCATATATTAGAAACCCCCATCAAACACCCCATTTTAGAAACTAGACCCCTCAAAGTATTCACAACAGCATTTATAAAGTTTATGAACCCTTTAGGTGTTTCACAAAAATTTAGAGCAAAGTAGAGGTGAAATTTACATTTTTTTTTTGTCAGAAAATCCTCTTTATACCTTTGTTTTTATAACACAAAAGGATTTATCAGAGAAACGCAAATTAATACGTATTGCCCAGATTCTGCCGTTTTGAGAAATATCCCACATGTGGCCCTAGTGTGATAATGGACTGAAGCACCGGCCTCCGAAGCAAAGGAGCGCCTAGTGGATTTTGAGGCCTCTTTTTTATTAGGCACCATGTCCGGTTTGAAGAGGTCTTGTGGTGCCAAAACATTGGGAACCCCCCAAAAGTGACCCCAATTTGGAAACTAGACCCCTTGAGGAATCCATTGTAGTTTTTTTGGGGTGCATGCGGCTTTTTGATCAGTTTTTATTCTATTTTTAGGTGGCGTGGTGACTAAAAAACAGCAATTGTACGATTGTTTTTTTTTTCGTTTTTTTTTACAGCGTTCACTGTGCGCTATAAATGACATATTCACTTTATTCTGCGGGGCGATACGATTACGGCGATACCAGATGTTTATAGTTTTTTTTTATGTCTTATGGCGTTTGCACAATAAAATACGTTTTGTAAACAATCATTCACTTTTTGTGTTACCTTATTCTAAGAGCCAGAACGTTTTTATTTTTCAATCAATAAAGCCGTGCGAGGACTTATTTTTTGCGTAACGAACTGTAGTTTCGATCAGTACCATTTTTAGGTACATGCGACTTTTTGATCTCTTTTTATTCCATTTTTTGGGAGGTGAAGTGACCAAAGAATTGTTATTGTGGTTCGGTTTATTATTATTTTATTTTACGGCGTTCACCGTGCGGGATAAATAACAAAATAATTTTGTAGTTCAGGCCGTTACGGACGCGGCGATACCAATTATGTATAGTTTATTTGTTTGTTTATATATTTTTATTAATAATAAAGGACTGATAAGGGAAAAAGGGGGATTTTTACTTTTAATACTTTTAAATCTTTTATTTTCTTATTTTTACACATCTTTTTTTAACTTTTTTTTTACTTTATTACTTTGTCCCACTAGGGGACATGAGGGCAGGAGGCCCTGATCGCTATTCTAATACACTGCACTACATGCGTAGTGCAATGTATTAGAACTGTCAGCTACCCACTGACAGCAAGCATAGTGGGTCCTGACGTTGTCAGGACCCACTAGGCTTCCGTCTATGGCAAAGCCGGACGCCATTGTTTGGTGTCCGGTTGCCATAGTCACCATCGCCGGCCGCTATCGCGTAGCAGGCCGGCGATGGCAGCTTAACCCCTAAAAAGCCGCGATCTCTATAGAACGCGGCTTTTAAGGGGTTAATCAGCGGGGACACAGCGATCGGTCCCCGCTGTAGGAGCTGTGACAGCTGCTGAACAAGACAGCAGCGTCACAGCTCCTGTATGTGTCGGGAGGACGGCCGAAACAGCCGTTACTCCCGAGACGTACTATTACGGCATGGAGCGCGAACGATACAGCTGCCATGACGTAATAGTACGTCAAGGAGCGGGAAGGGGTTAAAGGCTACGTAAACCTTTGTGGCTTTTTGAAAAAAAACTTTGAATGCATGTGTTTAGTGATTTTAAACATTTTTCTATTAGACATTTATTCAAATTGTTATATTGTTTTAGCGCTGCAGTTTCTATGTATCCACTATACATGAAAACTGCATTTCGATGCAGTTCTTATGTAAGGTGGATACATAGAAGCTGCAGCACTAAAACAAAATAAAATTTGTAATAATAGTTTATTAGAAAAATGTGTAAAACTAACACTAAACATACATTTAAGAGGTTGGACATTTATGGCATATGTGCAGAATATGCCATAAATGTCCGATAGATGTGTGTCCTACGTCTAAACCCGCATCTGCTCTAGAATGGAGCCCCCTGACCCCTGTCCAATCATCTCTTTCGCTGCTTTCCGGCCACTGACTGACGCAATGTTCGGGGGTATGAAAACAGCTGAGCTAGCAGAGTTTTGCTGCTTCCATAATTACCATAGAAGTGAATGCGAGTCACAGAAACAGCGTAGCTCAGTGAGCCTGCTATTTCCGTACTCCCGACCACCTCGACAGTGGCAGGAGACAATGGCAGGAGAGCAGCAAAGAAAGAGAAGGTAGGAAGGAGGTCAGGGCACCCTGTTCTAGAGATAGATGCAGGTCCCAGAGACATATCCTGTGGATATGCCATAAATGTCCAAGATGAGAAAACCCCTTTAAATATACACAAGTAGATACATAGCCTTTAAAATATGCATGCGTGGACATGTCTGTGTAAACACAGATGCTACTTCAGCTGTTGGGCCAATAATTCCTCATGAGGACCTCATTGGTAAGTCATACACATCTACTAGTGAACAACTGTACAAAGTATATACACTCCTCAACATTGAAATTGTAACACCAAGAAGGGGAAGCCATAAGGTTATGCAAATTGAGGAAGTAACAGGTGTCGCTAAGATCTGCAAATGATCAGATTTTCAAGCATCTAGCTCCAATCTGTGGCATGTGGGAGGGGTATAAAAGCGAGATTAAAAGCAACGTTTTATAGCCAAATGAAACCTCAAAAATCGGATCAAGTGATGTGGGATGATTGTGCGATGCCTCCTTTTCGACAACGTGGCAGTTATCACTACTTGTCACAAACTGAGAGGGACAGAATCCTTGAACTGAGAGACCTTGGTTTATCACTCCGGCAGATCACTACACACCTATGTGAGATGTCAGCACTGTCCTGGAGGTTGGGAGAACAACAACAAATGGGAATGACAGCAAGAGGTGCGCGGAGGCGAACTTCTGCACAGACGGATCGTCTAATTGGAAGAATGACACGTAGTGATCCATTCTGTACTGCAAGGGAAATTGGAAGTCACATCCCAATCCTAGGGTGGCAACCAGTGTTGACACAAACAATCAGAAGGTGTTTGCACAACATTGGGCTATGAGCCAGACATCCATCCATCAGGTGTTCCATTAATCACACGCCACCGCTCTCAAAGGCTATCATGGTGCACAGCAAAATAGCAATGGTGGCTGGGATGGAGATCTATCCTCCTCAGGAATGAGTCCCGCTTTTGTCTCAGATGCAATGATAGCCGGAGTTTGTTCTAGAGACCACGTGGGCAACGCCATAAAAGGCCTTCACAAGGGAATGTAACACCGGTCCTACTCCCGGGATTATGGTGTGGGGTGGCATAATGTACAGTAGCAGGACCCTCATTTTAGGTACACTAACAGCTCGGTGTTACATTGATTTGGTTGTGGAACTAGTGGTACGGCCATTTCTCTAAAGTGTCCCAGAAGCCGTTTTTCAACAGGACAACGCCAGGCCGCATGTTGCTCGTGCTACTGTGAGAAGCCTGCATGGCCTAAACATGCTACCATGGCCTGAGCATCTCCGTACTTGTCTCCCATCAAGCACATCTGGGACGTCATTGGTCGGCAATTGCAAAGGGAGCTGCCAGCAGCCAATCTTGATGATTTGTTTGCCCAAGTGCATACTCAATACTGAATAAATCGTGATGTTTGGAATATTTTATTTCCATTTTTTCATTATTTGCAGACCATTAACATGTCTATCGATCCTGTGATTCCCACAATTCCAAAACTTTTCCTTCTTGGTGTTGCAATTTCAATGTTGAGGAGTGTGTGTAGATATATATATATATATATATATATATATATATATATACATACATATATATATTTATATATATATAGTACCTATTCTAGCATTTCGAGAATAAATAAGACAAATTGTTCCAATTCCAAATGGCTAAAAATAAAAATGTTATAAGACAAAAAAAGGGAATTTCCTGGTAGCACTATAGCTTTATAATATAAACTGTGATTTTGTTCCATTACAGGCCCGTCATCACCAATTCTACAGCAAGCTCAAGTAAAGATAATAAACTCAGATTTATGTGGAAGCGTACAGATGTATGGAAATGTTATAAATCCATCCATGATATGTGCTGGATATGTAGAGGGAAAAATTGATGCATGTCAGGTAAGTTAGTGCAGTATAAGCTATGTTCTATTAACACTGCACTTGGTCACACATTTGGCTAATGAAAGCCTATGGGCATGTTGGCATATATATTGGGAAGTGTTCCTGACATTTATAAAAGCTCAATATCTCTCAAACAGTTGAATTTATTTGTTAGCTTTATAAAGTAGCTAATATGTCATTTTTCTCCAACCTAGCGTGATTCTGGAGGTCCACTTGTATCCACTCAAAATAACGGCAAGTGGGCGCTTATTGGGATTGTCAGCTTTGGAGATGGATGTGCCTTACCAAATAGGCCTGGTGTCTACTCTAGAGTCACATATTTGCGCAGCTGGATCACTAAAAAATCAGGCCTGTGATGTACAACTTTTTCCACTAAAGATATAACTATGAAATATGAAGATTACAACATGTCCAGAGCACTTTCAGATAATGAACATGAAGACATTGAAGGCAGGAAAGTTCTATTCCAGGAAAATATAGCTGCCCATTTGCACTTGAAAGATGACAAGAAGTTGTAATTTTATTGTTCTACTCCAGTCAAAGACATACCCAAGAAAGCATCCATATAAGAAATACCCTAAAAAAAAGGAGTTGGCCGTACAATGACCACTTTCCTATTAATCAAAGTATTCCCAGCCTGAATCATTGGAAATGCCTGTTTTCCCAGCTGCTGTACAAACAAAGGAAAAAAAGAGGAAAAAATACTTATGGGACAATCCTATGGAGATATCAGACTCGTGGTCCATCTTATTTTTTGACCATAATAAGGGGCAAGTTTATTAAGAAAGAAATGAACATATAACCAGCACTTTGCAGATCAGAAGTTGATCACAAACGTATTATTCTTTTAATTGTTAGATGTATTCCTGTTATACAGGATTGTCTATGGCATATTGCATTGAGTCAATGTAAAAGTTTTTGTCAAGATTTTAACTTTTCTATATCTTTGTAGCAATGTATACAGTAGATCTGGCAAAGTACAAGTAATACTACTATGTACATTTTAGCACACTGCACTATTCTCAAATGTTAACTAGCGGGTCTGATAATTGTAACATTGTCTTGGAGGACAGAAAAGTAACTTGAAGTTTATTTCTACCTTTGAATATCATTTTACAGTTTACTTACTGTATAGATATCATCATAGAAAGCTCAGTAAGTAACTTTGTACAATCATTGCATTACGTGTCTTGTATTCATCCTCAGTTACAGCTTATATTATAGCCCAAAGCTGCATTCCCAAATTTAGCAGTGGATTTGCTGCAGGTTTCGGGCCTATGCATTGCGGCATGCTCTGCTTTCATTGTAAATTGTTTCCACTACATGTGGTTGGGGTTTAGAAAACCACATCCACTTGTATTTGGACTGTAAATTGCTGCAATTCTAAATCTACACCGCATATCCACAGAATATCTGCCATGTCTGAACATGACCTAAGTTTTTCCTATTTCAGATAAGTATACAATGCCTGGTGTAAGGTCTAAACTTCTCAGAACACCAGAGCAAGCTCGGTGCAGGACATTGAGCCAGCAAGGAATGCTGGGAGATTCATATCTGAAGTCAGCAGAATTAGGAATGTAAATCAGGATCAGTACAGTCAAGTAATGTCACATATTTACAAAGTTACTCAAGTTTATATATATGTAGAGTTATTAAATATGTGAATTGTTGCTTGAAGGTCAATATTTGCTTTAAAATGCATCAGTAATGCCACAGCAATGAATAGTGTGCACTGTTTTATAAGTAGCATGAACTGAATATAGTATGATAAAGGAAAAAGAAATAAAAATGAGATACTACAATTCGTTCTGGAGTCACTAGTGTGACTGGCACACTTAAAACTTTTTTTGCAAGATTACTTGTACTGAATACAAACTGACTGCACTTAAATATATTTCTGCACTAATTCAGTAGGTATAATATTATGTAATCATTGGTTCTCTTATATAAGTGTATGTAAGTAATTGTTCAATTTTGCACTACACTATTAAATGTTTATCATTTAACACTTATTTAACATGTATAGTTCTGTGCCGTTTTGTGTATTTTATGTTTGTCTGTAAATGGTGATTTATATCCCTTGTCTAATTATTTTTCGATAAAGTTGTATATACCCATCCTGTGAGCTGGTATGAAATTATCAAAGCTTATTTAACTCCTTAAAGAGGTTTCCGCAAATTAATGTGTTGTTGTTTTTTTTTAAAAATAAAATTAAAGGTTATACAATTTTCCAATATACTTTCTGTAATAATTCCTTACTGTTTTCAAGATCTCTGCTAGTTATTATTCAGTGGGAACATTCATTGTTTACTACAAGTGGATAAAATTTTGTTCTGGTCATGTGATGGACACACAGGTGCTGGGTGTAAAGGAATCGCTACTTGAGCAATACCCCAGATTTCAAGTTTATGGAATTGCTATTCGAGCTATTCCCCAAAGACAGCTGGAGACTGTCTTGATCAAGCGTGCAGGTAAATCAGCTACCTCAAGTCCGCCCCACTCTGGTCAGCAGAGTATAAGGCTATTCTATGGTCTTCACCAGAGCCCACCGCAAGGCAGGTTGGATTTGACTGCATAGAACCCAGGTTGCTTTTACAGAATACGGTGTTGGACAGGAGGTGCAACTGCAGGCAATACCGGAACGGATAACCAAACAAGCCGCAGGGGTAATCAACAAACAGAGTTAAAAACCAGGAGTTACTAAAAGTCCAAATAGCAAAGCAGAAGAATACCAGGGAGTTGCAGAGGTCAAAATCAGCCGAGAGCAGAATTTACAAATCAGTGAGCAGAGGGTAAATTCAAAGACGAAGCCGGAGTCGAGTTCCAAGAGTCAAAGCGGTCAAGGTGATACCGGGTGTAACTAGGAGCTTGATCACACAAATGCATACACAAGAAATCACAAGCAACAATGAGACAAACTGAACAGATTCAAATTCTCCACCCTTGCCCCTGATAGGACGCAGACAGAGAAATTAGATTGGCTCTGCATAAAAAACCAGGGCCACCCAGAAGCTTGGCAAGTAGTCATATCAACCTTAAAGTGACGAAACGTTTCCTAACACTGGGATTGTTACAGTTACAGAATGTGTATCAGGGCTCTGTCTTCTAACTGCCTGCAAATTCAATAAGCGTCTCGCTCTCTCCAATAGGGAACTTGTCAATTTCCTAAGGGCAACTACTTCCAGGAGACCCTCGCTGAGCGGCTCAACTGATGTCCATATAGCAGATCACATATTACCAATGCAATGACAAGATAAAAGGAAGAGGTGGAACGGATGAGTTAGTCAGTCAATAAATTAGGATGGAAATATCTCTTGAAAAAATCAGATTACCACCTACCCATACAATTTAGCTCTTCTTAAGTTATGCCCACCGCATCAGCAAAAGCAGCTGCACCGATGCAGAAATGTATTCCAAAATCAGATGGCGATAAGCCAAAGATGGGTCAAACACTTTTTGAAGAGAAACATTAAGTTTACATTTTATAAAAGGGGAATTGTCCTGGTGAACCAAGAAGGAGGTACTTAGTGCACGGATAGCAGAGAAATTACTGTTAATATTAACTGGACAACAAGCAAGTACCTGATTTTTAAATGGATAGCTAGGTACCTTGACCATAGGCATCTGTTTTTTAACGACAGACATGAAGTTTAGGGCCTGTTTACATCAGCGTTGCTCTTTCGTTGAGTGGTTCCGACAGAGGTTTCTGTCGGGTTAACCCCTCAACAGAAAGGCAAACTGAAACCTTAGCTTCCGTTTCCCTCACCATTGATCTCATAAAGTTACAGTGCGGGTCGCCGAATGCATAAAAGTCGGTAACGCTCTGCCGACTCAATAACTGCAGAGTTCCAAGCCTCCTCTGACATTAACATGTACGCAAAAACTGTGTGCAGGGAGCTTCATGGCATGGGTTTTCATGGCCGATCAACTGCATGCAAACCTTACATCACAAAGGACAATGCCAAGTGTCGGATGAAGTAGTGTAAAGCACGCCGCCATCAGAGCAGTGGAAACGTGTTCCGTGGAGTGATGAATCACTCTTCTCTATCTGGGAGTCTGATGGATGAGTCTGGGTTTGGTAGATGACAGGAGAACATTCCCTGCCTGACTGCATTGTGTCAACTGTAAAGTTTGGTGGAGGAGGTTGTTTTGCTATGGGGTTGTTTTTTAGGGGTTGGCCTAGGTCCCTTAGTTCCAGTAAAGAAGAGGCTGGACGCAGCCCGCAGGGCTTCAGGGGAAGCCGACATGACTGGACATAGGAGGGAAAGGGTTAACTAGATAGGAGAGGTAGGGGGAGGTAGATGAGAGGTAGGGAGGAGTTAGGGGACATTACTAGGTTTCCCGCTGTTTTCGGCAGTGAGCCGGAAGCAGCGGGAGAAGGAGCAAGTAAAATTTAGAGCTCCTGCTGTTGTCCCGCTCTGTGCTGACCTGCCATGTCGGAGGTCGGCATTCTTGCACAGCTGCGTGCGGCAGCTGCATTCCACGGTCCCGGCTGGTTAGAGGAGACCGTGGCTGCACTGACTAGACTCCCGGGGGCCGACTCATCGCTACGTCAGGCCCGGCGCCCGAGGTCAGTTGCGCAGGGGGACAGGGTCCCCTCCCCCGGCCCCCTCCCTAGTGATAGTCCTGTGGCGGCGGGGGGGGGGGGGACTTGGCAACACCCGCTCCTGCTCGGATGAGGCAGAGAGCGGCGTTGGGGGCGACGGTGGCTCGGGCCGGGTCTCCCCGTCGCTCCCGGCGGTCCCGCCCTCCAGAACGCCTCAGCCCGGAGGTGGTCCCGCGGACACGGCGTCGCAGGGGGAGCCCTACAAAGGATGCTGCAGGCCAGGCAGCTGGGAGGGCCGCCACTTCCCAGGCCCTGCGTCCTGGCAGGAATCCCCAGCCGCGACGAGGTCCGGTGGTAACCAGGGAGTCGCAGGCCGGGCTCCCTGTCACCCCTCCCCCATCGGATGCAAGAATTGGGGAACAAGCTACGGCCGCCCCGCATCATGATGTTCCGGCCAGGGGGCAGGCTTCATCGAGACCGTCGAGGAGGACGCCTAGAGCTGCAGCGGCGACGAGACAACAGATCCGGTCGGAAGTCTGGGTCCCCGCGGTCGGGCGGCAGGTTGCCGGCCCGTCTGTCAGCGCATCGTTGTCCCCGTGTCGGAGATGTCGGTGGGATGGCCAGTCGTCTGCGAGAGAGGAACTGGAGGAAGGCGAACTGGACGATTTTCAGCGAGTTCAGGATGGTCCGGCTGACGGGAATACAGCGCCTGTGCAGCCCGGTGAGTGCATAACTCCGTCTTTGCCATATCCAGCGATTTTTATGTCGGGTGGCGGTGGGGGGGCGGCAAGCGTAGCATCGGCTGCCGGGAGCGGCGCGGTCGGGCGCGACGGCGCGGGTTTAGCAGATTTGGTGGGTTGTTTGCGAGAGCTGGTCGGGCATCTTGATAAGGCGGCGGCGCCAGTAGTTACGGCCGTTTCCCCGGCGGTAGTTTGGGAAGGCCCCCGGGAGGTGGGATCGTTACAGTCGCGTCCCGGGTTGGTGGTGGCGGCTACGGAGGCGGTCGCGGTATCAGTACAGACCGAGGCCCAGAAAGATGGCGATAGGGTGCGGATTGATGATCGTGCTCGCGGGGAGGTGTATGTTTGCTTCGAAGGTCCGTTGGGGGCGCATTTAAAGCAGGAGGTGCGTGAGCGGATCTGGAAGGACGAATATGTTGAGATTTTTTCTCTCCTGCCGATTGCTAAGTTCAACTTGGATAAAAGCAAGCGGGACGAGAGTAAGAAGGAGGAGGAGGAACGTCGGCGGTATAGGCTTATCCTGCAGACGTTCGTCAATTGGTCGCAGGCGTTTGCCATTTTAGCCAGCGTGATCGGAGAGAAGGCGCCGGAAAATTGTTCGGCGCTGTTTTGCTATTTTGATGGTATTGGGGAGTCTCATAGGGCATAAGGGGGGCAGGCGTGGTTAAGATACGACGAGCAATTCCGTCAGCGAAAAGCAGTGCGGCCGGCGATTCGGTGGGACCAGAAGGATATTGCGCTCTGGTTGAGGGTTACGGCGCCGGTTAAGCAGTCCTTTCCCGGGAGCGCCGGCCAAGGAGGTCAGTACAGCCAGGCCGGTCAAGTTTCAGGGGCAAAAGTGGGATTCTGCTGGCAATTTAACGATGGCCAGTGTAAGTTTGGGGCCACGTGTAAGTTCAAGCATGTGTGTTCAGAATGTAATGGTGCATCCCACGGGGCTGCCAAATGTATGCGGAAGAAGCGTTCAGGGAACCAGTCCTCCTCGGCTAGTCAAGGGGGTGTCGCCGGTGAGGGTGGAAAGGATGGCCCCGTATTTAAATGAGTATCCGGATAGGGCGGGGGCCAAGCTCCTTTACGAAGGGTTTTGTGTTGGTTTTATTATTCCTCCGCCTCCCTATGAGGTCCCGGTTATGCGGCGGAATCTTAAGTCGGCTTACTTGCACGCCGAGGTCGTGTCGGAAAAACTGTTTAAAGAGGTTTCGTTGGGTCGCATGGCAGGGCCTTTTGTTGATCCGCCCATAGAAGGTTTAGTGGTGTCCCCGTTGGGCATCGTTCCAAAGCGCGAGCCCCGGAAATTTCGTTTAATCCAGCATTTATCGTTTCCCAAGGGCGCGTCGGTAAATGATGGGATTGATCATGAGTTATGCTCCGTAGTGTATACATCATTCGACAAGGCGGTGGGGCTAGTTCGTGCTGCGGGTCCCGGCGCGCTGTTAGCAAAAACCGACATTGAGGCGGCGTTCCGGTTGTTGCCGGTGCATCCAGACAGCCAACGGTTGTTGGGTTGTTTTTGGAATGGGGCTTTTTACGTGGATAGGTGTCTTCCGATGGGGTGTTCCCTTTCTTGTGCGTATTTCGAGGCGTTTAGTACCTTCGTGGAATGGGTGACAAAGGGAGTAGCCGGGGTCGACTCGTTGATACATTACTTGGATGATTTCTTGTGCGTCGGCCCGGGGGGGTTCGCCGGTTTGCGGTAACTTGCTTCATTCATTGCAGAAGGTGGCGAGGGATTTTGGAATCCCTTTGGCGTCTGAAAAAAGGGCAGGCCCGGTATCGACCATTTGTTTTTTAGGGATCGAAATTGATTCGGTGGCAATGGAGTGTCGTCTTCCGGCGGATAAGCTAGGGTCTTTGAGGCAGGAGGTACGTCGGGTTTGTAGGTTAAAGAAAATTACGTTGCGTGATCTTCAGTCGTTGCTGGGGAAGTTGAATTTTGCTTGCCGGATTATGCCGATGGGGAGGGTCTTTAGTAGGCGGTTGGCTGCGGCGACGGTGGGGGTTCGTGCGCCACATAACTTTGTGCGGCTCAAGGAGGAGCATCGGGCTGATTGGCAAGTTTGGGATGAGTTTTTGGGCCGGTATAACGGCCACTCGCTATGGATGGCTCCAGCGCAGGATACGAGTGATTTACAGATTTTTACGGATGCGGCTGGTGCAGGTGGGTTTGGAGCCTATGGGGGTGGTCCTTGGTGTGCAGGAAACTGGCCGGCTAGCTGGGTGTCCAGTGGACTCACGCGGAATCTGGCCCTGCTCGAGCTGTTCCCTATCGTGGTTGCGGCGACCATTTGGGGGGACAGGCTCAGGGATAAGAAGGTTCGTTTTTACTGCGACAACATGGGGGTGGTGCTGGCCACTAATAACATTACTGCATCCTCTCCTCCGGTAGTTCAGTTGTTGCGACATTTAGTCTTGGTGTGCTTGTCTTTGAACGCGTGGGTGGTGGCGGTGCATGTGCCGGGGGTACAGAATTGTATTGCTGATGCTCTTTCTCGCTCGCAGTGGGACCGATTTCGGGAATTGGCACCGGGAGCGGACCGTCTTGGTTTGGCTTGTCCGGAACATCTCTGGGATCTGGTCTCGGTCCCGTAGGGCACTTGGTGGAAAGGTCGTTGGCGCGCACAACGTGGAGTGCTTATTCTGCCTGTTGGAAGCATGTTGGCCATTTCACATCCAACCTCGGTGTCACGTGTCTTTTCTCAAGGTGGGGGAGGAGGAAAAAGAAGGGATAAGTAAAGGCTCATTAACGCACGACTCTACTTAGGCAAGTCAAGAAGAGGCTGGACGCAGCCCGCAGGGGAAGCCGACATGACTGGATATAGGAGGGAAAGGGTTAACTAGATAGGAGAGGTAGGGGGAGATAGATGAGAGGTAGGGAGGAGTTAGGGGACGTTACTAGGTTTCCCGCTGTTTTCGGCAGTGAGCCGGAAGCAGCGGGAGAAGGAGCAAGTAAAATTTAGAGCTCCCACCCTCCCGCCCTTTGTTTGGTTATCCCTTGTGGTTCATGTGAGTTTGTCTATAATCATCGTTTACTGTATTTCTTATCTAACATGTTGTTTTATTTTCTTTCGGAGTAGGTCCAGGTGTCATAGCAGCTGGCGGGGGGAGTCCTTGAGGTCGGTCAGTACGAAATGGTGGGGGGGTCGCATCGGGGGTATGCGTCCCCCAAAAAAGGTACATGGTGGAAGGCTTCATAGGGTGTTATCCCTTTGAGGTGGACTTCTGGTGGTTGGGGCCATCTGCAGAGGTGATCGGTGCTTCCGAGCTGGTTTACGGCTGGAGGTAATGTCTTGGTGGTGGTGCAGATGGCTAACTCGAGGTATAAAAGGAATATCTAAAAATGGCTTCAAGGACTTCCCCTGCTCGGATTAATGTTAACGTTAAATGTTATTTATGATTATGACCCATGTTGGGTCATGTGAATTATTAGGAGGAATTCTCTGGTTGGATTCCTAATTAGTTATCCGAATGTTTCGGATTTTAAATTGCATTTTACAAAATTGTGAAATTAATAAACGGCTGCTGTGGCCATTTCACATCCAACCTCGGTGTCACGTGTCTTTTCTCAAGGTGGGGGAGGAGGAAAAAGAAGGGATAAGTAAAGGCTCATTAACGCACGATTCTACTTAGGCAAGTCAAGGGAAATCTTAATGCTTTAGCATACCAAGACATTTTTGATAAATGTATGCTTCCAACTTTGTGGGAACAGTCTGGGGAAGGCCCTTTTCCATTTTCTGTTTCAGAATGACTGTGCCCCAGTGCAAAAAGCAAGGTCCATAAAGGCATAGTTGGGTGAGTTCAGTGTGGAAGAACTTGACTGGTCCAAACAGAGCCCCGACCTCAATCCCTTGAACACCTTTAGGATAAACTAGAACAGAGATTGCAGGCCAGGCCCTCTCGTCCAACATCAATATCTAACCTCACAAATGCTCTTCTGGATGAATGGGCAACATTTTCCACAGACACACTTCAAAATCTTGTAGAAAGTCTTCCCAGAAGAGTGGAAGCTGTTTTATCTGCATAGGGAGGACCAACTCGATATTAACCCTTCACGCTTTGGCAGGGGCGTAGCTAAAGGCTCACGGGCCCTGGTGCAAAAATTCAGCTTGGCCCCCCCCCCGCAACTTCACTTTATGGCCGATGTCTGTGGCCCACCTATAACTTACAGCTGCATCGCTGGGTTTCTTAAGTGAACCATTGATGCAGGATTAGCAGCCAGAGGCGTTGCAACGGTCAGAAAAGATCATGGGCACAAAGTCAAAGACATATACTTTGTACCGCCCCCCATACCCCTAAATAATGCAGCTCCCAATAAGTGTCAAATACCAGTTCTACACAGTGAATAGTGAGCATAGTACAGTTACATCCAATGACTTACATGTGGCTTCTCTTCTCGACTTCTTCCAAGTTCCAGTCATGACTCGTTTTTGCGCACACACTTCCTATTCTGTAGCTACCCGCAGTGCTTCTACATAATTAGGCTATGTTCACACAGGGTGGAAAGGCTATGTTCACACAGGGTGGAAACGCTGTGGCGCAGGGAATTCTGGACGAAAAACCGCACCAAATTGTGGTGCAGTTTTTCGGCCGGAAAGTCCGCTGCGGAAAATTAAACATAAAAATGTGATACTTTTACATAGCCATGGCGACACATCCCTCTGCTGTCCTGCATGCTGGTCGCCTGGGATGACGTTTTATCCCATATGACCGGTGCAGCCTCTGATTGGCTGTAACGGTCAAATTGGCTATCCCAGGAGGCTGGCCTGGATGAAGAAGCACAGAATTCTGGATAAGTATACGTTTTGTTTTTTTTTCAGAGTTGAATCGCTGCTTTTCCACCACAAAAAAACACCTGCTATTTGTTGCGGGTTTTACATTCCCATTGATTTCAATGGAGAAAAAACCTAGTGGGTCCTGACTATGCTTGATGTCAGTGAGTAGCTGACAGCTCTAATAAACTGCACTACGCATGTAGTGCAGTGTATTAGAATAGCGATCAGGGCCTCCTGCCCTCAAGTCCCCTAATGGGATAAAGTAAAAAAAAAGTTAAAAAAAGATGTGTAAAAATAAGAAAATAAAAGATTTAAAAGTAATAAAAGTAAAAATCCCCCTTTTTCCCTTATCAGTCGTTTATTATTAATAAAAATATATAAACAAACAAATAAACTATACATAATTGGTATCGCCGTGTCCGTAACGGCCTGAACTACAAAATTATTTCATTATTTATCCCGCACGGTGAACGCCGTAAAAGAAAATAATAATAAACCGTACCAGAATCACAACTGTTTGGTCACTTCACCTCCTATAAAATTGGATTAAAATAGATCAAAAAGTCGCATGTACCTAAAAATGGTACAGTTCGTTACGCAAAAAATAAGTCCTCACACGGCTTTATTGATGGAAAAATCTGGCTCTTAGAATAAGGTAACACAAAAAGTGAATGATTTTTTACAAAACGTATTTTATTGTGCAAACGCCATAAGACATTAAAAAAACCTATAAACATATGGTATCGCCATAATCGTATCACCCCGCAGAATAAAGTGAATATGTAATTTATAGCGCACGGTGAACGCTGTAAAAAAAATCGAATAAAAAAAACAATAGTAGAATTGCTGTTTTTTAGTCACCACGCCACCTAAAAATAGAATAAAAACTGATTAAAAAGCCGCATGCACCCCAAGAAAACTACAATGAATTCCTCTAGTTTCCAAAATGGGGTCACTTTTGGGGGGTTTCCACTGTTTTGGCACCACAAGACCTCTTCAAACCGGACATGGTGCCTAATAAAAAAGAGGCCTCAAAATCCACTAGGTGCTCCTTTGCTTCTGAGGCCGGTGCTTCAGTCCATTACCGAACTAGGGCCACATGTGGGATATTTCTCAAAACTCCAGAATCTGGGCAATACATATTAAGTTGCGTTTCTCTGATAAAACTTTTTGTGTTATAAAAAAAATGGTATAAAGAGGATTTTCTGACCAAAAAAAAAATTTACATTTCACCTCTACTTTGCTCTAAATTCATTAACTTTCTAAATGCTGTTGTGAATACTTTGAGGGGTCTAGTTTCTAAAATGGGGTGTTTCATAGGGGTTTCTAATATATGGGCCCCTCAAAGCAACTTCAGAACTGAACTGTAACCTAAAAAAATAAATAAATGAGGCAATACTTCGCTTGTTACATTATACTGATAATGAGCAGTGCCCACCCCGAGATGACCCCAGTTTTGACCGTTTGAATAAACGGAGACCCCTATTAGACCGTTTCAGTGCCCGGTTTTCCCAAGCATACACCCCCGAGAAGTGTATTTCTATTGATGAGTCCTTGGTACATTTTAAAGGGAGGGTTCAATTCCGCGAGTACCTACCGGGTAAGAGGGCAAGGTATGGCGTGAAGATGTATAAGCTCTGCGAGAGTGCATCAGGGTATACCTACAGGTTTAGGATATACGAAGGGAAGGACACCAGTATTCAGCCCCCAGAATGCCCCCCTTTACTGGGAGTTAATGCAAAAATTATGTGGGATTTGGTGCACCCACTGCTGGACCAGGGTCACCACCTCTACCTGGATAATTTTTATACCAGCGTCCCACTCTTCAAGTGCCTCGCTTCCAGAGGTCCTGCGGCATGCGGCACCGCTAGAAGAAATCTGAGAGGCCTCCCTAAGACTCTGCAGGGCAAACACTCAGAAGGGGTGAGAGCAGGGCAATATCTAGCAGCAACATATTGTGTGTTAAGTATAAGACAAGAGAGATGTCCCACAAGTACCCAAGTACCTGTACGAGGTACATGTAGGGTATTGCCGTACCCAGGAGAACACACATTACAGTTTATGGGGTGTATGTCTCTGGTCAAAATGCTCACTACACCTCTAGATGAATGCCTTAAGGGTGTAGCTTTTAAAACGGGGTCACTTCTTGCGGGTTTCAACTGTACTGGTACCTCAGGGGCTTCTGCATACATGACTTCGCACCAGAAAATCCCCAGTAGGCCAAATGGTGGTCCTTTCCTTCTGAGCCCTCCCATGGTCCCAAACCGCAGTTTATCACTACAAATGGGGTATTGCAGCACTCAGAACAAATTGCGCAACAGAATGGGGTATTTTGTTTCTTCTGAAAATAAGACATTTTCAGCCAAAACTACATATTATTGGAAAAAATTTATTTTGTTTTAATTCCCAGCCCAATTCAAATAAGTTCTGTGAAGAAACTATGGGGTCTAAATGGTCACATTACCCATAAATGAATTCCTTGAGGGGTGTAGTTTCCAAAATGGGGTCACTTCTGGTGGGTTTCCATTGCTTTGATACCTCTGGTGCTCTGCAAATGCGACATGGCACCCGAAAACCAATCCAGCTAATCTGGACTCCAACAAACACATAGCGCTCCTTTCCTTCTGAGCCCACCCATGGGCCCAAACAGCAGTTTATCACCACAAATGGGGTATTGCCGCACTAAGGACAAATTGGGCAACAAAATGGGGTATTTTGTTCCCTGTGAAAATAAGGCATTTTGATCACAAATGACATCTTATTGGAAAAAATGACATTTTTTAAATTTCACAGCCCAATTCAAATAGGTGCTGTGAAAAAACTGTGCGGTCAAAATGGTAACAACAACCATAAATGAATTCCTTGAGGGGTGTAGTTTCCAAAATGGGGTCACTATTGGGGGATTCCTACTGTTTTGGTACCTCAACACCTTTTCAAAAATTGAATAAAATTGAAATTCAGCAAGAAAAATGAAATTTGCAAATTTCACCTCCACTTTGCTTTAATTCCTGTCAAATGCCTGAAGGGTTAAAAAACTTTCTAAATGCTGTTTTGAATACTTTGAGGGGTCTAGTTTTTAAAATGTGGTGTTTTATGGGGATTTCTAATACATAGGCCCCTCAAAGCCACTTCAGAATTGAAGAGGTACCTTAAAAAAAAGGCTTTTGAAATTTTCTTAAAAATATGAGAAATTGCTGTTTATGTTCTAAGCCTTGTAACGTCCAAGAAAAATAAAAGAATGTTCAAAAAACGATGCTAATCTAAAGTAGACATATGGGAAATGTGAACGAGTAACTATTTTGGGTGGTATAACCGTCAGTTTTACAAGCAGATGCATTTAAATTCTGAAAAATGCTATTTTTTCACAATTTTCTCTCAATTTTGCAATTTTTCACCAATAAACACTGAATATATCGACCAAATTTTACCACGAACATGAAGCCCAATGTGTCACGAGAAAGCAATCTCAGAATCGATTGCATAGGTTTAAGCATTCTGACGTTATTACCACATAAAGTGAAATATGTCAGATTTGAAAAATGGGCTCTGAGCCTTAAGGCCCAAACTAGGCTGCGTCCTTAAAGAGGCTCTGTCACCAGATTTTGCAAACCCTATCTGCTATTGCAGCAGATAGGCGCTGCAATGTAGATTACAGTAACGTATTTATTTTTAAAAAACGAGCATTTTTGGCCAAGTTATGACCATTTTCGTATTTATGCAAATGAGGCTTGCAAAAGTACAACTCGGCGTGTTGAAAAGTAAAAGTACAACTGGGCGTGTATTATGATACTAGCTGGGCGTTCTGATGAGAAGTATCATCCACTTCTCTTCAGAACGCCCAGCTTCTGGCAGTGCAGATCTGTGACGTCACTCACAGGTCCTGCATCGTGTCGGCACCAGAGGCTACAGTTGATTCTGCAGCAGCATCAGCATTTGCAGGTAAGTAGCTACATCGACTTACCTGCAAACGTCGATGCTGCTGCAGAATCATCTGTAGCCTCTGGTGCAGGCTCGTCTGACACGATGCAGGGCCTGTGAGTGACGACACAGCGTGATCTCTGGAGAACACGGCTGTGTCTGCACTGCCAGAAGCTGGGCGTTGTGAAGAGAAGTGGATGACACTTCTATACACAACGCCCAGCTAGTAAAAGTAGTAAACACGCCCCGATGTACGCACATAATACACGCCCAGTTGTACTTTTACTTTTCAACACGCCCAGTTGTACTTTTGCAAGCCTCATTTGCATAAATACGAAAATGGTCATAACTTGGCCAAAAATGCTCGTTTTTTAAAAATAAAAACGTTACTGTAATCTACATTGCAGCGCCTATCTGCTGCAATAGCAGATAGGGGTTGCAAAATCTGGTGACAGAGCCTCTTTAAGGGGTTAAAGGGTTAAGAAACTTTCTAAATGCTGTTTTGAATACTTTGAGGGGTGAAGATTTTAAAATGGGGTGACTTTTTAGCGGTTTCTAATATATAAGGCCCTAAAAGCCGCTTCACAACTGAACTGGCCCCTGTAAAAATAGCCTTTTGAAATTTTCTTGAAAATGTGAGAAATTGCTGCTAAAGTTCTAAGCCTTGTGACGTCATAGAAAAATAAAAGGACGTTCAAAAAACGATGCCGATTTAAAGTAGACATATGGGGGATCTTAATTAGTAACAATTTTGTGTGGTATAACTGCCTGTCTTACAAGCATATACATTTACATTTAGAAAAATGCAAATTTTTGCAATTTTTCACAAAATGTTGGTGTTTTTCACTGATTAATATTGAATTTATCGACCAAATTTTTCCACTATCATAAAGTCCAATGTGTCACGACAAAACAATCTCAGAATCGCTTTGATAGGTAAAAGCATTCCGGAGTTATTACCACATAAAGTGAAATATGTCAGATTTGAAAAAATGGGTCTGATCCTGAAGGCCAAAATGAACTTAGTCCTGAAGGGGTTAAACACTTTTTATCCTATTTTTTGGGAGGCAATTCTGGCATAGTTTTTTTTCGTGTTTTTTTTCATAGTTTTTTTTTATACAGCGTTCACCATGCGTTATAAATTACATGTTAACTTTATTCTGCGGGTCAGTACAATTCCGGCGATACCTAATTTATAGTACTTTTTTATATTTTACAACTTTTTGCACAATAAAATTACATTTGTAAAAAGAATGTACTTTTTCTGTCGCCTTGTTGTGAGAACCATTACTTTTTAATTTTTTTTGCGAGACGAGCTATAGTTTTTATTGGTACCATTTTTGGATACATGTGACTTTTTGATCACTATTTAATTACATTTTTGTTGGGCAAAGTGACCAAAAACAGAAATTCTAGCATTGTTTTTTATGTTTTTTTTATGCCGTTCACCACGTGGAATAAATAACATGATATTTTATAGTTTAGGCCGTTAGGGTCGCGGCGATACCAAATATGTGTGGTTTATAGTTTTTTCTCAATAATAAAGGACTTGATAAGGGAAAAGGGCGATTGTGTTTTATTTTATTACTTGAAACTTTTATTACATATTTTTTTAACTTTTTAACTTTTTTTTACACTATTCTTTAGTCCCACTAGGGGACTTGAAAGCTGAAAAGTCCCCTAGTGGGACTAACATACAGCTGACAACCACTGCTGATGACGCCGGCTCATCTCCTGAGCCGGCACCATCTTGCCGACGGCTACGGAATCCTTTCAGGCCCCGTCTCAGGTTCATACACTTATTTCACAAACCATTGTTATATGATATTCTATTACTATTGTGATATATGCTCGTGATACATATTTGTAATAATTTTTATTAATTAATATTGTAGTATATATTTTATACGGTATATTTTGTCTGTTTGAAAATACATTTATATAAATATATAGATAAGAACAATTAGGAGACGGGGACCTCAGGGACAAAATTCTGATAGGATGGGGCTCAGTTCGGAAACATGTGATGAGAGAGGTGTGGAGAGATACTCAGTTTCGCATAATGCACAGGGCAATCTTAGGTTTTAATATACCACCGAGCAATGCTATGCCTGACCGCCTGGTGGCCTGTCCTAAATGTCATGTCCAAAAAAAGATCTGTTCCATGGTTTATGGCAGTGCTCGGCAATTCAGCCCTTGTGGTCTCAGGTCCGTGACATGATGGATACACTATGGGATTTGGCCCTGCCAATGTCGCATGACCTTTTCCTTTTCCACTATTGGGAGGAGGAGACGGATGGTGGCAGAGCGGAAGGGAGACACCTGCCCCAACTGTTTCACCTGATCTGTTTGGTAGTTAAATGACTACTGCTACAACAATGGTTGGTATCAACAATACCAACTATGCAAAATGTAGTGAACCAACTAAAGCAGTGTCTACACATAGAACGATTAGATGCGGAACGTATGAAAACCAAACGCACTAAAAGATTTTTCATAAAATGGAAGTCATTCATGATACGGCATTTATCTGAAAAGGAACTTAAACAGGCGGTGTCTCCTTTCACGCTCACCAAATGGTACTTATTGGAAGTCTTAAAGGGTACGCTGGGTCGTCTGCATTTGCGGGACAGCTGAATTTCTTACCAAACTAAACTTAGAATTTTCTCTTCCCGAGAAGGTGGGAGGGGTTTGTTTCCCCTTTTTCCTCACTACTGCTTTATGAATATTCTTATTTTTTTTTTACGTTTTTGATACAAACTAATGTGCAATTTCTTTATTTGTTATATTACACTTTGTGGCACTACTGTTTAATATGTTTGAGCCTGCGTGCTCTTATTTGTTGTGTGGTTTTGTATAACTTACAGAAAATAAAAAAAAATATTTAAAAAAAAAATATAGATAAAAGCAAATACCATTTTTGTGTGGTGCTTGAGGGCCGGTAATTGATTTTTTAATCTCTTGTGCGTATCATAGTTTTCTTTGGAATCCTTATCCCCCCTAATGCCACTGCACACGGCCGTGCCTGTAATCACCGTCTGTACTAATGTATTGCGGTATATGGTGATTCTGAAAGTCTCCTTTGAAGCCCAAAGATGGCAGACCTGGGGGCCTTCATTAGGGGCCTTCCAAGGGGCTTGCGTGCTCAGGTGTTCCCCTCATTTCCATTCGAAGATGTGAACTTACTACCAAGATGGGAAGAGGCATGTAGACTATGTTCCCGTACTTTTAGCAAAGTATTGATTACATGGGACCAAAAACAGTTAGAAGAGATTGAGAAATCGATTATACCACGGCAGGAGAAATTGAAATCCACCCTTACTCCAGAAATGTTGGCTAAATTTGAACAGGAACTTAATCAAGAATATATTAAGTGGGAAAAGGACACACAGGAAGTTAAAGCTAAGAAATTCCAACGTGATGTGGTGGACTTTCAGGAACAGAAAGTATACCGATGGAAAAAACGGAGATCCTCTTCCTTGGTTCGGTCAGAGTCATCCTCTTCCTTGGAGAGTACTAGTTCTGGAATATCACAGGGACATGCACAAAATAGGAATAGGAGATATGAGACCAGACGTGCCCCTACAAAGAGGAAATTGAACCCTGGAGATGAAAATACAAGTGGTGAATTGAAGGTAATTAATCTGTCTGATGTATCACTTACTCCTTGTCAGTTCTCTGTTCTTTCAATCAGTTTATCATTTTGTCCTTTATCGGGATTTGATGATTTTACAGCTATTAAGGATGTATTTCTTTTTGCATGCAAATTGATTTATAAAAAATACTACGCTAAGAGTGATCATTTATTTACAGCCCAAGAAGAATTAGAAGCATTCCGGGTATTAGAGTCCTTACTAGAGGAACAGGGGGTGAGCGATGACAAATTTCTTAGCACATACGTTCCAAATCCACTACATTTCCACCCTTGTCAGTAAATCAATCGGTGGAAATGTTTGTGAGGACGGTGGTTGATGAGTTCCGCAAATTACCCCAGGATCAGGGTTATGATAACCTTTCGTGGGCACAGCGTAAAGCCCTGAATGAGCTTAAGACCATGACAAATTAGGTTTTTAACCCCGAAGACAAGGGTGGAAATGTAGTGGTCTGGCTAGTTGATGTGTATGAGTTTGAGGCATATAGACAACTGTGCTATGGTAACTGTTATAGATATTTAACTTCCAACCCCGACTGAGATATTTAAGGGTCAACTAGATAAATTACTTTTGGAGGCATTTGAGAACAACATAATCTCTAAAAAAGTTTTTGAGGGCTTGATGGTCAAATACCCCATATTCCAACTCTATATTTTTTACCTAAGGTACATAAGGATCAAAAAGACCACCCAGCCGTCCAATAGTGTCAGGCTGTGGGAGCCTTTGTGAACCTATATGCCGTTTTTTGGATTATTAACTACATCCATGTGTGGAGAACTTACAATCGAATATTAGGGACTCTACTGATGTTTTAAAGCGTCTAGATGGCGTAACAATAGAACAGGATATGTATTTAGTATCCTGCGACGTTGATTCCCCATATACATGCATCGATCATGAATTAGGGCTACGTGCCATTTCACATTTTTTACATGTGCAGAATTATGATTCTGAATTGGTACAGTTCTTTACTACACTTATGTGTTTCATCCTTGAGCACAATTACTTGGTGTTTAGGGATAGACAGTACTTACAGTTGCGAGGTACATCCAAGGGGGCAACTTGTGCCCCTTCATACGCAAACCTGTTTTTGGGGTTCTGGGAGCAGGACTGTGTACAGGAGGCAATGGACATGGTCTCTCGATGTGTTATCACGTGGATGCGATTTATTGATGACATCCTTTTTATTTGGCAGGGGACCCGGATGGAATTGGATTGTTTTTTGTCTATTTTAAACAGTAACCAACAGAATATCAAACTCACCTATGTGATCAGCCAAGAAATGATGGAATTTCTAGACATCAAAATTATGACCGATGATATAGGTAGGCTTAATACCACTGTCTTTCACAAAAAACGTCAGTTAATGCTCTGTTATATGCATCCTACTTTCATCCTGTACATACCATATGTGCTATTCCTACAGGCCGATTTTTGTGAGCAAGACGGGTCTGTGATTCCAAATTACATTTTGAAAATGAGGCATACCAATTGAAAAATCGTTTTCTACAGCGTGGTTACCACAGACGAGATATTGAAAAGGGATATCAAAGAGTATGTATAACTGATCGGAACAATCTTCTGACTCAACACAAATGAAAACATCAGGATTCTGTGGTAAGACTGATCAGTACGTATAATACACAGTGGACAGAAATGAGGGATATTGTGGCTCGTTTTTGGCCAATTCTGCTATCAGATCCTGATCTTAAAAAATGTTTACCTTCGACACCACAATTGACAGCCAAAAGAAGGAAAACCTTGAGGGATTATCTGGTCCGAAGCCATTACATTGCTCCAAAACCAGATACATATCTGTTTGGTTCTAAGGGACCAGATTGGGGTTCCTTCTCTTGTGGTCGCTGTTCCATCTGCCAATTGATTGTGAAAACAAATACGTCTTCTGACTCTGATAATCAGAGGTCTTTCAAAATTGTACACTTTATTAATTGTAGCACTACGGGGGTGGTGTATATGGCAACCTGCCCTTGTGGTCTCTCATATGGGGGGATGACCACAAGGGAGATGAGAATGCGAATTCAGGAACATGTGAGGGACATTAAGAAAGCAGGTACAATTGATTGTAATGATTGGGAGAAGATTGACAAATTGAAACCTATTCCCAGGCATTTGAGAACATCACAACAACAGATGGTAAGACCTAAAAGTTTGCGGCATAAACCAAATCATCATTGGATCTCGTGGTGGTGACACCTTTCGGAAATTGGAACGTATTGAATGTAAGTGGATTACCAAACTAAAGACCAGTTCTCCATGTGGGCTAAATGAAAATATGTCCTTTGCATCATTTCTTTAATGATGGGTTCCTGCAGTATCTGTGTATATGTCTTGCCTATATAATTATTTTAATGCCAGTGAGGAATATGCTTGAGGCACAGGTTTGGAGCCCTTTTGGCCTTTATTTCTTGTGTATCCTTGTGGATGAATTTTCGGTCGTTGACTCATCTAAAGAAATTATTTTCCATCTTTGGTCATAGACTAGACCAGGGGTTTCAAGCACGCGGCCCGCGGGCCGCATGCGGCCCCTGGGGCAGTCATCTGCCGCTAGTATCGGCTCTGCTCCGAGACTCTGGAATTCCCTGACATCGCTGTCCACATATGCACAGCGATGTCTGGGGCTTCCCCAGAGCCGGAGTCCCGGGCAGAGCGCTAGTACAGGCCCTGCTCCGGGACTCTGTAGAATTCCCTGACATCGCTGTTAACATATGGACAGTGTGTCAGAGTCTTCCCCAGAGCGGAGTCCCGTGCAGAGCGCTAGTATCGGCTCCGCTCCGGGACTCTGTGGAATTCCCTGACATCGCTGCCCATATATGGACAGTGTGTCAGGGTCTTCCCCAGAGCGGAGTCCCGGGCAGAGCACTAGTATCGGCTCTGCTCCGGCACTCTGTGGAATTTCCTGACATCGCTGTCCATGTTTGGACACACGATGTCTGGGGCTTCCCCAGATCCAGAGTCCCGTGCAGAGCGCTAGTATAGGCTATGCTCCGGGACTCTGTGGAATTCCCTGACATCGCTGTCCATATATGGACAGTGTGTCAGGGTCTTCCCCAGAGCGGAGTCCTGGGCAGAGCGCTAGTATAGGCTCTGCTCTGGGACTCTGGGGAAGCCTCTGACATCGCTGTCCATACATTGACAATGATGTCAGGGGCTTCCCCAGAGCAGGAGTCCCAGTGATGTCAGGAGCACGGCTGGAGTCCCAGGAAGAGCCTACTAGCGCTCTGCCCGGGACTCCAGCTCTGGGGTTGCCCCTGACACCTCTGTCCATATACAGACAGTGATGTCAGGAGCAAAGCTGGAATCCCAGGCAGAGTGCTAGAAGCGGCAAGGCAAGCCCCTGACATCACTGTGGTAGCATCTGCGAAGGGCACTGTGGCAGCATCTGCGAAGGGCACTGTGGCAGCATCTACGGAGGGCACTGTGGCAGCATCTGCGGAGGGTACTGTGGCAGCATCTACGGAGGGCACTGTGGCAGCATCTACGGAGGGCACTGTGGCAGCATCTACAGAGGGCACTGTGGCAGCATCTACAGAGGGCACTGTGGCAGCATCTACAGAGGGTACTGTGGCAGCATCTACAGAAGGCACTGTGGCAGCATCTACAGAGGGCACTGTGGCAGCATGAACAGAGGGCACTGTGGCAGCATGAACAGAGGGCACTGTGGCAGCATGAACAGAGGGCACTGTGGCAGCATCTACAGAGGGCACTGTGGCAGTATCTACAAAGGGCACTGTGGCAGCATCTACAAAGGGCACTGTGGCATTATCTACAAGTGGGTGTGTGGCAGTATCTGCAGAGGACACTGTGGCATTATCTAGGGGTGGGTTGCATTATCTACAGAGGGCACTGTGGCCTTATCTACAGAGGGCACTGTGGCCTTATCTAGGGGTATGTTGCATTATCTACAGAGGGCACTGTGGCAGCATCTACAGAGGACACTGTGGCAGCATCTACAGAGGACGCTGTGGCAGCATCTACAGAGGACACTGTGGCAGCATCTACTGAGAACTCTGTGGCAGCATCTACAGATGGCACTGTGGCAGCATCTAAAAAGGGCACTGTGGCAGCATCTACAGAGGGCACTGTGGCAGCATCTACAGAGGGCACTGTGGCAGCATCTACAGAGGGCACTGTGGCAGCATCTACAGAGGGCACTGTGGCAGCATCTACAGAGGGCACTGTGGCAGCATCTACAGAGGGCACTGTGGCAGCATCTACAGAGGGCATTGTGGCAGCATCTACAGAGGGCACAGTGGCAGCATCCACAGATGGCACTGTGGCAGCATCCACCGAGGGCACTGTGGCACTATCTAAAAAGGGGCTGCCCAATCTTGACATGTGTGCTAACTGAGCCGCCGGACTGCATTTAGCGACACTTAAACTGGAAAGCTGGATTGTTTAAATAAGTACGTGGAGAAATATCTCAAATTTTAAACATAGCGGTATTATTATAGTAATGTAGTATTATTATTATTATAGTAATATAGTGTTATAGTAGTTCAAATAACTATAATTTTGCATTGTATCAAATTTGAAAGTAATGCGGCCCGTCTACTTCCCATTTTTTCTATAAGCGGCCCACTTACCCGGCCGAGTTTGAGACCCCTGGGCTAGACAGTCACCGATATATTTGATTTCCGATACCTTGGATGGACTCCGTTGGATGTAAAAAAATCTTCTTGGATGTGGAATGGACAGCGTTACACTCTATAATATCTAGCAGATGTGTGTTGACTAGTTCATGTGGCCCATTTGATGCTTTTTGGGCTCGTTGTGTTGTAATACTGGAACTATTTTTTACCGTCAGCTTTTTCAGGGAGTCATTGTTCATGTAATATGTATGTTACATATTGCTTGTATTTATATGCACTTTAAATATATTAATTTGTAAATCTGCATAAATGGTTTTTTTCGGTGCACATTCATATGCACTATAAATATATTCATTTGTAGACTTTCACAATTGTTTTTTTTCTTTAATTATTTATCTATGGCTATTTTTATACTTATTATTTTATTAGTACATTGTTTGTAAAATATTTGCTGTTTGGTATTGATAAATATACATATCTCACATGTAAGAGATCTTTATATATATTTAATAACAATGTATATACACTACCGTTCAAAAGTTTAGGGTCACTTAGAAATTTCCTTATTTTTGAAAGAAAAGCACAGTTTTTTTTCAATGAAGATAACATAAAATTAATCCGAAATACACTCTATACATTGTTAATGTGGTAAATGACTATTCTAGCTGCAAACGTCTGGTTTTTAATGCAATATCTACATAGGTGTATAGAGGCCCATTTCCAGCAACCATCACTCCAGTGTTCTAATGGTACATTGTGTTTGCTAACTGTGTTAGAAGGCTAATGGATGATTAGAAAACACTTGAAAACCCTTGTGCAATTATGTTAGCACCGCTGTAAACAGTTTTGCTGTTTAGAGGAGCTATAAAACTGACCTTCCTTTGAGCTAGTTGAGAATCTGGAGCATTACATTTGTGGGTTCGATTAAACTCTCAAAATGGCTGGAAAAAGAGAGCTTTCATGTGAAACTCGACAGTCTATTCTTGTTCTTAGAAATGAAGGCTATTCCATGCGAGAAATTGCCAAGAAACTGAAGATTTCCTACAACGGTGTGTACTACTCCCTTCAGAGGACAGCACAAACAGGCTCTAACCAGAGTAGAAAGAGAAGTGGGAGGCCCCACTGCACAACTGAGCAACAAGACAAGTACATTAGAGTCTTTAGTTTGAGAAATAGACGCCTCACAGGTCCTCAACTGGCAGCTTCATTAAATAGTACACGCAAAACGCCAGTGTCAACATCTACAGTGAAGAGGCGACTCCGGGATGCTGGCATTCAGGGCAGAGTGGCAAAGAAAAAGCCATATCTGAGACTGGCTAATAAAAGGAAAAGATTAATATGGGCAAAAGCACACAGACATTGGACAGAGGAAGATTGGAAAAAAGTGTTATGGACAGACGAATCGAAGTTTGAGGTGTTTGGATCACACAGAAGAACATTTGTGAGGTGCAGAACAACTGAAAAGATGCTGGAAGAGTGCCTGACGCCATCTGTCAAGCATGGTGGAGGTAATGTCATGGTCTGGGGTTGCTTTGGTGCTGGTAAAGTGGGAGATTTGTACAAGGTAAAAGGGATTTTGAATAAGGAAGGCTATCACTCCATTTTGCAACGCCACGCCATACCCTGTGGACAGCGCTTGATTGGAGCCAATTTCATCCTACAACAGGACAATGACCCAAAGCACACCTCCAAATTATGCAAGAACTATTTGGGGAAGAAGCAGGCAGCTGGTATTCTGTAATGGAGTGGCCAGCGCAGTCACCAGATCTCAACCCCATAGAGCTGTTGTGGGAGCAGCTTGACCGTATGGTACGCAAGAAGTGCCCATCAAGCCAATCCAACTTGTGGGAGTGGCTTCTGGAAGCATGGGGTGAAATTTCTCCCGATTACCTAAGCAAATTAACAGCTAGAATGCCAAAGGTCTGCAATGCTGTAATTGCTGCAAATGGAGCATTCTTTGACGAAAGCAAAGTTTGAATGAGAAAATTATTATTTCAAATAAAAATAATTATTTCTAACCTTGTCAATGTCTTGACTATATTTTCTAGTCATTTTGCAAGTCATTTGATAAATATAAGTGTGAGTTTTCATGGAAAACACAAAATTGTCTGGGTGACCCCAAACTTTTGAACGGTAATGTATGTATACACTATTTATATATACATATGTACACTAAACAATAATATAACAAGAGAAAATATATTGTTTGTTATATACACATAATCTTACAATAGGTGATAATATTATGTTATAAATTGCACTATGAATCTGTAGCGTCCATGGCCACGGGCCGTCCGGTTTACTTACCTCCCGACGCCCGCAGCCATGGATCAGTGAGCGCTGGTCCCCATCCCCTTCCTAGGAGACGCCAGCGCTCACGTCCGCTCCGGTCCGCTGTGTCCAACAGGGCCGGCGCGTGCACATGCAAACAAACATCATCATCAACTCACATGATTTCCTGGACCATAAGAAGGCCTCTGCCCTTCTGATCCTTGCCTGAGCGTTGTTTGTCATATCCTAGTTTGTCTAAGCAAATGGTCTCCTAGTGTTTCCCAGTTCCAGTGTTCCCTGTTCCTGTATCCTGTATCCTGTATTCCGTGCTATCCTGGTCAAGTGCCGTGCTGTGCTGTAGTCATGCTGTGCTGTATCTACGCCTGACCTGCTGCTCCACGCCTGACGTCTACCCGCTGCCTAGTCCCAGCCGAACCTGCCTTGCTACTGTCCGAGCTGCCACAGGTACCTTATACGAACTGTGGACTGTGACCTGCGCCCTGTTGGCCAGCTACCATACCACCAAGGCGGTATGGCCCAGTGGGTCCATGAACCCCACGTGACAATACCCCAGTGGGTCCATGGACCCCGCTGGTCGATCCAAGACCATAACGACGTCACGAGGGATGCGGGCGGATATGCTAGACCTCCGGTCTCGGCAGGACCAACTCCTCCAGGCCTTGAACATTCTTGCACGTCGGCAGGAGGCACAAGCTGCCGTTCCTCCAACTACACCTCCTGGCAGTACTGTTCCTCCGACTACACCTCCTGGCAGTGTTGATCCTCGTTTTTCTTTGCCACTTCCTGACCACTATGATGGAGATGCAAGTACCTGTCGTGGATTTTTTAACCAGTGCCAGATCCACTTCAGCCTGTATTCAAGGGCATTTTCATCGGATGGCGCAAGGGTCGCTTTCATCATCTCTCTTCTTACTGGCAAGGCCCTTGCATGGGCGAACCCTATCTAGGAGAGACAAGGACCAGAGACCCGTGACTTCCAGGGGTTCCTCCGGACATTTCGCACAGTGTTTGAGGAGCCTGGACGAGTCTCATCTACAGCGGCTTCCTTGCTGAACCTACGCCAAGGAGACATCTCTGTGGGCAAATACGCCATCCACTTCCGCACCCTGGTGGGAGAACTGTTGTGGAACAATGAGGCCCTGGTGGCTACATTCTGGAATGGCCTATCTCCTAAAATTAAGGACGAACTCACTCGAGATCTGCCATCTACCCTGGATGACCTCCTCCTTCTGGCTGCCCGGATTGATGGAAGGCTCTGAGAACAACTCCAACAGGTTCGTCGGGAGGGAGGTCTTCCTAGTCCGGTCCCTACCTTGCAACAACCCCTGCCGTTCTCAGATGCCGATCCTCCTAAGGAGTCTGTGAGGATGGACCAATGTAAGCTATCTACCCAGGAGAGACAACGCAGATGCACTTCGGGACTCTGTCTTTATTGTGGCCTCGGAGGCCATCTTGTGGGTCTGTGTCCCCAAAAGCCCCAAAGCCTACGGTTGGTAGGAGAGACAACCTTGGGCAAAGAAGGACTCCCGTCGATACCCGTCCATACCCGTGACCATAGTGTCCGGTGAGAAGACGCATCAGGTCTCTGCGTATCTGGACTCTGGATCCGCTGCTAATTTCATTTGTAGAGACCTGGTGGACCTTCTTCAATTACCACTACCCCTCTGGAAAGACCGTTGATGGTTGCATCAGTAAATGGACTACCTCTGCCAGAGCCAATTATAGCTGTGACCAAGCCGCTGAGGCTCCAAGTAGGGGCTCTCCACTCCGAGCTCCTCTAGTTCTTTGTCTTGTCCAAGGCCATTAACCCTGTGTTGCTGGGCCTGCCTTGGCTCCGACTGCATGCCCCAGTCCTAGACTGGAACTCTGGAGAGGTTCTCCAGTGGGGCCCCAAGTTTCACAGCCGATGCCTGGTGCGGATTCGTTTGGCTCAGCCTCCTCTGCCTCGGTCATTGGCAGGATTGCCTGGTCATTATGCTGCATTTTCAGACGTCTTCAGCAAAAGGGAGGCGGAGACACTGCCCACACAACGGGCGTATGACTGTCCTATCGATCTGATTTCTGGTGCATCCCTTCCCCTTGGTAGGATATAACCTCTCTCCTTGCCAGAGACTCTGTCCATGAATGCCTATGTTAAAGAGAACTTGGAGAGGGGCTTCATATGGAAGTCTTCCTCCCCGGCAGGAGTCGGGTTCTTCTTCGTCAAAAAGAAGGATGGCTCCCTGCGTCCTTGTATTGACTACCGGGGTCTCAACCAAATCACGGTGAAAAATAAGTATCCATTGCTACTGATCTCTGAATTGTTCGATTGTATACATGGTGCAAGGATTTTTTCCAAACTAGACCTGTGTGGGGCTTACAACCTAATCCGGATTTGCCGGAGTGACAACGGAAGACTGCATTTAACACCCGTACGGACACTAGTAATGCCCTTTGGCCTGTGTAATGCTCCCGCGGTCTTCCAGGAGTTCGTTAATGACATTTTCCGTGACTTCCTCTATATTTGTGTTGTGGTCTATCTTGATGACATCTTGATTTTTTTCTCCAGATCCTATGACGCATCAGAGACATATCCATCAAGTTTTGCTGCGCTTAAGGGAGAATAGTCTGTACGCCAAGTTGGAGAAGTGCGTGTTTGAAAAATATGCTCTATCCCTCCTGGGCTACATTGTCTTATAGAGGTCTCAAGATGGATCCTGAAAAGGTAAAGTCTGTCCTGGAATGGCCATGTCCTCAAGGCTTGAGGGGCATACAGCGCTTTCTGGGATTCGCCAATATTTATAGACAGTTTATTCCAAACTTCTCCCCACTGACATCTCCTATCTCTAACCTCACTAAGAAGGGCATGAACGCCAAGGTGTGGACTCCTGAGGCAGAGTCCGCATTCAATAGACTGAAGAGCGCCTTCACGTCAGCCTCTATCCTCCATCATCCAGATGTTTCCCTACAGTTCTCGTTGGAGGTGGACGCATCCTCTGTCGGTGCTGGTGCACTCCTGTTTCAGAGAGGTTCCAAGGGCAAGTCAATGGTATGTGGATACTTCTCTAAGCTCCTCTCTTCCGCAGAACGCAACTACTCGATTGGGGATCGGGAGTTACTGGCCATTGTAATGTCCGTGGCTGCGGGCTGTCAGCTCCAGCCTCCCGCTGACAGCCGCAGCCACGAGTCGGCAAGCGCTGGCCCCAGCCTCCTCCTCAGGAGACGCCAGCGCTTGCATCCACTCACCTCCGCCGGAGCCTGCAGGGTGAACGACCTTTGACCCGTGAGTACCCTGGGCTATAAGAGGGGTCCAGCCCCCTAGTTCGATGCCTGAGCGTTGTTAGTCTTTCCCAGTCTGTCTCGCAATGGTCCCTTAGTGTCTCCCATTCCAGCTGTTACCCGTGCCCTGTTACCGTTCCTGTATTCCGTATTGTTCCAATTCCTGTACCTACCAGCATTGGAATAGTGTCGTCTGCCACGTCCAGTGTCATCTGCCACGTCCAGTGTCTTCTGCCACGTCCAGTGTCGTCTGCCACGTCCAGTGTCGTCTGCCACGTCAAGTGTCGTCTGCCAGGTCAAGTGTCTTCTGCCACGTCAAGTGTCTTCTGCCACGTCAAGTGTCTTCTGCCACGTCAAGTGTCTTCTGCTTCATCGGATACTGCCCGCCACGTCTGGCGCCACCTGCCGTACCAGTCTCCATCCGTGCTGGAGCCACAGCCACCGCCAGGACTGTTTCAGGTACCCAAGCATTACTGTCTGCCATTGACTTCCGTATAGACTGTGACTTGGTCAGCTGCCTCCCCGCTACGGCGGAGCGGCCTAGTAGGTCCACATACCCTGTGTCCGTGACAGTACGCTCAGGCCATGGAACCCGCTGGCCAGCCCAAGACCCCAGTACAGAAGATTCAGACAGAGATGCATGACCTACGCACACGTCAGGATCAACTCCTTGAGGCGATGAATTCTATCCTGGTCCGCCTGGATCTACTCGCTGTTCCACCTCCGGTTCTTCCACTGCCGTGCCACTGCCTGTTGCTCCCCCTGTTTGTTCCGGATCCTCAGTTCTTCTGCCCCTTCCTCCTCGCTACGACGGTGACCCCAGAGCATGTAGAGGGTTTCTCAATCAATGCACGGTGCATTTTAGGCTACGGCCTCATCTCTTCCCCTCCGAAGAAGCCAAAGTGGCATTTATCATCTCCCTCCTCGCTGGCAAGGCCCTCGCATGGGCGAACCCAATCTTGGAGCAACAAGGACCTGTATCCGCGGACCTAGCCTTGTTCCTGCAGTCCTTTCGTGCCGTGTTCGAGGAGCCGGGTCGAACATCCTCTGCCGCAGCTACTCTGTTGACCCTCAAGCAAGAAGGCTCCACAGTAGGGGAGTATGCTATCTCCTTCCGTACCCTAGCAGTCGAGCTGGCATGGAACAATGAGGCACTGGTGGCGACCTTCTGGCAGGGACTGTCCTCTCACATCAAGGACGAACTGGCAGCCTGCGACCTTCCTTCTACCTTGAATGCCCTCATCCTGTTAGCCACCCGGGTTGATATGAGAATCCGGGAGCGTCCTCAAGAGGTTCGTCAGGAGAGCTGGGCCCACAGACCAGCACCCTCTGTCCAGAGACCACTATTGTCCACTCCTAGTGCGCTACCTGAGGAACCCATGCAGGTAGACAGAGTCCGGTTATCTGTACAGAAGAAGCAGCGCAGACGCTCCTCTGGACTTTGTATGTATTGTGGCCTCAAGGGTCATTTTGTGCGCCAATGCCCACAGAAACCGGGAAACTCCAGTACCTAGGGTTGGTTGGATAGGCAACTCTAGGTGGAACGTCTCCAAACGTTAAAACCTCTTCCAGATTATCGATACCTGTGGCCATCGTCACTGGACAGACATCACATCCTTCCTCCGCCTATCTTGACTCTGGAGCGGCTGCTAATTTTATCCACCAGGATCTAGTGGATCGGTTTTGACTACCCACAGTCCATCTGGAGAGACCCCTGGCAGTTGCCTCTGTGAATGGTCTACCATTGCCTGATCCGATCATGCTCATCACTGAGCCGTTGACACTACGGGTCAGAGCTCTTCACTCAGAACAGATCACCTTCCTGGTACTACCCAAGTCTATCAACCCTATCCTGCTGGGTCTGCCATGGCTCCGTCTACACGATGCCATAGCCATTGCCTGTCACAAGTCCGTCCTGTTGTGCCCCCGCTGCCTCAGTCACTTTCCGGCCTACCATCTCAGTATGCCAGTTTTGCGGATGTCTTTTGCAAAAGAGAGGCTGAGACGTTGCCTCCACATCGGAATTATGACTGTCCCATTGAACTGGTTCCCAATGCTTCTCTTCCCCGTAGACGAGTATATCCTCTCTCCTTGCCAGAGACTTTATCGATGTCAGCCTATATCAAGGAGAACTTGGAGAGGGGTTTTATTCGAAAATCTTCCTCCCCGGCCTGGGCAGGCTTCTTCTTCGTTAAAAAGAGAGATGGATCTCTCCGACCCTGCATTGACTACCGTGGTCTCAATCAGATCACGGTCAAGAACAAATACCCGTTGCCACTTATTTCCGAGCTGTTTGATCGCATACGAGGAGCCAAAATTTTTCCAAGCTAGTTCTGCGGGGGGCCTATAATCTAATCCGGATTCGCCGTTGTGACGAATGGAAGACGGCATTTAACACCCGCGATGGGCACTACGTATACCTAGTGATGCCCTTCGGACTGTGTAACGCTCCCGCAGTATTTCAGGAGTTCGTTAATGATATCTTCCGAGATCTCCTCTATATGTGTGTTGTAGTTTATCTCGATGATATTCTAATTTTCTCCCCAGATCTGATGACCCATCGGAGGCATGTTCGTCAAGTTCTCCTGCGACTAAGAGAGAATCGCTTGTATGCCAAGTTAGAAAAATGCACCTTTGAAAAGAGGTCTTTGCCCTTCCTGGGCTATGTCATCTCGGATCAAGGCCTTAAGATGGACCCTGAGAAACTAAAGTCTGTCCTGGAATGGCCACGTCCTCAAGGCCTAAGGGCCATACAGCGGTTCCTGGGTTTCGCCAATTTCTACCGGCAGTTTATTCCGAACTTTTCTTCTCTGACGGCTCCCATCTCTACCCTTACCAAGAAGGGTGTGAACGCCAAGGTGTGGACTCCAGAGGCAGAGTCCGCATTCATTAGCCTCAAGAAAGCCTTCACTTCAGCTTCAATCCTCCATCACCCTGACGTATCTCGGCAGTTCTCACTAGAGGTGGACGCTTCCTCTGTTGGTGCAGGCGCACTTCTGTTCCAGAGAAGCTCCAAAGGAAAGGCAGTAGTATGTGGCTACTACTCAAGGCTGTTTTCTTCTGCTGAATGCAATTACTCCATTGGAGATCGGGAGTTACTGGCTATCAAATTGGCCCTGGAGGAGTGGAGACATCTTTTAGAAGGCGCAGCTCACCCCATCCGACCACAAGAACCTCACCTACCTTCAGTCCGCTCAAAGACTGAATCCACTTCACCGACCACAAGAACCTCACCTACCTTCAGTCCGCTCAAAGACTGAATCCTCGTCAAGCCAGGTGGTCACTGTTCTTCACCCGTTTCCAATTTCTGCTCCACTACCGTCCCGCTGACAAGAATGTGAGGGCCGATGCCCTGTCCAGATCATTTGAGACGGAAGACACGGTGGAGTCCCTTCAGACGATCATAGACCCATCCTGCGTTGTCACCGCCAATCCTCTGCAGCTTAGAAATATCCCTCCGGGGAGAACTTTTGTTCGGTTGGCAGACAGAAAAAGAATTCTCCGCTGGGGACACAGTTCTAAACTAGCTGGGCACGCTGGTGTCCGTAAAACCCAAGACCTGATTGCTCGTCACTTTTGGTGGCACACGCTACCTAAGGATGTTCTGGATTTTGTCTCTGCTTGCACGGTGTGTGCCTCTAATAAAGTGACTCACTCCAAGCCTGCCAGCCTGCTTCAACCTCTGCCTGTACCCAGTGCCCCCTGGCAGCACATCGCAATGGACTTCATCACAGACCTTCCTCTCTCAGCAGGATGCAACACCATCTGGGTGGTGGTGGACCGGTTCTCTAAGATGGCACATTTTATCCCGCTGACCGGCCTACCTTCTGCTCCCCGACTGGCGAGTCTCTTCACTCAGCACATATTTTGCTTGCATGGCTTGCCTCTTCACATTGTGTCCGACCGGGGGGTTCAGTTTACCTCTAAATTCTGGAGAGCACTCTGTAAACTCCTGGATGTGAGTTTGGACTTTTCCTCTGCCTATCACCCCAAATCCAATGGGCAAGTTGAGAGGATCAACCAGATCATGGAAAATTATCTCCGCCACTTCATCTCTTCTCAGCACGATAACTGGGTACAGCTTCTTCCTTGGGCCGAGTTTTCATATAACAACCACACAAGTGAGTCCACCACCTCCACTCCATTTCACATCGTGTATAGTCAACATCTTCCTGTGTCGACTTCATCTCAGGTTCCCGCTGCTGACCCGGTCCTCTATTTTGCTGGCAGTAGATCGCATGAAGCGAAAGGCAGATACTAAGAGAAGAGAGCCGTCTCAGTATCTTCCGGGGACTGAAGTCTGACTGTCCTCTCGGAACATTCGCATGAAGGTGCCCTCATACAAGTTCGCTCCCAGGTTCCTTGGACCATTCGAGGTCCTGCAGCAGATCAACCCTGTCGCCTACAAGCTTCGGCTGCCTCCTACCCTCAGGATTCCCAACTCCTTCCACGTCTCCCTCCTGAAGCCTGTGATCCTAAACCGCTATTCCAAGACTTCCAGCCCTGTGGTTGCTCCCAGCGGCTCCTCGGACATCTTTGAGGTCAAGGAGATCTTGGACACCAAGAGAGTGAGAGGAAAGACCTTTTATTTGGTGAATTGGAAGGGGTTTGGTCCCGAAGAGAGGTCCTGGGAGCCAGAGGAGAACCTCGATGCCCCTACTCTTCTAAAGAAGTTTCTCTCTCGCTCCGGTCCCAAGAAGAGGGGGTGTAAGAGGGGGGATACTGTAATGTCCGTCGCTGCGGGCTGTCAGCTCCAGCCTCCCGCTGACAGCCGCAGCCACGTGTCGGCAAGCGCTGGCCCCAGCCTCCTCTTCAGGAGATGCCAGCGCTTGCATCCACTCACCTCCGCCGGAGCCCGCTCTTAAAGGGGCAGCGCGCGCACCAGACATCTTGAACGACCTTTGACCCGTGAGTACCCTGGGCTATAAGAAGGGTCCAGCCCCCTAGTTCGATGCCTGAGCGTTGTTAGTCTTTCCTAGTCTGTCTCGCAATGGTCCCTTAGTGTCTCCCGTTCCAGCTGTTACCCGTGCCCTGTTACCGTTCCTGTATTCCGTATTGTTCCAGTTCCTGTACCTACCAGCATTGGAATAGTGTCGTCTGCCACATCCAGTGTTGTCTGCCACGTCAAGTGTCTTCTGCCACGTCCAGTGTCGTCTGCCACGTCAAGTGTCGTCTGCCACGTCAAGTGTCTTCTGCCACGTCAAGTGTCTTCTGCTTCATCGGATACTGCCCGCCAAGTCTGGCGCCACCTGCCTCACCAGTCTCCATCCGTGCTGGAGCCACAGCCACCGCCTGGACTTTTTCAGGTACCCAAGCATTACTGTCTGCCATTGACTTCCGTATAGACTGTGACCTGGTCAGCTGCCTCCCAGCTACGGCCTAGTGGGTCCACATACCCTGTGTCCGTGACAGCCATCAAATTGGCCCTGGAGGAGTGGAGACATACTAGAGGGCGCAGCCAATCCAGTCCTGAATTTTACAGACGACAAGAACCTCACCTATCTTCACACGGCCCAACGGCTGAACCCTCGTCAGGCCAGGTGGTCACTGTTCTTTACCAGTTTCCAGTTTGAGCTCCTTTATCGCCTGGCCGACAAGAATGTGAGGGCTGATGCCTTGTCCATGTCTTTCGAGACAGAAGACATCATGGAGATTCCACAGAACATTATTGATCCGTTTTGCATTGTCTCTGTCAATGCCTTGCAAGTTGGGGACATTCCTCCAGGGAGGACTTTTGTGCGCTTGGCTGACAGAGGGAGAACCCTCCACTGGGGACACTCCTCTAGACTGGCAGGTCACGCGGGTACTCATAAGACCCGGGATCTGATTGCCCGTTATTTCTGGTGGCCCACGCTGCCCAAGGACATTTTGGATTTTGTTTGCAGTATATACAGGGGGCGGCGCTGTGTAGCACTATATACAAGGGGGGGTGCTGTGTAGCACTACATATAAGGGAGGGCGCTGTATAGCACTATATAGAAGGGAGAGTGCTGTGTAGCACTATATCCAAGGGGGGGCACTGTGTAGCACTATATACAAGAGGGGCGCTGTGTAGCACTATATACAAGGGGGCGCTGTGTAGCACTATATGCAAGGTAGGGGGCGCTATGTATCACTATATACAAGGGGGGTGCTGTGTAGCACTATATACAAGAGTGGGGGCTCTGTGTAGCAGTATATACAAGGGGGGTGCTGTGTAGCACTATTAACAAGGGGGTGCTGTGTAGCACTATATACAACGGGGGGCACTGTGCAGCACTATATACAAGGGTGCGCTGTGTAGCACTATATACAAGGGGGATGTCTGTGTAGGACTGTATGCAAGGGGGAGCACTGTGTAGCACTAAATACAAAGGGGGGCGCTGTGTAACACTATATACAAGGGGGTGCCTGTGTAGCACTATATACAACGGGGGGGGCGCTATGTAGTAATATATACAAGGGGGGCTGCTTTTATACAAGGGGGCACTGTGTATCACTATATACAAGGGGGCGCTGTGTAGCACTATATGCAAGGTAGGGGGCGCTGTGTATCCATATACACAAGGAGGGTGCTGTGTAGCACTATATACAAGGGTGGGGGCTCTGTCTAGCAGTATATACAAGGGAGGGCGCTAGCACTAACTATTAACAATGGGACGCAGTGTAGCACTATATTCAACAGGGGGTGCTGTGTAGCACTATATACAAGGTGGCGCTGTGTAGCACTATATACAAGGGGATTGTCTGTGTAGCACTATATGCAAGGGGGAGCACTGTGTAGCACTAAATACAAAAGGGGGCGCTGTGTAACACTATATACAAGGGGGCGCTGTGTAGCACTATATGCAAGGTAGGGGGCGCTGTGTATCCATATACACAAGGAGGGTGCTGTGTAGCACTATATACAAGGGTGGGGGCTCTGTGTAGCAGTATATACAAGGGAGGGCGCTAGCACTAACTATTAACAATGTGTAGCAGTATATACAAGGGGGGACACTGTGTAGCACTATTAACAAGGGGTCGCTGTGTAGCACTATATACAACAGGGGGTGCTGTGTAGCACTATATACAAGGTGGCACTGTGTAGCACTATATACAAGTGGGGAAGCGCTGTGTGGCACTATATGCAAGGGGGACCACTGTGTAGCACTAAATACAAAAGGGGGCGCTGTGTAACACTATATACAAGGGGGGCCCTGTGTAGTACTATGTACAAGGGGGGCTGCTTTGTAGGCCTAAATACAAGGGGGCGATGAGTAGCACTTTATACAATGGGGGGCGCTGTGTAGCACTATATACAAGGGGGCTGTGTGGCACTATAATACAAGGGGGGGGGGCTCATTGTTGAACTATATACAAGGGGGCGCTGTGTAGCACTATATACAAGTGGGCGCTTTGAAGCAGTATTTACAAGGGGGCACTGTGTAGCACTATATACAAGGGGGGCACTGTGTAGCACTATATATAAGGGGCGGCGCTTTGTAGCACTATATACAAGGGGCACTGTGTAGCAAAATATACAAGGGGGGCACTGTGTAGCACTTTATACAAGGGGGAGCGCCGCTGTGTAGCACTATATACAAGTGGCGGGATTGCTGTGCAGCAGTATATACAAGGGGAGTGGGGCTGTGTAGCACTATATACAAGTGGGAGCGCTGTGTAGCACTATATACAAGGGGGAACTGTGTAGCACTATATACAAGAGGGGTGCTGTGTATCCCTATATACAAGGGTGCGCTGTGTAACACTATATACAAGGGGGGCGCTGTGTAGCACTATATACAACGGGGGGGGGCTCTGTGTAGCAGTATATACAAGGGGGGACACTGTGTAGCACTATTAACAAGGGGGCGCTGTGTAGCACTATATACAACAGGGGGTGCTGTGTAGCACTATATACAAGGTGGCACTGTGTAGCACTATATACAAGGGGGTTGTCTGTGTAGCACTATATGCAAGGGGGACCACTGTGTAGCACTAAATACAAAAGCCGGCGCTGTGTAACACTATATACAAGGGGGGCCCTGTGTAGTACTATGTACAAGGGGGGCTGCTTTGTAGCCCTAAATACAAGGGGGCGATGTGTAGCACTTTATACAATGGGGGGCGCTGTGTAGCACTATATACAAGGGGGCTGTGTGGCACTATAATACAAGGGGGGGGGCTCATTGTTGAACTATATACAAGGGGGCGCTGTGTAGCACTATATACAAGTGGGGAAGCGCTGTGTGGCACTATATACAAGGGGGAGGGCGCTGTGTAGTGCTATAAACAAGGGGAACTCTGTGTTGTACTACATATAAGGGGATGCTGTGTAGCAATATATACAAGGGGGCGCTGTGTAGCACTATATACAAGGGGGGCACTGTGTAGCACTGTATACAACGGGGGGTGCTGTGTAGCACTATATACAAGGGGGGGCACTGTGTAGCACTATATCAAAGGCGGGGCGGTGCTGTGTAGCACTTTATACAAGGGGGCACTGTGTAGCACTATATACAAGGGGGCGCTGTGTAGCACTATATACAAGGGGGAACGGCTGTGTAGCACTATATACAAGGGGGGGCTGTGTAGCACTATATACAAGGAGGGTCAGCGCTCTGTAGCACTGTATACAAGGGGGGATTGCTCTGTAGCACTTTATGCAAGGGGGTGGCACTGTGTAGAACTATATACAAGGGAAGAGTGCTGTGTAGTACTATATACAAGGGGGGTGCTGTGTAGCAGTATATACAAGGGGGACGCAGCTATGTAGCACTATATACAAGGGGGGGTGCTGTGTAGCACTACATATGAAGGATTCCACTGTATAGCACTATATAGAAGGGAGAGCGCTGTGTAGCACTATATCCAAGGGGGGGCACTGTGTAGCACTATATACAAGGTAGGGGGCGCTGTGTAGCACTATAGACAAGAGGGGTGCTGTGTAGCACTATATACAAGGGGGGCGCTGTGTAGCACTATATGCAAGGTAGGGGGCGCTGTGTATCACTATATACAAAGGGGGTGCTGTGTAGCACTATATACAAGGGTGGGGGCTCTGTGTAGCAGTATATACAAGGGGGGCGCTGTGTAGCACTATTAACAAGGGGGCGCTGTGTAGCACTATATACAACGGGGGTCGCTGTGTAGCACTATGTACAAGGGGGATGTCTGTGTAGCACTATATGCAAGGAGGGGCACTGTGTAGCACTAAATACAAAAGGGGACGCTGTGTAACACTATATACAAGGGGGGCCCTGTGTAGCACTATATACAACGGAGGGCGCTGTGTAGTAATATATACAAGGGGGGCTGCTTTTATACAAGGGGGCGCTGTGTAGCACTATATACAAGGGGGGCGCTGTGTAGCACTATATGCAAGGTAGGGGGCGCTGTGTAGCACTATATACAAGGGGGGTGCTGTGTAGCACTATATACAAGGGTGAGGGCTCTGTGTAGCATTATATACAAGGGGGGCGCTGTGCAGCACCATTAACAAGGGGGGCGCTGTGTATCACTATATACAACAGGGGGCGCTGTGTAGCACTATATACAAGGGGGCACTATGTAGCACTATATGCAAGGGGGAGCACTGTGTAGCACTAAATACAAAAGGGGCGGTGTGTAACACTATATACAAGGGGGCCCTGTGTAGCACTATATGCAACGGGGGCGCTATGTAGTACTATATACAAGGGGGGCTGCTTTGTAGCACTATATACAAGGGGGGGCTGTGTAGCACTATATACAAGGAGGGTCAGCGCTCTGTAGCACTGTATACAAGGTGGGATTGTTCTGTAGCACTTTATGCAAGGGGGTGGCACTGTGTAGAACTATATACAAGGGAAGAGTGCTGTGTAGTACTATATACAAGGGGGGTGCTGTGTAGCAGTATATACAAGGGGGACGCAGCTATATAGCACTATATACAAGGGGGGTGCTGTGTAGCACTACATATGAAGGATTCCACTGTATAGCACTATATAGAAGGGAGAGCGCTGTGTAGCACTATATCCAAGGGGGGGCACTGTGTAGCACTATATACAAGGTAGGGGGCGCTGTGTAGCACTATAGACAAGAGGGGTGCTGTGTAGCACTATATACAAGGGGGGCGCTGTGTAGCACTATATGCAAGGTAGGGGGCGCTGTGTATCACTATATACAAAGGGGGTGCTGTGTAGCACTATATACAAGGGTGGGGGCTCTGTGTAGCAGTATATACAAGGGGGGCGCTGTGTAGCACTATTAACAAGGGGGCGCTGTGTAGCACTATATACAACGGGGGTCGCTGTGTAGCACTATGTACAAGGGGGATGTCTGTGTAGCACTATATGCAAGGAGGGGCACTGTGTAGCACTAAATACAAAAGGGGACGCTGTGTAACACTATATACAAGGGGGGCCCTGTGTAGCACTATATACAACGGAGGGCGCTGTGTAGTAATATATACAAGGGGGGCTGCTTTTATACAAGGGGGCGCTGTGTAGCACTATATACAAGGGGGGCGCTGTGTAGCACTATATGCAAGGTAGGGGGCGCTGTGTAGCACTATATACAAGGGGGGTGCTGTGTAGCACTATATACAAGGGTGAGGGCTCTGTGTAGCATTATATACAAGGGGGGCGCTGTGCAGCACCATTAACAAGGGGGGCGCTGTGTATCACTATATACAACAGGGGGCGCTGTGTAGCACTATATACAAGGGGGCACTATGTAGCACTATATGCAAGGGGGAGCACTGTGTAGCACTAAATACAAAAGGGGCGGTGTGTAACACTATATACAAGGGGGGCCCTGTGTAGCACTATATACAACGGGGGCGCTATGTAGTACTATATACAAGGGGGGCTGCTTTGTAGCACTATATACAAGGGGGCTGTGTGGCACTATAATACAAGGGGGGGCTCATTGTAGAACTGTATACAAGGGGGGCACTGTGTAGCACTATATACAAGGGGGAGCGCTGTGTAGCACTATATACAAGGGGAAGCGCTGTGTAGCACTATATACAAGGGGGTTTTGTGTGGCACGATCTATATGGCAATATACAGGGGAATTGCTGTGTAGCACTATATACAAGGAGGGGTGCTGTGTGGCACTATATACAATGGGGGGCTGCTTGGCACTATATACAAGGGGGGCTGTGTGGCACTTTATACAAGGGGGGCGGTGTTGCACTATATATACAAGGGAGTGGCACTATATAGAAGTCTACTGCGCTACTGTTTCCACCAAAAAAACAGAAACCTTACGGAACGGAGACAAACGAGGGGCGCTGTGTAGCACTATATACAACGGGGGGCACTGTGTAGCACTACATACAAGGGGGCGCTGTGTAGCACCATATACAAGTGGGCGCTTTGTAGCAGTACTTACAAGGGGGGCACTGTGTAGCACTATATATAAGGGGGGCGCTGTATAGCACTATATTTAAGGGGCAGCGCTTTGTAGCACTATATACAAGGGGGGCACTGTGTAGCAATATATACAAGGGGGGCACTGTGTAGCACTTTATACAAGGGGGAGCGCCGCTGTGTAACACTATATACAAGGGGGAGCGCTGTGTCGCACTATATACAAGCTGGGTGCTGTGTAGCACTACATACTACATACAAGGGGAGCGCTGTGTAGCACTATATACAAGGGGGGGAGCTGTGTAGCACTACATACAAGGGGGGCGGCGAAGTGTAGCACTTTAAAGAAAGGGGGGACGGTAGTGTGTAACACTATATACAAGGGGGGAAGCACCGTTTGCCACTATATACAAAGGAAGAGCGCTGTGTAGCACTAAATACAAGGGGGGCGTCACTGCGTAGCACTATATACAAGGGTGGGTGCTGTGCAGCACTATATAAAAGGGGGCGCTGTGTAGCACTATATACAAGGAGGGGCGCTGTGTAGTACTATATACAAAGGGGGGCTGCACTGTGTAGCACTATAAACAAAGGGAACGATGCTGTGTAGCACTATATGCAATGGGGGAAGCGCTGTGTGGCACTATATACAAAGGAAGAGCACTGTGTAGCACTAAATACAAAAGGGGGCGGTGTGTAACACTATATACAAGGGGGCCCTGTGTAGCACTATATACAACGGGGGACACTGTGTAGTACTATATACAAGGGGGGGCTGCTTTGTAGCACTATATACAACGGGGGCTGTGTGACACTATAATACAAGGGGGGGATCATTGTAGAACTGTATACAAGGGGGCACTGTGTAGCACTGTATACAAGGGGGAGTGCTGTGTAGCACTATATACAAGGGGAAGCGCTGTGTAGCACTATATACAAGGGGGGTGCTGTGTAGCACTATATACAAGGGGGCATTGTATGGCACTATATACATGGGAGGGGGGCTGTGTAGCACTATATAGAAGGGGGTTTTGTGTGGCACGATCTATATGGCAATATACAGGGGGATTGCTGTGTAGCACTATATACAAGGAGGGGGGCTGTGTGGCACTATATACAAGGGGGGGCTGCATGGCACTATATACAAGGGGGGCTGTGTGGCACTTTATACAAGGGGGGCTGTGTTGCACTATATATATATACAAGGGAGTGGCACTATACAGAAGTCTACTGCGCTACTGTTTCCACCAAAAAAACAGAAACCTTACGGAACGGAGACAAACGGGGGGGGGGCACTGTGTAGCACTATATACAATGGGGGGGCACTGTGTAGCACTATATACAAGGGGGCGCTGTGTAGCACCATATACAAGTGGGCGCTTTGTAGCAGTATTTACAAGGGGGCACTGTGTAGCACTATATACAAGGGGGGCACTGTGTAGCACTATATATAAGGGGCGGCGCTTTGTAGCACTATATACAAGGGGCACTGTGTAGCAAAATATACAAGGGGGGCACTGTGTAGCACTTTATACAAGGGGGAGCGCCGCTGTGTAGCACTATATACAAGTGGCGGGATTGCTGTGCAGCAGTATATACAAGGGGAGTGGGGCTGTGTAGCACTATATACAAGTGGGAGCGCTGTGTAGCACTATATACAAGGGGGAACTGTGTAGCACTATATACAAGAGGGGTGCTGTGTATCCCTATATACAAGGGTGCGCTGTGTAGCACTATATACAAGGGTTGGGGCTCTGTGTAGCAGTATATACAAGGGGGGCGCTGTGTAGCACTATATTCAATGGGGTGCTGTGTAGCACTATGCACAAGGGGGGATGTCTGTGTAGCACTATATGCAAGGGGGAGCACTGTGTAGCACTAAATACAAAAGGGGGCGCTGTGTAACACTATATACAAGGGGGGCGCTGTGTAGCACTATATACAAGGGGGCGCTGCGTGACACTATATACACGGGAGGGGGGCTGTGTAGCGCTATATACAAGGGGGTTTTGTGTGGCACGATCTATATGGCAATATACAGGGGTGATTGCTGTGTAGCACTATATACAAGGAGGGGGGCTGTGTGACACTTTATACAAGGGGGCCGGTGTGGCACTTTATATACAAGGGAGTGGCACTATATAGAAGTTTACTGCGATATTGCTTCCACCATAAAAACAGAAACCTTACGGAACGGAGACAAACGGGGGTGGGGGGTGGCGCTGTATAGCACTATATACAAGGGGGCGCTATGTAGCACTATATACAAGGGGGGATGTCTGTGTAGCACTACATACAAGGGGGAAGCACTGTGTAGCACTATATACAAGGAGGGGCTCATTGTAGAACTATATACAAGGGGGCACTGTGTATCACTATATACAAGGGGGGAGCGCTATGTAGCACTATATACAAGGGGGCACTGTGTAGCACTATATACAAGGGGGCACTGTGTGGTACTATATACACGGGTGGGGGGCTGTGTAGCACTATATACAAGGAGGTTCTGTGTTGCACGATCTACAAGGGAAGGGGGCTATATGGCAATATACAGGGGGAATTGCTGTGTAGCGGGGTTTGGGGTTTGTTTTGACCAAGCTATTTTTTTAGTTTTTCTATAGTCGCATTCAAAGAGCTCTAACTTTTTTATTCTTCCGTCGACATAGTTGTATGAGGACTTGTTTTTTGAGGGATCAGTTGTACTTTTTAATGCCACCATTTTGGGGTAGATAGCATTTTTAGATTAACTTTTATTAACTTTTTTTTGGGGGGAATAGAAAAAAAACCTGAAATTCCGCCATTGTTCTATGCGTTTTAAATTGACGCCGTTCACTGTGTGGCGTAAATAACATGTTACCTTTATTCTATGGGTCTGTCCGATTACGGCGATACCACATATGTAGAGGTTTTTTATGTTTTACGACTTTTGCACAATAAAAACACTTCTGAACTAAAATTATTTATTTTTGCTTCGTCGCATTTCAAGAGCCGTAATTTTTATATTTTCGACAATGTTGTTATATGAGGGCTTGTTTTTTGCGGGACGAGATGTAGTTTTGATTGGTACTGGTTTGGGGTACGTTGGAATTATTGATTAACTTTTATTATGACTTTTTTGGGGGACAATGTAAAAAAATAGCAATTTCGCCATTGTTGTTTGCAGTTTTTTTATACGGTGCTCACCTTGCGATTTAAATTACATATTAACTTTATTATTTGGGTCATTACGGTTGCGGCGATACCATATATGTGTAGTTTTATTTATTTTTTATACTTTTACTAAATAAAACCACTTTTTTATGGAAAATGTATTTATTTTTTTACTGTACTTTTTATTCATAATTTTTATTTCACATTTATAATTTATTTTATTAGTCCCACTAGGAAACGTTACTATGCGCTCTTCAGATTGCTGCTATAAGGGTATGTTCACACGGCCAAATTTCAGACGTATACGAGGCGTATTTTGCCTCGTTTTACGTCTGGAAATACGTCTCAAATACGTCGTCAAACATCTGCCCATTACTTTCTATGGGTAGAACGCTGTATTGTCCACACGACGCGTGATTTTACGCGTCGTACGGCAATTACGACGCGTAAAATTACGCCTCGTAAAAAGAAGTGCAGGACACTTCTTTGGACGTTTTTGGAGCTGTTTTCTCATAGACTCCAATGAAAACAGCTCCAAAAACGGACGTAAAAAACGCAGCGAAAACGGCGTGAAAACGCCGCGAAAAATGCGAGTTGGTAAAAAAACCTCTGAAAAGCAGGGTCTGTTTTCCCTTGAAAACAGCTCTGGATTTTCAGACGTTTTTGTTGACTACGTGTGAACATACCCTAATGCTTTGGTATACTTAGTATACCAGAGCATTATTGCCTGTCAGGGTATGTGCACACGTAGTGACCAAAAACGTCTGAAAATCCAGAGCTGTTTTCAAGGGAAAACAGACCCTGCTTTTCAGACGTTTTTTGACCAACTCGCATTTTTCGCGGCGTTTTTCGCGCCGTTTTCGCGGCTTTTTTACGTCCGTTTTTGGAGCTGTTTTCATTGGAGTCTATGAGAAAACAGCTCCAAAAACGTCCAAAGAAGTGTCCTGCACTTCTTTGACGAGGCTGTATTTTTACGCGTCGTCGTTTGACAGCTGTCAAACGACGACTCGTAAATAACAGGTCGTCTGCACAGCACGTCGGCAAACCCATACAAATGAATGGGCAGATGTTTGCCGACGTATTGTAGCCCTATTTTCAGACGTAAAACGAGGCATAATACGCCTCGTTTACGTCTGAAAATAGGTCGTGTGAACCCAGCCTAAGGGTGGTTTTACATGATTCAATAAAACAAATGATTTGACTACTTTTCACTAATTTTAATAGTCGATTGTGATCGCCTCAACATGTAAAGACTTGCATCTAAATTCCAAATCGCTGTTGCAAATTTTCAGGAAGCTAAAAGTGTTGATCCTAAGATCAACAAATTGCTGTGTTTACTGTAAATGCAAGAACTCGATGATTTTGCAAGTAAAAAAGGTATTGCCATGCAAAACCATCCAGTAGCATGCGCCATTTTGACTTTCATCCACGCCTCTTTACATTTTCGAATACTATTTCAGTTTCATCGCAACATTGAAAAATCGCCACAAAGACACATCAAACACTTCCTCACGATCACGAGCAATAGATGAACAAGTGGTGGAATTGATGAGTCATTTGCATTTTCGAAGTTTGTAAAGCCACCTTTACAGTATTTGCTTCGGTTGGGAGACCCAGTAATTATATATCTAGATTACTGTTCTATGGAAAACAAATAAAATGTAAAATATATTTTAAAAAAAATAAAAAATGGAAGGTGATAAAATATAAACAATCCTTAGGGCATGACCACACGTGGCGGATTTCCTCCGCAACTGTCCGCATCAATGCCGCACAGAATCTGCGTTGCAGATTCTGCTGCGGATCTGCACAAAATGTGCAGTACATTGATGCGGACTAGCTGCTGCGGACTGCGGGAAAAGTGCTTCCCTTCTCCCTATCAGTGCAGGATAGAGAGAAGGGACAGCACTTTCCCTAGTGAAAGTAAACGATTTTCATACTTACCGGCCGTTGTCTTGGTGACGCGTCCCTCTTTCGGCATCCAGCCCGACCTCCCTGGATGACGCGCCAGTCCATGTGACCGCTGCAGCCTGTGCTTGGCCTGTGATTGGCTGCAGCCGTCACTTACACTGAAACGTCATCCTGGGAGGCCGGACTGGAGACAGACGCAGGGAGTTCTCGGTAAGTATGAACTTATATGTTTTTTTACAGATACATGTATATTGGGATCGGTAGTCACTGTCCCGGGTGCAGAAACAGTTACTGCCGATCGCTTAACTCTTTCAGCACCCTGGACAGTGACTATTTACAGACGTCTCCTAGCAACGCTCCCGTCATTACGGGAGCCCCATTGACTTCCTCAGTCTGGCTGTAGACCTAGAAATACATAGGTCCAGCCAGAATGAAGAAATGTCATGGTAGTAAAACCAATACGCTCCGCAGCACACATAATATCTGCGGACTTCATTGCGGAATTTTGACTCTCCATTGAAGTCAATGGAGAAATTCCGCCATGAGTCCGCCACTGCTCCGCAACAGACAGAGCATGCTGCGGACACCAAATTCCGCTCCGCAGCCTATGCTCCGCAGCGGAATTTTACGCCTCGTCTAAACGAACACTGCTAAATTAAAGTGTAAGTCAATGGACAAACGGCACCGCTGCGGATTAACGCTGCGGAGTGTCCGCAGCGGAATTTAAGTGAAATTCCGCCACGTGTGAACCCAGCCTTGGATAGAAGAAAGCCAGTGCCACCAGAAAAAGAGATTGTGACCCTAAGGGTAGATGCAATTTAGTGGGATTTCATGCAGTTAAATTTTTTCTGTTTTCATAGCTGGGGCACAGATTATATACTAAAATGGATAATTGAGACCTAGGAAATAAATCTTTTATGTGAAATTACACCATAATAGCGGAAAGCTTTCATTTTGAGGTTCTTAAGTAGTTAAATAGGTTTCTAATAGCGGCAACTTGAAATGGGGTATCAATACCAGTAAAGGGGACCAGAAAATACATGAACTACTGTATTAACATGGTAGTAAGAATCAATCCACTTACGTGGAGTGAAAAATGTTAATATGGCAATAGACCTGATCATTCTACACATGTTGTCTAAAGCGCTAGTCACACTGCTGTCATTGCTCCATTGAATCAGGTTTTCATTGCCCCTGATAGGCAGAAAAGAGCAGTCTGATGTGCTATTTTGTACAGCAAAAAAAAACTAACCTGAAGACAAACCAGATGCATTATCAGATCCTGTAAAAATGGAACCCATGACGCAAGTGTGGACAGAACTTAAAAGTACGTCCAAACAGAGCGGCATCACTACTATAGCACATATATTGCATGATTCTATACCACGTATAAAGACTATTACAGAGCTGATGCAAGGATTTGACTTACAGGGTGATCAGACCTTCCAGTATATGCAACTTAAATCATTCTGTGTCAAGAGCTTTGGTGACATTTCTAGGGAAATATCTGTTAATGATTTTGACAAATTATTAGATCAGAGATTAACTGCAAACTCGATTTCTGCCATATATCAGACGATAAGAGATAAATGTGGGACTTATAAATTACCACTCAGATTTCCCTATTGGGAGAAGGTATTACGTAATACTGAAGTTTCTGCATGCATTCTGGAGGGTTGGTTGTTATTAAGAAAGCATATTATAAATGAAACCTGGAGGCAAACACATTTTAAACTAATACACGCAGCTATATATGCCTTTAATTTACCTGTTACATCTCATAATCCTGACAGATTGACAAGCTGTCCGAAATGTCACAAGCCCTGTACGGACCTTTATCATGGTATGTGGACATGCCCACAGATCCAAGATTACTGGAAGAGCATACTTAGCTATATAAATACCATGTGGAGAATCCCCATTCAGATGACACCTCTGATGATACTATTTCACTATATAACTCCTATAATACCTCAATCTAAAAAGGAACATAAATTGCCCTCTTTGATACATGTCATTCTCTTGGTTGGCGAAACGATGTCTATTGAATACATGGATTACCAGTCACGTACCCTCGATAACCGATGTGTCAGATCAGCTGAAACTCTACTTATATTCGGATAGGCTTGACACTGAGAGACATAGCAGTACAAAAGTAACAACATTTTTTGCAAAATGGAAACCATTTATTATTACTCACCTTACTTCAGATGAGATCAGAGAAACTATGTCAAGAATTCGATTCTCCAGGTGGTATCACACAGAGGATTTGAAGGGCTCATTGGGAGTCTTGAAGCAAACTGATTGATGATGTTTGTTGTTATTCGGAGGGATAGCTCATTCCGGACTTCCCAGGCATGCTTTACTGAAGTGTCGTGATTATCTATGTGATTTCATTCATGATCTTTCTAAGGAACTGTCAAAATGTATTAGGCAGACAATATGTGCTTTAATGTTTTTGACCATGTTTTTTTCTTTCTTTATGTATAACTGTATTTTGTACTGGTTCTTTGTATGAACCTTTGATTTTTCTTCAATAAAAATGTTTTAAAAAAAAAAAAAAAAAAGTACGTCCACACTTGGATTTGTTGCGGAAAATTTTTGACGCAAATCCACTGAGAACCTCCAGGAAATCCGCAGCGGCAAATATTCACCGTACCGTGCAGATTTCCCTGCAGCGAGTGTCTTTAAAAAAACAAAACTGCTCCACTGACGCTCCCATTACAACGCTTCTCTGGTCCCCCTGCCGGTCTCTGTACATCCCGTCCCCCGCGATGATGTGTCGTCACATGCGATGATATGACCCATCCATCGCATGTGGAGACTGTGTGTACAGAGCACCAGGAACGCATTGCCACTGGAGCGCCAGCGGAGGTGAGTACTTTGTTTTTTCATTTTAAACTTATTTTGAATTATCTGGACTTGCGAATTTGCTGTGGATCCACAGCAAAATCTTAAACACTTGGATTTGCTGCAGATTTCTTCTCCTCCATTGAATTCTGTAGCAGAAATTTACATACTGCTGATCTAAAAATCTGCACCGCAGGACAATTTCTGCAGGGAAAAGTTCTACAGCATGTGAATGAGATATGTTTAAATCTCATCCACTTTGCTGCTACTGCATTCCCCTGCAAAATTTATTTCCGCAAATCCAGACGGACAACCCGCAGCAAATATAGTGTCGATGTAATCTAAAAGAAACTTTACATGCAATGAATTTTTGGAACAAAAAATTGTTGCTGAGGGCTTGATGGGCATGTCTTTCCTTGCAATTCTTACTTCCGATAGAAAGGAGTTTCATTCTGACCCTGCCGGGAAGCGTCATTGTTGCCTAATGACAGCTCTCGAATGCACCATAAGATTGTTTGTACTGTGGGAAATATCATTAATGTTTATTGCATTTTCTGTAAACCAAATAATATAGTTATAGTGTTTTTATTTTTTTATTGACTGAAAAACTGTTTTCAGCAGTAATGATCAATGTAATGACTGATCATTCGGAAATTAGAATCTACCATTTTTGTTTTAATATCCAAAATTACTATTGTTAACTATCCAAAAATCGCTTCGATGGTTAGATTTATCCATTGAAATTATTTCTTCTACATAAGAAGGGACATAAACCTATTGGTACATACAGGAAACGGTCTTGCCAGTGTACATCAAGTGTACACTATTAATCAAATCTAGGGCAAGACCCTAGTAAAACCAAGTAAACCTTGGTGTATTGACCCACAATATCTGATATATAGCCTATAAAGTGTAGGGTACAATTAACACAATATAAAGATAGAAAAAATGTAAACTTTATTGAAATACACAATATAAAAAGATGAGTCATGCTGAGCATGAATAAAAACGTCTGTCAATTGCAGAGGGCATATATACAGTTAAATAAGGCAAGGGCATGAACAGTATAATGGTATATACCTAAAGAAATCAGTCTAGCCAGGTAAATAGTTAAAGCCTCTGTGTAGACAATAATATAGACAGTGCAGTATATACACAGAAGGATCAAGTCTATCTAAGAGACTGAGATAATGCTCAATAACAATGTCAACATCTTGTTGCTAAATACCATCCTGTAATGTTAGGCTGACAAAAAAGTGCAGTCAAAGTGACAGGTTAAGACGGAGTGGCATATTGACAGTAAAAGAAACAACATACCCATAATAGCACCTCTGCAAGGAGAGAATGTCAGACCTGACGCGCGTTTCGGCGGGATGCCTTCGTCCGAACTGTATATATGCGCTCTGCAATTGACAGACGTTTTTATTCATGCTCAGCATGACTCATCTTTTTATATTGTGTATTTCAATAAAGTTTACATTTTTTCTATCTTTATATTGTGTTAATTGTACCCTACACTTTATAGGTTATATACATAAGAAGGGATAACTGTGGTCCGAAAGAACTAGAGTATTCAGTGTCTAGGTGTTTAAGAAAAGGAAATGTTACCTTATAGACACTTTGCGTACTTATATAAGTCGAACAATCAATGTGTATTACCAACTGGGTAAACTGGTGTCATTTCCACTCTGACTGCTATTACTTTACAATATGTGCCATTCCGTATTTTGTCTCGCTGGTCATGTCTAATTCACAGGTGAACTCGCCCATTAACATTTCCACTGATTAAAGGCTATGTGTGTATCCTGCCCAGTAACCCTTTGTTATGTAGATACATCTCAGCCATGACCAATTTCCTCCCTGGACACTATGAAACTGAAACTACCTCAACTCTATCATTTTACACTGTAGGTGGATTTATGGAAATTGTGGGTTCACAAAAGTACTAATATGCAGTTTTTTTTTAGGAAAAAAAAAAGTGACATATTTGACCATCAGGCAATAAATTGGGCACAGACCTTTGTAATCTATAAATTCATGCTTTTAAAAAAAAATTATTCAAAGGTCCATTGGAAGGTGTAGAGCAGAGGTCCCCAACCTTTTACATCTTGTGAGCCACATTGAACTTTAAGTGATGGTTGAGAGACACATTTAACGCAAAAATGGAGGAGAGACATATTGGAAAACAAGAAATAATAGACGTATAAACATTTGCAGATAAATATCGGCACTGTTTGGGGGTCAGAATACGTCTGCAATAATGTCAATGTAGATGTTGTATTATGGCCAATGCATATACTGTAGTCATGACTCAGGGCTTCTATAGTGAGCCACACACCTGACGGTCATGAGTTACATGTTTGGAAACCACATGGTTAGAGGGCTTTGACAATTTTTTTACATGTCCAGGAGCCGAAACCCCAGCTGATTGCTGGGACAAAGAGGTACACCCTGCTCTTTCAAGAACCATGACCGCTTGACTTTCATCTAGATCTCTGAATCTGTTAGAACCAGTTTATTTAGGATCACATTTGCATTAACTTCCTAGAGCTATATACTGTACATCATTACCCAAGTGGCATTTCAATCAGATACAGCTTTATATATTAACCAAGTACTTCCTAAATATTCACGCACTGTTGTGAATATTTCACAATCACGGTAAAATCACACCAAAAACCATGTGTGAATATACCCTGAGTCAGAACAAGTAGTTTTTTTGGACTTGGCTAAACATATGTTGAAAAAACCTATTTATTAATGGTATATATATATATATATATATATATATATATATATATATATATATAGATAGAGAGAGAGATATATAGCACACAAAAAAATGGCGACAGCACACTGCGAATACTAATAAGCCACTAAATATAAATTAAACTAAGCCACTAAATATAAATAAATATGCATTCCTGCTAAATCTACTTACAATAGTGAGGTTCTTAGTGCACATTTTGATCAAATTGTGTGAGCCCATCTGCCATGACAAGGCGTCCGCTATAGGTGGGAACCTACACTGCACATACACCCAGAACTGGGACTAAGGCCTCATTTACACGAGCGTGTGCATTTTGCGCACGCAAAAAAACGCAGCGTTTTGCGTGCGCAAAAGGCACTTGACAGCTCCGTGAGTCATCAGTGTATGATGCGCGGCTGTGTGATTTTCGCGCAGCCGCCATCATAGAGATGAGGCTAGTCGACGTCAGTCACTGTCCAGGGTGCTGAAAGAGTTAACTGATCGGCAGTAACTCTTTCAGCACCCTCGACAGTGAATTCCGATCACAATATACAGCAACCTGTGAATAAAAAAAAGACGTTCATACTTACCAAGAACTTCCTGCTTCCTCCAGTCCGGTCTCCCGGCCGTTGCCTTGGTGACGCGTCCCTCTCTTGACATCCGGCGCCACCTCCCTGGATGACGCGGCAGTCCATGTGACCGCTGCATCCTGTGATTGGCTGCAGCCTGTGCTTGGCCTGTGATTGGCTGCAGCTGTCACTTGGACTGAATTGTCATCCCGGGAGGTCAGACTGGGGAGTTATCGGTAAGTCAGAACTTCTTTTTTTTTTTTACACGTTCATGTATATTGTGATCGGAAGTCACTGTCCAGGGTGCTGAACCAGTTTAACTCTTTCAGCACCCTGGACAGTGAGTGTCTCCTGACGTCGCGTGCCGCAAAATTTTTTGCCGGGTTCGGTCAAAACGAGTTCGGCCGAACTCCGTTTGGATGTTTGTAAACAGAAAAGCACGTGGTGCTTTTCTGTTTACATTCAGAGTTTGACAGCTCTTGCGCGAATCACACAGTTCGCACGGAAGTGCTTCCGTGCGACCTTCGTGGTTTTCACGCACCCATTGACTTCAATGGGTGCGTGATGCGCGAAAAACGCAGAAATTTAGAACATGTCGTGAGTTTTTTTCAGCGCACTCACGCTGAGCAAAACTCACGGACTGTCTGCATGCCCCCATAGACTTGTATAGGTCCGTGCGACCCGCGTGAAAAGCACGCGAGTCGCACGGACGTATATCACGTTCGTGTAAATGAGGCCTAAGCCTACATAAATCTAGGGATGGTAGGAACCAGCATTAAACTAATTAAAATCACCTAGGGTAGATTGGGAGGAGTGCAAGATCAAAAAATGGAGGCAGTCACTAACCCCACATATACTGTATGAATTACATAAATAACGCAAAAGTTTGAACAGCACATTCCAGCAAAATTAAATAAAACGTGTACGCAGGTGCAAGAACACCTGTGACTGCAAATTTATATGGCACACAAAAAAAAAGATGTATAGATATATGTGAGCTAAATACATGAGAGCTAAATACATGGATTTTGCCATTGCTGCTGCAATCGTGCCCATGCACACTACCATATTACACTTGGTAAAACCTCCGAGTTCTATGAAGCTTTAACATCTGTGGGACCCTACTGTACTACTGTATGCCTCCAATTTCAAACAGAGGCATACAAAAGTTTTTCTGTTTGAATCTGTGCCATTGGATTGTGTAATATGAAGTTATTCTCCCCTAGAAGCATGTCATTGAGGGGTGAACCTCTCTGTAAGGCAGCATCGAATAGAGCACTATATTGTAGCACATGGAGTGCCAAGGGCTCCGCAGTATAGAGTCAAAGGTACTCCATGTGCCTTTTTACAGGTTTCGTACACAGTTTTACAAAATCATACTCGTGTGAAAACCACAGTATTTAGGCTGTGTTCACATCTTGTTTTACAGGAATGCAAGAGGTATTTTTCAGGGGTATTTCACCAACATATGCCTCTGACGTATTTCTCCGATGGCATACAGTGGCATATATCAACCATTGACTCCAATTGTAAAAATAACATATACCACGCTGAATGTCCGTGGCTGCGGGCCATCAGCTCCAACCTCCCCCTGACAGCCACAGCCACGAGTTGGCAAGCGCTGGCCCCAGACTCCTCCTCAGGAGATGCCAGCACTCGCGTCCACTCACCTCAGCCTGATCCCGTAGGGTGCGCTCGCGCTCGTGCCTGCTCTTAAACGGGCGCACCGGACATTCTGATGACCCTTGACCCGTGAGTACCCTGGACTATAAGAGGGGTTCAACCCCCTGCTTTTATGCCTGAGCGTTGTTGTTCCTTATAGTTTGTCTATGTGATGGCCTCTTAGTGTGTTCCAGTTCCTGTAAGTGTTCCAGTTCCTGTTCCTGTTCCTTGCATTTCCATACCACCCTGGAATAGCACTGTGTTGTGCCAAAGTCGTGTCGTGCTGTTCCACGTCTGACCTGCTTCACCTCGCCTGATATCTACCTGCTGCCTTGTCCTAGCCGAGCCTGCCTTGCTACTGTCCGAGCTGCCACAGGTACCCTATACAAACTATAGACATTGTCCTGCACCCTGTTGGCCAGCTGCCTTACCGCCAAGGTGGTACGGCTCAGTGGGTCCACAGACCCTTCGTGACACACGCTTTATATATATATTTTTTTTTTACTGTGCCCCACTAAATGGAAAAGCGTGGAAGACCAGAATTTTCTATACAGTAAAAAAAAAAGTATGCCAACACATACTGACCCAGTGTATGCCAAAAGGCCATTTTTTTTTGCATATGCTGTATGCATGGGGGCCTACGGGTACATCAAGATTTACGTCGGGGAATAGTCCTGGAGTATACCTCCGACGTGCCTGAAAAACAAGATGTGGCATTTTTTGCAGTATGATAAAGGTGCAGCTCTCTGTCGCTTTATTATCACCCGGATTGAATGACCAGCTCTCATACACTTGATTATACTTGTATTATGAGAAATAAAAAACAGGTTAACTAGATGTGATTTACATACCTATAAGTAGCGTACTCTTTTGTAACCAACTTTGGCAATGATCCTGAGCTGCAATTTTGACGCATGATTAGCTATAATCGAAAATACCAGTCATATACACCATTGTGAGTCACCATGGCGTTTTTTTCCAGGTGTAAAGCAATGAACTGAAGTAAAACAATAACATGTATAAAAATATGCCTTATTTCTTTTTTTAGTTTGCCTGGTTTGTTCTGTAACCAGTTTGGTTTGCAAATCCAATTAAAAAGGTTAAAATAAAGAAGTAGATATTATATGTGAAGTCTAAAGTTTCTATATATTTGGAGATATCTAGAAAAACATGGGGGAAATAGAGGGAGGAGAGATCCTCCAGCTCACCAGCTCAGCGTCCTGCCCTCAGAACTCGCCCGGATCTCTGCGATGGCACACGGCAAACAACAAGGAGAAAGTAGAGAGATGATCCAGCGACGTACGGTGAGTAAAAGGAAATCCTAGTTTCCACTTTATTGAACAGTCAATAGGACAGTAGACACACAGGAGGGTGAACGCAATGTAGGTGGTCTTCCAAGGCAAATAGTAGAAGCCTACGTGTTTCCAATACACACAGTATTCCCATTTTGCCATTTGTGCCATATGCCATTTTGCCACAATTCATGCGCCGCAAACCTCAAAAGTTTTACATTTCAACATATTTGAAACTTTGGGGTGAGATTCAATCAAATTCAATTAGTGTCTAATCAATTCGCTCATCTCTACCTGACTCCTTACTTCATTATGTTTATTTTTCCATTATTTGTAATTCTAAATCCAAATTATTACGAAAATAATACAATTTTAAATTAAAAACACAAGTCAACTTAAAAAATGGCCATTTTCCCATTTTAATATTTTTTTCAATTCTGTTTTTATTAAAAATTCAAGTAAACAAACATCGGGAGTGGTATATAATTAGTGAAATGATTGTAATAAAGCAATGAATGTCAGACTCGCCATTCCATGAAATAGTAAGTGGTAAATAGTTGTGCATTGACCATATCGACAATTTCACCACATGCCAGGGTAGATGAACAGACTACTCACTGAAAGAGGGTTAGGGAACGGGGTTTGGATGGTGTCGACCACGAAGAACAGCGGGGTCATCATCATTCATCAGTGTTGTGGGAACTACCTGGAGGTTGGCAGGTGTTGTTTTCTACACCATGAGAGCCACCGATAACAAATAGTCAAAACATTTTTCCTGTTTAACAATACATATCCCTTGGTTTGTACCATTTAGACACTTATTCACTTAAAGGGAATGTGTCGCTAGAAATATTTTTTTTTATTTTTTTTTTAGTTAAACAATTAGTAAATACATGATTAGACATTGTTCTAATTTTTTTAATTTTTTCAACAGGTCAGGAAATATTATAAATCAGATTCTAATTTATAACATTTCCCTGTGCTGGTCACTAGAGGGAGCAATTCCCAAAATTGCAGCATTGGCATGTGGTAAAGCAACCACATTGCTTTATGCTGCAAAATTTGAGAAGACATACTCGCTCTAGCGGCCTAAAACAATCCCCCCTCCTTTCTCCTGGCTAGTGCCAGGAGAAAGGAGGGGACTGCATGTTCAAACCTCCTACACTGTGTGCCGCAATATTTTGAGCGAATACACAGTGTAGTAGGCTTACATACAGTGGTAATCACACACTAAAACACGTACATACACAGAAATAACTTACCTGCTCCTGCCGCCGCTGCTCCCTCTGGTCTGTCCGCTCCTAGTGATTGCTTCTAATTACATGTCCGGAAGCCGCGACCGGAAGTAGTCCCTTACTGTCCGGCCGCGGCTTCCGGTCCACAAGAAAATGGCGCCGGATGTCGCTCGCCCGAAGACCTTCCATTTGGACTGTGTGGGAGCGGCGCATGTGCCGTTCCCACACAGACGGCGTACACCATAGTGAATGGAACGGCTCCCGTTCGCATTCTCTATGGGGATGCATGTGCCATATACCATCTCTGTAAGTGTCGTTAATCGACACATACAGAGATGAAAAAAAAATGGCAGCCCCCATAGTGAAGTAAAAGGTAGAAAAAAAAAAAAAGTAAAACACAAGCACACAAATAAATAAAATGTATTTTAATAAAACACTAAAAGCAAATTGATATAAAACATATTTTTTTTCGCGACACCCTTCCTTTAAGAATCAGATTTCAGCCTGTGGTATATTAGAATGAGGCCATCCACCATGTGATAATGGTATGCATTGCATTTTCTTATAGCTGATTGACTCCAGGAAGTAAATTGCCTTTAACATAGATCTCCAATACAACGACTTCATTAGATCTTGTGTGACTTCCTTTTTTTGTTCATTGCTGTCCTTAAAGCGCTCACGTGTAGACCTAAGCTTGCTAGACAAGTTTTATTTAAATAACTTCTTTTCTTAGGTACTGTCAAAGCCCCATGGACCTAGGGCTATCCATTCAGTGTCTAAGCCACCAAGCACAGTTGACAAGGAACAAGGTAAGCACTCACAATGACCAAGACTCCATTATCTTATATTATATATTGTATATTATCTTATAAGTTGAAAAGCAACTTTTTAGGTCTAGCTCTACTAGTCCATGCACTGATCTATGTGATTTTACGTGTCCTGAGATCAATGAATTTCTCATGAATAATTTCATCAGATGCGGTAATGGCACGGGGTTATACTGTGTAAAGCCTAGATATGCATTGGTAGAAAATATGTTAACATTCTAGCTATATATTATCTTTGTAACATAGTGTCATATATATTTTACTGTATATAGTATAGTTTTTAAGTCATTATGACACATTGGAAATAATTACTGTTGATATACACAATGCTACATAATTTGCAATCAATTTTTTTTTTGCATATGGTAAGTAATATAGTCAGCAGACTATTATATAATGTGGCAAGTTCATTTTGTTATTGAACGTTTATGCATTGTGATGAATACTAGTGAAGTCGATTTGACCTGCTGTCCTATCGGCGGCAAATAATATCATCTTATATTATCACTGCACATTGTTCCAAATGACAAACCCAGTTTGGCTAAATCAACAACTATTTTCTGCATATGATTAAGGTCGATTGGAATGTTAGTCTTTTATTTGTTTATGTTGATGTGGCTTATTTTTATTGCATTGCATTATACTGTGTTACTATTGTTACGTTTATTGTCGACGTGACCAGAATGACCTTTTACAGAGAAACATATTGTATCACATCTTATTGATTTATCCACCAAGGCTAGGGACCTGCTTTGTTTGGAAATAATAAATACTATCTATTATATCTGGTCTAAGCAATAATGTGATATTTGGTGGAGAAACATACAGTTTACTCTTTCATATGACAATATAATTAAATGTCCATCCTTCTCAATGCGGTCCATGTTTTTTTTCCAGGTGTAAAAGTAATAGTATATAATATGATACGATTGATGTTAATTTATCCATAAAACTTTGTAATGTTAGTCTTTTTACATAGGTTTCATGTGATCATTGTCTTCGACTTTCCATAATCTCCAGGAACAGGTTAATTCCTAGAACTGTTCCTGTTTTTTCGTCATTGGTTGACCAATGACCCAATATGATCCATCTCTTTGTATATGTAGCAATATTTTCTTACTATCGATAGTTCTTACCATCAATTGTGTTGTGGAACATTTGTGATCTATTTTTTACTTATGATCGTTTTTTATTAAGCTAGCCATACACATAAGACTGCTTTCTCTTCCGACCTTCCCATAAAGATACATGCTTGTTGGCCCATATCTACTGTATGTATCTTTTTGGACATATACTCCCTAGGTTGATAAAAACCCTTCTCACGGCGATTTATTTCCTGTTACAACAATGATTCTGCATGTTGAAATCCAAAACGATTAATCTCTATTTCCCTTTAAATCTTCTTAATCTGATGTGTATGGCCAGCTTTACAGTGCAGCAGATATATTTTACGTGTCTGTAGCCCATAAGCGACAAATAATTGTGGGCACTAGCAACAACACATATATGTAATCATAAGAATAGGCCACACAGCGACCCCGGGCTCGTAGTCACTAGCTCACCACTAGCTAAGGGCAAAAATAATATGTTTCTATGTGACAGGAAAATCAGTGGTAAAAATCCAACAAGCATACCATAAAATCCATGCTTATTGTGTCTGCTGTGTGAATAGGGTTTTTTAAAATTGTAGTCTGTTCAGAGATTTCTAAAATCTTCAATAAACTTGACTTATCTGGTCATGGCCCACAATACTAGATTGAAAAAAGTAAAATTTATTTTGCTATCTTAGGTGGGATTTACACACACAGCATTGTGGTGTGTTTTTATGCATCCTTCATGGCGTTTTTTTCATGCAGCCAGATGTTACATTGAAGAGGACCTGTCACCAGGTCCTAACATCCAATTGACATATACAGTATTACCATTAGCCCGCTCCCTCCCTGTTTTAATCACAGTTTTTTTTTTATCTGCTCCCCCTTCCCCCTGTGTAAATGTACCTCTTCTTTTGGCGCACGATATGGTAACTCACTGTAGTTAACTAACCGGGCATGAACTACAGTGAATTTCCTCAGGTAGAGCCCTCTTCACTGCCTCTGATGCTGTCCAATCAGTGCGAGGCAGCTTGACAAGCCTTGCCCGGTGTAATCTGACGAGAACATGCTGGGAGAAGACTTCTCATCAAGCACATTTGTCATAAACTGCCCTGTGCTGATTGAACAGTGTCACAGGCAGTGAAGATGGCTCCACCCTGGGAAATTTACTGTAGTTCACGCCCCGTTGGCTAACTACAGTGAATTACCATATTGGGTGCCAAAAGAACGGGGGACACTTACTCAGGAATGGGGAGAGTAGAACAAAACAAAAAAACGCCAATGGAAACAGGGAGGGAGAGGGCTAAAGGTAATATATGTAAATTGGATGTTAGGACCTGGTGACAGGTTCTCTTTAAAGGCTATAGTAAAATATAAAAAGCACTAGACGCACTACATTTTTGCAAGTAGCGTTTTTTTGGGGGTTATTGTGGTCAGTCATGTTTTTTTCTAAAAGCAGCATCCTTTATGGGACTTCAAAAACGGCGGAAAAAAACCATGTACAAAATAACACTGAAGGAAAAATGCCACCAAAAACGCTGCTGCAGTTAAAAACACCAGAAAAAAAACTATGGGAGGAATTTATTAACTTTTCTATGACAGAAAAGTTGCAAACTCCAACTGCGGTTTATGCCGTTTACGACATTTTCTAAACAGTGGGTAGAGCTTAGCGGAAGGGCTGCACTTGTCCGGTCAAATTTATCATAATTATGGTGCAAAATATGGCGCAAATCTTCTCCATCTCATACTTGGCGGAGCTTTCACTCTGTGGTGCACAGAGTGTGCCTCTTTCTAACTACTTCTTTACATTTAAATTGAGCGGAATCCCCGTTGCCGACTCTGGCAAGGGATTCCGCTTCAGGAGGAGCCCCTGACGTCACTGTTTATATATGGACAGTGACAACAAGGGCTTCCCCGAGCACAGCGCTTAAAGTAGCGCTGTGCCCAGGGAGTCTTTTGGTGAGTGGAGGAGCTCCCTCTGCTCCTCCGCTCTGAACTAATTCTGAAGCAGGGAGCTGATGGTTCCCTGCTTCAGAATTGGGTTCAACGGTATCTGCGTACTGAGGACGCAGATACAGTTGACAGCGGGACATATCCCTGGCCGCCCGTGACAGTGGGAAACTGACCAGAATCCTGGACTGTCCTGCGACTCTGCAGCTGCCTTTCCGCCCGGGCGCTCCTTTTCTGCTCTCGGCGTGGTGTAACTACAGCCATAGCAGCCATAGTGGCTAATACGGGGTGCGCGGCATCAGGAGGCCCGCCTGGCCCGGGCTATTCTCTGCCTGGTGGCACCGCTAGCAGCCGCTATGACAGCTACAGCGACATTCAATAGTATCTGCGTCCTTAGGAGGCAGATACTATTGAACACTACGGCAGAGCAGCCTATCAGGCGCAAGGACTGGATCCCTGCGCAGGCCAGTGTGATGATGTCACTGGATCATGCCGGCCTACGCACAGATCCCGTCGGTGTTGTGGAGCAGCTCCGTTTCTTGCGGAAACGGAGCCTAGGTGAGTATAGTTTTTTTGTTTTATTTGTTTGGGGGCACTGTCTACAATGGGGTCTGTATGGCAAAGGGGAGGTAGGGGCTGTATGCACTGTCTACGAATGGCAGGTGGGGGGCTGTATGGCATGGTCTACAAAGGGGGGTAGGGGGGTTGTATGGCACTGTCTACGAGAGGAGGTGGGGGGCTGTATGGCACGGTTTACAAGGTGGAAGTGAGGGCTGTATGGCACTATCTACAAGGGGGAGGTGGGGGCACTAAAGGGGACATTATACTGTGAGGGCACTAAAGGAGGCATTATACTGTGTGTGGCCACTAAGTGGACATTATACTGTGTGAGGGCCACTAAGTGGACATTATACTGTGTAGGGCACTACAGGGGGCAATATACTGTGTGTAGCACTTAGGGGGCATTATACTGTGTGGGGGCACTAAAAAGGGCATTATAGTGTGGGGGACATTATACTTTTTTCTGGGGCTTTTTTTTTATGACGGAGGTGGGGCGCTGAAAGAAAACTTTGCACGGGGCACCATCTATCCTAAGGCCGGTCCTGAATGGAGGCCATATTAAAGGGGTTGTCTCATGAAGACAACCACTTTCCATATGCACTTTTATTAATCGGCCCCCGCCCCCCACCTGTTAGCCTGAGCTAATGAAAGTATATTTAATTATAGGCTTTTATAATGAATTTCTTCAGACACTAATTTTTTTGTTCATGTGATACCTGAATGACAAGAGTGACATACTCAAAAATCTAGACTTTCTTGAAATTCTACACAGCACAATGAATATGGGTGGTAGTACATGAAAACGGCTTCATAGTTGGACATTTAACCTTTTCTAAGTCACATATATTCTGAAAAAAACGTGTAAAGATCTAATTTTTCTACTATACATATTGAACTAATAATATATGGAATAATGAGCCCCCTATTGTAAATTCTGAAAATATTAAATGTGAATCAAGGTTCTGTACCCATATAAAAGCATGTGGCCGCAGGACAGGTGCATTTATATTGGGCACTAAATTCTGGGGTGAATAACAATTTTTAACATTCATAGTAGAGGATACATTATTCCTTATAACATACACCTCAGCTGATGCAGAACTTCTTTTTTGAAGGGGAGATTTCTGATTCATTGATTTGAAATGCCCTCATCTTTTTCAAAAAGAAGGTCAGTGGTTGTCACAGTAGAAGGAAATCCCTGCAGTGAGGATCTGAGATACACTGTCTGCTCCTGCGGCAAGAGACGAGCAGCGCCCATCTCTGTATAACTATCAGGATCTGATATCTGACATTCTGAGCGACATGTTTATACAGATGTTACTTACATAAATGTCAAAGGAAAATTTAAATTGACACGTGTTAATGTATTATACAGAAAATAATAATATACAATAGCCATTAAAAGGAATCTGTTGTCTTTGAGAAAGAGCATCTATCTGGGACCCTCACCTATTGGGAGAACGGGGGGCCCGGCCTGTACCTATGCTGTGGATATGCCAAAAATACTTAAGAGGAGAGTACCACTTTATGGTGCTTCTTAGCCTGATTAGATGGTGGGAGACTTATGAAAAGGTGTTGTGCCAAGATCGACTTTTATCACCTATCCATAGGGTGGTCGATTAATGTTAATGTCTGTTCTCTGGGGGCCCCACAGCTGGGACCCTCACCGATCACTTATTTAAAGTCTATGGGACTGACGGAGATAACCAAGTACAACATTCGGCTATCTATGTCAGTCCCATAGACTATGAATGGAGCGCTAGCGCACATGCTCGACCGCCACTCCATTAAAAGCTTGAGTCCTCCATTCTAGTGATCATTGGGGATCCCAGCGTTGGGACCCCCAGCAATCAGATATTTATCACCTACCCTATGGATTGGTAATAAATGTTGATCTTGGCAAAACCCCTTTATGTTTTCTGATGTAATATCAATGAAAAAAATGGTGTTCAAACACCTACAACATCTTCATAGGTTTTTTAAAAAAAGTGGCGTAGTTTCAAGCATCACTCCCTGCGACAAAAAAATGTGGTGAACTATACCAGGTACAACCCCACATAGTTTAGTAGCTGTGTTGTGTATTTCAATAGACATGCACCATGTTGTGACTATGCCTACACTTCGCTGCAGTTACATATTGGCACTGCGTCTGGTGGAACGCCAATGCTAGTAAATGTGCCTCGTTCTTTTCCCTTGAGCCATTTGGCAACTAATGTCTATTCAGTTTTCCTAATCAGAAGCGGAAGGAGAAGGGGGAGCGATCAGTCAGATATGGCGCCCCTTGAATAATTCTACTGCTCAGCTATAGATAATGCTGTAGTTTTGTACTGCCAGAGCAGAGTACGGTCACAACTATTGGGGCTTATTCACACAATAATCGGCCATATGACACGGCTGCATTAAAATCAATGCACTTCTATGGGGCTATTTACACGTAATTTGTAGGTTCACATTTTTTAGACCTACAAGAAAATATTAGGAAATTGTATGAACAACAATTTCCTCTTATAGTGCTTTCTCGATTTATTCTGCTACTATGAATTTTCGATTTCACAAACCTGTTTTGTTTTTTTTATGTTTAGGTAACATAAATCTGGTCTACCAATGAAATTGCCTAAATGTCGGACGATGATAGTAATAGCTGTTGTCAGCACTACAATACTATTGGCTATTATTGCAGCTGTGACTGCGGCAATTGTAATCATTACGATGCATGGTAAGAAATTTTTAGCTTTCTTCATGGTAAAAACTATATTCTCCTGGTATAGCTGGCCTGAATGGTTTATTATATCTTCAGTTTTTATAAGTACGTTTTTTTTGTTTTTTTCATAAGATCATAACTTTTGGATTAGAAAAAAAGCAAGGATCAAGATATATTTAACTCCTTCCTGCTGCAGCCATTTTTCGGATTTTCATGTTCTCCTCCCCACCTTCCAAAAGCCATAACATTATTATTTCTACGTCGATATAGTCCTAAGAGGGCTTGCTTTTTGCAAGACTAGTTGTAGTTTTTCACAACATCATTTGTTGTACTATATAATGTACTGGGAAACTAGAAAAAATGTATTTGTGGGGTGGAATGGGAGAAAAACTGCGATTCCTCTATATTGTTTTCTGGAATTTGTTTTTACAGCGATCACCATGTGGCAAAAACGGCATGTTAACAAGGAAACAACTATATGTTAAAAATCTAATTTGTTTTGTGATGCCATATTCTAAGAGCTATAACTTTTTTAATTTTCCTTCGATTAAGCAGTATGAGGTTTAATTTTAATTTTTTGCGGTGCGAGCTGTAGTATTTATTGGTACCATTTTTGGGTACATGGGACTTTTCAATCTTTTTTATTCCATTTTTGGATGAGATGAGGTGACCAAAAACCAGCGATTCTGGCTTTAACAAAAAAAATTTCACGCTGTTCACTGAGCGGGTTAAATAATGTTATATTGTAATAGGTCAGACTTTTACGGATACAGCAATATCAGTTGTGTTCATTTAGTTTTTGTTTTTTACATTGCTTTTGGGGGAAAGTAGAAAAAGGAGGGTTTTTTGAACTTTTAAAGATTTTTTTATACATTAAACAAACTTTATTTAACTGTGTTTAATTTTTTTTATTAGCCCTTCTGGAGGACATGAACCAGTGGGATTGCTTGCATGATATACTGCAGTACTAATGTATTGCAGTATATCGTGATTCTGAAAGGCTCCTATTAGGCCCTGCCTCCAAAAGATGGCAGACCTGGGGGCCTTCATTAGGCCCTCCGGCTGCCATGACAACTATCAATACTCGGTAGCGTGGGGGCAATGGTATGTCAGAGGGGACAGCCCCCTTTTTATAATGGCTTCCCACTTGTTACACTGAAGTGTCGGCTGTAACATCTAGCCGCTCCTTACACCCCCACCGAACCCCTGTCGTATATATACAGTGAAGGAAATAAGTATTTGATCCCTTGCTGATTTTGTAAGTTTGCCCACTGTCAAAGAAATGAACAGTCTAGAATTTTTAGGCTAGGTTAATTTTACCAGTGAGAGATAGATTATATTAAAAAAAAAAAATGAAAATCACATTGTCAAAATTATATATATTTATTTGCATTGTGCACAGAGAAATAAGTATTTGATCCCCTACCAACCATTAAGAGTTCAGCCTCCTCCAGACCAGTTACACGCTCCAAATCAACTTGGTGCCTGCATTAAAGACAGCTGTTTTAAATGGTCACCTGTATAAAAGACTCCTGTCCACAGACTCAATTAATCAGTCTGAATCTAACCTCTACAACATGGGCAAGACCAAAGAGCTTTCTAAGGATGTCAGGGACAAGATCATAGACCTGCACAAGGCTGGAATGGGCAACAAAACCATAAGTAAGACGCTGGGTGAGAAGGAGACAACTGTTGGTGCAATAGTAAGAAAATGGAAGACATATAAAATGACTGTCAATCGACATCGATCTGGGGCTCCATGCAAAATCTCACCTCGTGGGGTATCCTTGATCCTGAGGAAAGTGAGAGCTCAGCCGAAAACTACACGGGGGAACTTGTTAATGACCTCAAGGCAGCTGGGACCACAGTCACCAAGAAAACCATTGGTAACACATTACGCCGTAATGGATTAAAATCCTGCAGTGCCCGCAAGGTCCCCCTGCTCAAGAAGGCACATGTACAGGCCCGTCTGAAGTTTTCAAATGAACATCTGGATGATTCTGAGAGTGATTGGGAGAAGGTGCTGTGGTCAGATGAGACTAAAATTTAGCTCTTTGGCATTAACTCAACTCGCCGTGTTTGGAGGAAGAGAAATGCTGCCTATGACCCAAAGAACACCGTCCCCACTGTCAAGCATGGAGGTGGAAACATTTTGTTTTGGGGGTGTTTCTCTGCTAAGGGCACAGGACTACTTCACCGCATCAATGGGAGAATGGATGGAGCCATGTACCGTCAAATCCTGAGTGACAACCTCCTTCCCTCCACCAGGACATTAAAAATGGCTCGTGGCTGGGTCTTCCAGCACGACAATGACCCGAAACATACAGCCAAGGCAACAAAGGAGTGGCTCAGAAAGAAGCACATTAAGGTCATGGAGTGGCCTAGCCAGTCTCCAGACCTTAATCCCATCGAAAACTTATGGAGGGAGCTGAAGATCCGAGTTGCCAAGCGACAGCCTCGAAATCTTAATGATTTACAGATGATCTGCAAAGAGGAGTGGGCCAAAATTCCATCTAACATGTGTGCAAACCTCATCATCAACTATGAAAAACGTCTGACTGCTGTGCTTGCCAACAAGGGTTTTGCCACCAAGTATTAAGTCTTGTTTGCCAAAGGGATCAAATACTTATTTCTCTGTGCACAATGCAAATAAATATATATAATTTTGACAATGTGATTTTCAGCTTTTTTTTTTTTATATAATCTATCTCTCACTGGTAAAATTAACCTAGCCTAAAAATTCTAGACTGTTCATGTCTTTGACAGTGGGCAAACTTACAAAATCAGCAAGGGATCAAATATTATTTCCTTCACTGTATATATGGCGGATGTCGGGACGGGGTTAAATTGGTGGCTTGGACGATGTATAGGATCTCAATTCTTCAGTTTTCTTTTTCCTGTCATTGAATGTAAACATTTTCAGAGGCTGAAAACCTATAGAAATGTAATACTTCTCACAACTGAGAGTTTGTTATGATGTATCCATTGTAAGGCCTCATGCCGTGTGCAGTAGGATGTACGGTGGAACAGAGTTCCTGTGGCTCAATACTACTGAGCTGCAGGCACAATGGATGCCATATTCGTAATGCTTCTAGGGGAGAATATTTCTTTAACACAGCATCAGCAAGAGCATGCTGTGCATCTGCCTCCGTCAGGAAAAACTGTCTTAAAGTCTAACTTAAAATTTTATCATGTAATCATATGTTTTTTTTATAGGTTCAACCAATGAGTTGCCAAGCACCAGCTACGTTTACTACAATGGCTCCTTTAGGATCCTAAACATAAACTATACAGATCAGTATGGTCACAGTAGTAGCCTTGCATTCCAGTCACTGGCAGCTCAGATTGAAGAATTTGTAAGTCATTTTGATACTCCCATAAAGTCATTTCTCACTGCGCACAACTGTTCCCATACCTATATAAAAATATATATATATGGATCCTTAACTTGTTTACTTGCTTAAAGGGGTTGTACAGGATTAGAAAAAATAGGACTGCTTCTGCACCACTCTTGTCCATGGTCTGTGTCTTGTATTGAGCTCAGCACGATTGACGTGAAGGAGGAAGAACGCACGGACAAGAGTGGCGCTGTTTCTGGGAAAAAAGGGGAACCTGGAAGACCATTTTCAAGATTTATAGAATTGTAACAAATTAGTCAGTTGAATAAGAGGTACAAGATGGAAGTCATATACAGGGATTTGTGCCAAAAGTCAAATTATTATATAGGTATGACTTAAAAAACGAAATAAATTCGTAGCACAGAAGAAGCATAACCTATATATCTTGTACGATTATGGTGACAATGTAATATTTAAATTGTTTTTTCCTAAACCGATGTGGATGGTAATAACTTGACATGAACTTGTCTTGCTTACAGGTTAATGCAGCATTTAATAATTCAGAGCTCCAAAGCCAGTACAACAGATCGCACATTGTTAGTCTAAGGTACAGCATGCATTATTACCCTTGTATAACACTTATACCCAAGTAAATTTTAGAAGAACTGACTTTGCACTGTGGTAACAGTATTAATGCCTCATGCACACGACCGTTGTGCCACTCAGGCCGTTTTTTACAGAATCCGAGTGGCACCCGATAGTCTTCATGGACCCATTCACTTTAGCGGGTGAATCGGGTCCGTGAAAAATTATCCGAGTCTCTGATCCGAGGAAAGATAGGACATGTTGTATCTTTCCTTAGATCACTGACAGGACTCAGCCGGCGCACACGGTCGTGTGCATGAGGCGTAACAGTTTATTTCTTCACATTTTCTCACATAACATATAAGGGGATGGAATCAATAGAAATTCTGTCAAATGTATTTATTATAGAAATTATTCTCTTTATAATACAGCAAGTGAGTCATGGGCAACTGAAATTTCTTTGTGGTTCCTTTCTCAGTCCATAAGAGGACACCTGCTGTCTTATGTACAGAGAGCACAGACTCCAAAAACAAGAACCTGTATTCTGCTCATGGATCCATTTTGGAATTTGAATTTATACAACTATGTACAAAGTTAAGAACCCTTTACACAAGCAACCGGTCGTTCGGTCCCCATACAGTTTGCATAATGTCGGTAGCACATCTCTTGTTTAAACGGAAAGACATTGATTCTTTTTTAGGTACATATAAGATGCGATCACTGATCACTGAAGGGCTAACATGGGCCAATGATCGAGAATGGGCATTCTTATGAATGTTTGAGTGGGAGATTATCGGCCCGTGTAAATAGGCCATTTGTCCTTCTACCAGAGGCAGGCTTGGTGCCCCACAAATTAATACAAAGAAATCCCTGAATATTTACTTGCATATATGGATTTGTAGTTCAGCAATCACCAGCCTGTCCTGCCCCATGGTATGTTTGTCGTTACTATTAAAAGTTTATTATTAACTCTTGCTGCTGGTTGGGATGCTTTTTTATGCGATTGCCAAATATATAACTGTAGGGTTGAACCTTCACTTTTATCTAATTAAAAACACATATTTCAACAAATATTGGGACATTGGTCCCATATTAAACCATTTGGATTAAAATAACTCCATGTACAATATTAATTCTCTTAAAATGAACAATATACAGTCATCTCCTGTATGTAGTCATATACACAAATAAAGCTGGTCATACACATAAAATAGCTTGTTAAGTCGAAAACTATTTCTTGCAACTTTACCATAAACACGTACGCTCGAATTGGCCAAGCGTGTAGGCATATGGAAAGAGGAATAAGCTGCTTCCAGACACCTCCTATCCACTACAGTCAACTCTGACAGCAGCTTTTCTCAGTGGGAACAAAGGATTATGCATGTTGCGATCACACATGCCCATTTCTGTCTTGGTGGGACGGTCAGGAGGTCCTACGGGCAGGTTTTTCTCCAATGTGTATGGCCAGTTTAACCGGCTAAAGTAGAGCTTTCTACAGTTCAGCTAATCAGCATCTGGAGATTTGTCATACATTTTCACATGCAAGTAGTAGACAACATGGATGCCTTTCCTGTTGAGTGATCCAGCGAGTCTCCGGTACAAATAATTTTTTGTTACTATACATTGCAAATGTGGATAGCTTTTTTGGAAGACTGAGACGCGTCCTAAGCCCCTCCACTGCCCTCCGATGGACCAGAGCTGATGACGTTGCCCCCTGTGTACAGGTTGGGAGTGCAGGCGTGTCTCAGACTTTCAAAGAAGCTCTCCATAGGTTAGCCTGAGACCGAGGTGGCTATTTTGGAGAGCAGATAATGGAGGACTTTAACGCAGGAACAGAGGCCGGATCATTCAGGAGCATGGCAGCAGGTAAGATGGCTATATATTTGCAATGTATAGTCAAATGTTTTATTAAGACTGGAGGAACGCTTTTAAATCAAATTAACTTTTACTGCATGTCATTACTTTACTGCATACGTATTTATGTTTATTTTCTTGTTCCTTTGCAGTTCTGGGAGTGTCATACCTGTATTTGTGTTGTTTTTTAGTTTTGATAATGCTGGGAAGAGAAATATATCAGTTCAGACTGTACTCTCTGAAAACCTGAAAAACACCTCATTGGCACATTTCGACATTGACAAGAGTTCAATTCATCTGACAGGCAAGTATTCCATGAAATGTATTCCATACTAAGATGGATGAAAGGAGACTTCAAAGAGAGACCTATTACCTTACGACACATCGTATATAAGTGACACATACATATTGATAATTTCCAATAATCCTAATAATCCAATTGTAATAGACTGAGTATTATTATTATGTCTGTGATACTAAAATGGTCAGAAACGGAAATTTGTTCAAATTCTTTCAAATTGTTCTTACAATCTGGGATCTACAATGTGATTGTAGTGTTTCATCAGTAATCGGATAAGAAGATACAGTACATGTGCACCAATGCACATGAATGATATTCAATATTTACACATAAAATTATCCTCATAATTTAAGAAATATTTCCATATATGTTCCTTTAATGAGCAGTACCCCAATAGTGAAAACAATTAGACCGCTGATTCGGTCGGTGACAAATTTTCCGATATATATTTTTGAAAGACATAACAGAAATGCAGGTTTCAAGGTCTTGTATCTTCTCTTCTTGGTGGACACCTTTGGGGTCTTTTTTTTGTTTGTTAATGAAAGCATTTATTTAGTGATAAAAATAACTTTTGTAATGAACTTTTATTACAAAAAAATGCCCTGTTTCCCTTCTATAGCTTCTGTATATCTCAGTACATAGAGGCTACAGAAATCCATTCACAGCCGAATCCGTCAATAAGCTGCTCTGATGGCTTGGTCTGTAGTGGCTCCTGTGTTATCCTGAGTGTTCATTTAGGCCAGGATCACACACAGTAAAAAAAAAAATTAAACCGTTCAAATTGCTGTTTTTTGGTCACCTTAGCTCCTAAAAAAATGGAACAAAAAAGTAATCAAGAAGTCACTTGTACCCCAAAATAGTACCAATAAAAACTGCAGCTCGCACCGCAAAAAATAAGCCCTCAATTTTATTGCTTAACAAATAAATTTTTTATTTATAAAAGTGGTAAAACATTAAAAAACATAAAAAAAAAAAATATTGGTATCGGCTTAATCGTATAAACCCATAGAATAAAGTGAATATGTAGTTTTTACAGTACAATGAACACCGTAAAAACAAAGTCCCCCACAAAATGGCGCAATCGCTGCTTTTTGCCCATTTGACCCCACAATACATTTTTTTTCAGTTTCCCGCAAAAAACAAGCCCTCATATGGCTATGTCGATGAAAAAAATAACATTTATGGCATTTGCATAGCAGGAAGGAAAAAACTAAAATGAAAACATTTTAATTGGCTGTGGCGGAAAGGGGTTAAAAATCCTAAAATTGTTTATGTTGTTAACCATTGTTTTTTTTCACTTTTAGAAATCAGTGCTGACTTGGCTCACAGTCTTCTTTACAACGGTAAGCCAAATCTTGGGATTTTTATCCTTATGTCAATAGGAGTACTTGGCGGAATTATTTAATTTGAAACAATGAACAAATAAATTCATAAAAAATTTCATAAATAGATCTAGTAAAGTATTCTACAATATGGGCCAGTCATAGAAAACTATACAAAATGTAACTGTAAAAGTAAGCAAACTTTCATAAAGACAGGCTGCAATAAAGGACAAATACACTTTAGAAGTAAAAGTAAGTGAACCCTTTGGAATTACCTGGATTTCTGATTGTTATCACAATTATAGACAGACAGAATCTAACAAAGGGAAAACAAATAATTGGACGAGTAAAAATGCAACTAAACTTTGATTCCCTAGTCGTCTGTGGATTGCGAGGCCCTATAGATATTAGATTGTTGGTATATTTATTAAAATCAGTACACTCCACTGGCACAGATATGGCCCTCTTATCACCAATATATATACTGCATATATGAGGAATTAAGAATGGAAAGAAAAACTCTAACATTTTTACATTTCTTGAAAATGTCAAGAAAATATTTATGTGCATCCCCGGAGTGTCTAAAATAATAATGATATGGGACCATTAGTTGCAATGAAAAAGCACAGACTTTAATGTTGGACATCAGATAACTGCCAACCATAAGTTGTAAAGCCGACAGTTATCTAGAAATTTCTCTATTAACCCTTTCAGGACCAGACTAATTTTAGTTTTTATGCTTTTGTTTCTTCCTCCCCACCTTCAAAAAGTCATAACTTTTTTTATTTTTCGTTGACACAGCCATATGAGGGCTTTATTTTTACGCGACAAATTATACCTTTTAAATGCACTCTTTAATATTATGTGTAATGTATTGGGAAACTGGAAAAAAAATCAGAATTGAGCGGAATTGAAAAAAAAACAGCAGTTCCGCCATTTTCTTATGGGTTTTGTTTTTACGGTATTCACTGTACGGTGAAAATGACACATTGCCTTTATTCTGCAGGTCGGTACGATCGCTCAGCTACGCTGTTTCCGTAAGTCCCATAGAACTGAATGGTAGTTACAGAAACAGCGTAGCTCGCATGCTACCGGTTTCCAAAAGTAAAAATTCCACCTTGGTAAGCGGTTGATCGGCTCACCAATGCAGCACGTTTTATTCCTTGCTCTCGACTACTTTCTGCTCAAGACACTGCTGATCTTTTAATTCACAATGTTTTTAGTTTCCATGGTGTATCAGATGAAGTTGTCTCTGATCGTGGGGTACAATTTACATCAAGATTCTGGTGGTATTTTTGCACAGCACTTGACATCGATGTCAGTTTGTCATTTGCTTTCCATCCTCAGTCTAATGGCCAGACAGAGAGACTTCTATTCATGCTGTCACTGACAGAACACAGTAACTTCAAGACAATCTGGAGATGCTAACGGAAACATTAAAGATTGCCCATGAGAAATATAAAGAAGAAGCAGATAAATATCATAGACCTTGCCCAGCCTTCAAAGTAGGAGATGAAGTATGGCTTTCCACTAAGAATTTGAAACTTTGTGTATCTTCAGCAAAACAGGCCCAAAAATGTATTGGTCCTTTCAAGATTATTGGACAAGTATACTCAGTAGCTTTTCATCTTAAAATTCCCAGGACAATGAAGATACATCCAGTGTTCCATGTATCACTTCTAAAAGCTATTGTTCCAAACCCATTTCCAGCATCTCTTGTTGCCCCCTGATCCTATTGAAGTTGATGGACAAGAACATTATACAGTTGAAAAGATCCTGGACTCCAGGATATTCAGAAATCAGTTGTAATATCTAATAGTATGGCAAGGGTATGGTCCTGAGGATAATCCATGGGAACCCATAAGCAATATCAATGCTCCTAGACTAATAAAGGATTTTCATCAAAGATGACCAGATAAACCAAGTCAAGCAGCGTCCAGAGGCAGCTGTTAACCTGAGGAAGTAAAGTGAGGATTCTTTTTTCTACAATTTTAACACTGGTGGCTGCTGTTTTACACTTTGAAGAATTGTGCTGCACTTTCACTCCTCACCACCGGAGGCTGCTAGTTTCCGCTTTTACTTGCTCTTAATCAAGATGGCCAAAGTTGTGAGAAATAGGAGCCATCTTGCTTACTGTTTGGGCCTACTTCAGACCATGTGGGTTGCCTAAACATTGCTTGAGTATTGTGACTTGTTCCAGTCTCCTGCCCCAGAGAACTATCTTTGCCAGACAGTTCTTACTCCTTGTTGGATTTCTAATATACTCTTCTCTTCAAGATTCGAAGAACGTTTCCACAAGTTCTTCACCGTGCTCTGCCTTGGATTCCAGCAGTGTTCACCAGTATAGTAACAACAACCTTCACAGACCAACCGTGATAGACAAGTCGTTCAGAAATCGGCTGTCTCAAATCATTAATGTATGGCGACCTTTACCCTGCTCTAGATGGATTTCAAACTGTGATCCATTAGTTCTTTTCCATCAGGATCTCGTTCCTATTTGATGGCCAGGATAATTGTAGCACGTTCCGCTATTCTGTACAGTAAAAAAAAAGGAAACCTGACCTACCGATTATTTATTCTAACTGATTATAATGGATCCATTATACGAATCATAATGGATTATGTTAGATCTTAACAAGCTTGTCATATCCGTTATGGATCCTGTTAAATGGAAGCCATTACACCAATGTGAACAGAGCCTAACTTCTATGACCAGCTTTGCTTTATTTGCAGAGTTCAATTTTTGTTATTTTTGTTTTTGACATAACCCTCTTACCTCCAAAAACCATAATAAAGACTCTTTATCGTTAGTGCTAATCCTACCATAACAAACCAGTTTGGGGGCATGACGTAGTACAAGAGCAATATACATTATAATCCTAGCATGGCACAATAGGCATGGCCAAGATTGTATTTGTGTTAATCCTATAAACTACATAATTTGGGATTTAGCCAACTATTGACAACAGAAAATGTGTAAAACAGGCAAAACAAACACAATAACAAAATAGCTTATTTCAGTACAGACGGTATATACAGTGAAGGAAATAAGTATTTGATCCCTTGCTGATTTTGTAAGTTTGCCCACTGTCAAAGACATGAACAGTCTAGAATTTTTAGGCTAGGTTAATTTTACCAGTGAGAGATAAATTATATAAAAAAAAAAAAAAACAGAAAATCACATTGTCACAATTATATATTGTTGGCAAGCACAGCAGTCAGACGTTTTTTGTAGTTGATGATGAGGTTTGCACACATGTTAGATGGACTTTTGGCCCACTCCTCTTTTGCAGATCATCTGTATATCATTAAGATTTCGAGGCTGTCGCTTGGCAACTCGGATCTTCAGCTCCCTCCATAAGTTTTCGATGGGATTAAGGTCTGGAGACTGGCTAGGCCACTCCATGACCTTAATGTGCTTCTTTTTGAGCCACTCCTTTGTTGCCTTGGCTGTATGTTTCGGGTCATTGTCGTGCTGGAAGACCCAGCCACGAGCTATTTTTAATGTCCTGGTGGAGGGAAGGAGGTTGTCACTCAGGATTTGACGGTACATGGCTCCATCCATTCTCCCATTGATGCGGTGAAGTAGTCCTGTGCCCTTAGCAGAGAAACACCCCCAAAACATAATGTTTCCACCTCCATGCTTGACAGTGGGGACGGTGTTCTTTGGGTCATAGGCAGCATTTCTCTTCCTCCAAACACGGCGAGTTGAGTTAATGCCAAAGAGCTAAATTTTAGTCTCATCTGACCACAGCACCTTCTCCCAATCACTCTCAGAATCATCCAGATGTTCATTTGAAAACTTCAGACGGGCCTGTACATGTGCCTTCTTGAGCAGGGGGACCTTGCGGGCACTGCAGGATCTTAATCCATTACGGCGTAATGTGTTACCAATGGTTTTCTTGGTGACTGTGGTCCCAGCTGCCTTGAGATCATTAACAAGTTCCACCCGTGTAGTTTTCGGCTGAGCTCTCACCTTTCTCAGGATCAATGATACCCCACGAGGTGAGATTTTGCATGGAGCCCCAGATCGATGTCGATTGACAGTCATTTTGTATGTCTTCCATTTTCTTACTATTGCACCAACAGTTGTCTCCTTCTCACCCAGCGTCTTACTTATGGTTTTGTAGCCCATTCCAGCCTTGTGCAGGTCTATGATCTTGTCCCTGACATCCTTAGAAAGCTCTTTGGTCTTGCCCATGTTGTAGATGTTAGAGTCAGACTGATTAATTGAGTCTGTGGACAGGAGTCTTTTATACAGGTGACCATTTAAGACAGCTGTCTTTAATGCAGGCACCAAGTTGATTTGGAGCGTGTAACTGGTCTGGTGGAGGCTGAACTCTTAATGGTTGGTAGGGGATCAAATACTTATTTCTCTGTGCACAATGCAAATAAATATATATAATTTTGACTATGTGATTTTCTTTTTTTTTTTTTTTATATAATCTATCTCTCACTGGTAAAATTGACCTAGCCTAAAAATTCTAGACTATAAATACCTATTCAAATTTAGACCCTGGGCTTACGCCAAAAAGTAATCGCGTCCTCACAGATCAACAATGAAATATAAATACCTATCACGAAATGTGAGGACATATATAATATACCCACAACTGGATAAGTAATGTACAGCACACAATTTGTACCATGGAAATATTCAAAAACTTTATTGAAATACACATAACAACAATTGGCCATCAAAAATAAAATCAATGATACAAGCAATAAAAGACTAGCGTGGAGATACAACAAGGACATATAACAATAGCATGCATAATATGTCCTAAATCAAGTGTATAACCACCCTAGACACCCCCGACGCGCGTTTCGCCGTCAGCTTTCTCAAGGAGTACCCCTTGAGAAAGCTGACGGCGAAACGCGCGTCGGGGGCGTCTAGGGTGGTTATACACTTGATTTAGGACATATTATGCAGTCTACAGGTTGGTAATGGTCTTCAGGGCTTTTATTTTTGGCTCTCCTCTATATCTGTTAAAGCAGTGATAATATATTGCTCACTGCTGCACTTTCTAATTGAGGTTTTAGCCTTGTCTGGGTATATATGATTTGGCTTACTTGCTTTATTTCATACTGCTTATGGTATACCCCTTTGGGCTTGAATTGAGACTATTGTACCGTATCACATCACATGATGTTTATGTCTATTAGCATGCTAGTCTTTTATTGCTTGTATCATTGATTTTATTTTTGATGGCCAATTGTTGTTATGTGTATTTCAATAAAGTTTTTGAATATTTCCATGGTACAAATTGTGTGCTGTACATTACTTATCCAGTTGTGGGTATATTATATATGTCTTCACATTTCGTGATAGGTATTTAAAAATTCTAGACTGTTCATGTCTTTGACAGTGGGCAAACTTACAAAATCAGCAAGGGATCAAATACTTATTTCCTTCACTGTATACTACTATAATTCTGTCCCTGAGCCAATATGTGTGCTTGTATCGGCGCAACGCGTACATTGAAGGCCATATACTCACTGCATGGACCTATCAGTCGTGTTCATTGAGGATTCATACAAACAATTGTTGTTAAATGAGACTTTATTACCTTATAAGAATGTAAATACAAACTGAATCCATATACATAGGTTTATCCTTTGCACATGGATAAAGTTCTATTAATTTTCACATAAATAAAAAATACAGTATTCATATTATATTCTGTTTTAAGAAGAGATATATTCCTAGTAAGAGGTTTATTTAGATAATTTTCTTGGTTAAAAAAAAAGAAAATATATATTGCATTTGGAAAGTCTTCAGACCCTTTCAATTTTTTCACATTTTGTTATGTTGAGGCCTCGTCCAAAAATAAAAAATAAAGTTTTGTTTTTCCCCATCATTCTGCACTCAGTACCTCATAATGACAAAGTGAAAACAGAATGTTAGTAATCTTTGCTAATTTATTGAAAAGGAAAAACTAAAATGTTGCATTGACATAAGTATTCAGACCCTTTACTCAGTACTTAGTTGAAGCACCTTTGGCAGCGATAACAGCCTTCAGTCTTCTTGGGTATGATGCCACAAGGTTTGCAAACCTGGATTTGGGGCTTTTCTGACATTCTTTTCTGCAGATCCTCTCAAGCTCTGTCAGGTTGGATGGGGACCATCGGTGGACAGCCATTTTCAGGTCTCCCCAGAGATGTTCGATTGGGTTCAAGTGAGACTATGTCTGTACTGTACTCCATTCATCTTTCCCTCAACCCTAACCAGTCTCCCTGTCTCAGACACTGAAACACACCCCCACAGCATGATGCTGCTACTGCCACGCTTCACTGCAGGGATGGTATTAAGCAGGTGATTAGCAGTGATGGTTGACCTTCTGGAAGTTTCTCCCATCTGCACACAGGATCTTTGGAGCTCAGCCAGAATGACCATTGGTTTCCTGGTCACCTCTGTTACCAAGGCCCTTCTCCCCCGATTACTTAGTTTGGTGGGGCGGCCAGCTCTAGGAAGAGTGTTGGTTGTTCCAAACTTCTTCCAATTAAGAATTATGGAGGCCACTGTGCTCTTGGGAACTTTCAGTGCAGCAGAACTGAAAGTTGTTCTCTAGATCTGTGCCTCCACACAATCCTGTCTCTGAGCTCTATAGTCAGTTTACTCCTCATGGCTTGGTTTTTGCTCTGATATGCATTGTCAGCTGTGAGACCTTATATAGACAGGGGTGTGTTTTTCCAGATCATGTCCAATCAAATGAATTTACCACATGTGGACAATCAAGGTGTAGAAACATTTCAAAGATGATCTAGAGAAATGAGAGGTTCCCAGAGCTAAATTTCAAGTGTCATAGCAAATGGTCTGAATACTTATGTCCATGCGAAATTTGAGTTTTTTTTATTTTGAATACATTTGCTAAAATTTCTAAAATTCTGTTTTCACTTTGTCATTATAGGGTATTAATTGCAGAATGTTGGGGAAAACCTTGATTATTTTTTTTTCTTTTAGCACAAGGCTTAAACATAACAGAATGTGAAAAAAGTGAAAAGGTCTAAAGACTTTCCGAATGCACTATATATACATGTTCAACGCATCTAGCAGGCCCCATGCCCCCAATAGCATGTTAATACCAGACGAGATCCAAACAGGACTGGCCAAAAAAATTCAACATAAACATCCCTGTTTTGTCCTGGTAATAGACGGTTGATGAAGTTGATTGGTACTCACTCACATTAAAAAGATTATCTCACTAATGTTGATTGGTAGGATAGATCATAAAACACTGATCGATGGGGGTCTCACCACTGGGATCCCCTGATTCCACAATGTGCTGCATTTTCTGCCACTGATGTAGAGCAGATTGCACATGTGTCATTGGTCTTCATTGAAATTAATTGAAAATGAAAAATGAGAGCAATGAAATTACAAGATCTGCCAAGAGTTTATGGGCAGCTTAGCCCCTTCCTGCCCTGTGGTGTTATAGTATATCACAGAGAGCAGGTAGTTTCCACGAACCACCGTACTATTCACCGTACTATTATGGCGCAGTGATGAGCTGAGCCCGCGCCAGTACTTGCAGGTGCCGACTGTATTATATACCCGGAATCCCACTCTAAATGCTGGGATCAAAAACTAACTTCAATCTTAGTAATTTAACCCTTTCTCGTCGCTAATATGCCTATTTATATCGGGGAAAGGTTTTTATTTAAATGGCGCCATAGCAGCAGGAACCCAGTGGCAATGCTTGCAATCAAAACATTTAACCCCTCAGATGCCGACGTCAGATGTGACCATCTGAGGGGTTTTTACTGCCCCTTTCACTTCGGGGTCGGTCACCGACTCCCGTGCAGCAAGATCCCGGGAGCTGGTGTATTCCTATAGCAGCTGGGAGCCTTGTGGTCGCAAGTTCAAGCCCCCTAGGGGGGGGCTAAAAAATAGTAATAAAAAACTGTAAAAAATGTTTCTTTGCCACTTCAACCTCCCAAAAAAATGTAATAAAAAGTGAACAAAATGTCAGACATTCTCCAAAATGGTATTAATAAAAACAACATATTTACACGTACAAAAAAGACTCCTTATACATCTCTGTACACGGAGTTCACAATATGGCGATGCAAACATTTTTTTTGTTTCTTTCAAACTTTTACAGTTTTTTAAAGGTACTAAAACATAACAAAAACTATATAAATGGTATCACCATGATTGTACTGATCTGCAGAATAAAGGTAATGTGTCATTTTCACCGTACATTGAGCACCGTAAAAACAAAACCCATAAGAATATGGTGGAACTGCTGTTATTTTCCAATTCCACACCATTCTGAATTTTTTTCCAGCTTTCCAGTACATCACACATAATATTAAATAGTACCATCATAAAGTCCAATTTGTCCCGTAAAAATTAAGCCCTCATATGACTGTGTCAATGAAAAAATAAAACGTAAAAACAAAAATCAGTCTGGTCCTGACAGGGTTAAAACCTTAGACGCCGCGGTCAATAGTGACCACAGCACCTAAGTGGTTTTACAGAGGGAGGGGACTGCCTCTATAAGCCCATTGGCACCCCTGCATTTGCGGGGTGATGATGTGTTGCAATGGCAGCTGGGGCTTAACATAGATCCCCAAGTCTACCATGTACGAGAGCCTAAGGCAGGGCCTAATACTGTAACACTGACAGGCATAATACATTGCAAAACAGGAGTATTTAAATATATAACAGAAGCGATTTAGTCCCATAGATTGACTAAAAAAGAAGTTTAACCGGTTCAGGGCCAGGCTATTTTGAGCCTTCAGGACCAGACACTGTGTAGCTATTTTTAGCACGCGTTAGTTAAACGGCTATATCTTTTTTATTTATTGGCCTAGCAACGTGGTTTTTGTGATAGTTTTTTCGTAGACCATGTAGGCTTCTTTTTTTTATCATTTTTATTCACATTCTTTTTGCTATTTTAGAATTTCTAGGCTTATAGTTTGAAAATAATAGTTAAAAAATCAGCTTTTTTACCTTTAAAATATTTTTTTTCTGGTAAATATATAGTTGTACCCTAAAATAGATATTTTATTTGTGATTGTCATAATCTACTGTAATTTTTTATATATTACATGTCTATTTTAGGGTAAATGGGTCAGGGCTAGTGTCACAACAATGATTGGCGGGGGGAACGTTTTTGTTTGTTTTGAGTGGGTATTTTATGTGTATTTATTATTGAGTGTACTTTTACTTTATTTTAATTTTGTTATTATTATGGTCTGTCCCTCAAAGGTCAGAAAAGACTTTTGGGGACTTTATTTTCTTTTCTTTTACACCTTATTTGTCACTGTAACTGGGGCTGAACAGCCCCAGTTACAGTGGAAATCAGCCCTCTTATAGTAACTATTGTCACTAATAGTGCTGGGTCTAGTTAGACCCAGCAGCAGCCTGCCATGAACGGAATCTCGGCGATCATGTGACCAGTCACATGATCACCGGGACTAAGGGCATGACCACACGTGGCGGATTTCCTCCGCAACTGTCCGCATCAATGCCGCACAGAATCTGCGTTGCAGATTCTGCTGCGGATCTGCACAAAATGTGCAGTAAATTGATGCGGACTAGCTGCTGCGGACTGCGGTAAAAGTACTTCCCTTCTCCCTATCAGTGCAGGATAGAGAGAAGGGACAGCACTTTCCCTTGTGAAAGTCAGAGAAATTCATACTTACCGCCCGTTGTCTTGGTGACGCGTCCCTCCTTCGGCATCCAGCCCGATCTCCCTGGATGACGCGGCAGTCCATGTGACCGCTGCAGCCTGTTATTAGCCTGTGATTGGCTGCAGCCGTCACTTAGACTGAAACGTCATCCTGGGAGGCCGGACTGGAGACAGAAGCAGGGAGTTCTCGGTAAGTATGAACTTCATTTTTTTTTACAGATACATGTATATTGGGATCGGTAGTCACTGTCCCGGGTGCAGAAACAGTTACTGCCGATCGCTTAACTCTTTCAGCACCCTGGACAGTGACTATTTACAGACGTCTCCTAGCAACGCTCCCGTCATTACGGGAGCCCCATTGACTTCCTCAGTCTGGCTGTAGACCTAGAAATACATAGGTCCAGCCAGAATGAAGAAATGTCAAGTTAAAAAAGCAAGACGGATCCGCAGCACACATAACATGTGCATGACAGCTGCGGACTTCATTGCGGAAATTAGAATCTCCATTGAAGTCAATGGAGAAATTCCGCCATGAGTCCGCCACTGCTCCGCAACAGACAGAGCATGCTGCGGACACCAAATTCCGCTCCGCAGCCTATGCTCCGCAGCGGAATTTTACGCCTCGTCTAAACGAACACTGCTAAATTAAAGTGTAAGTCAATGGACAAACGGCTCCGCTGCGGATTAACGCTGCGGAGTGTCCGCAGCGGAATTTAAGTGAAATTCCGCCACGTGTGAACCCAGCCTAATAGAGGCAGCGGCGCTACCTCCTATTCTATGCACATCGCTCATTGAGCAAAAACTGCTTCTATCTTCTCTTCAGGGTCCACAGCAGTCACTGATTTCCGGGCACCCGACATTCAGCTGCCCGATCGCTCGTACATCTGCTATGGCGCGGGTTTTAAGGACCTCGACCACTGGCTGTTTATGAACAGCCGGCGGTCAGGAACCAGTTAAAGTTCAATAAAGTTTACAGAAAAATAAATCCAAAGAAATAAAAGAACTTATAAAACGCTTTATTGTGGGAAAAACTTAATTAAAAAAAAGTCTGTAACAACCAGTCCTATAAAACGAAAACATTATTTATCCCGCACGGAAAAAGTGCAATAAAAAAACCTATAAAACAATGGCAGAATTGCTTTTTTTCAGTCATCTTGTCACCCTAAAAAAGTAATAAAAAGTAATTAAAAAAGTCATATGTACTCCAAAATGGTACCAATGAAATCTACAACTCGTTCGGATAAAAAAAATAATCAGCCGACATACAGCTACATCAACAACAAAAAGTTATCACTCTCAGAATATGGAGACACAAAAAATTATTTTTAAAAAAGTGTTTTTGTGGTGCAAAAGTAGTTAAACATAAAAAGCTATAAAATTTGGTAGTGTCGTAATCATAAAGACCTTCAGAATAAAAGTAACATGCCATTTAAAGAGCATGGTGAATGCTGTAAAAAGTTGTCAAAATGGTGCAATTAAAAAATATAACTCATCCTGCAACAAACAAGCCCGGCTAGGTCGAGAGAAAAATAAAAGAGTATTTTGTAATGTGAAAATCAAAAAAAAATGCTGCATCCTGAGGGTATGTTCACACGCAGTGTTTTCAGCGTAATTCGGGCGTTTTACGCCTCGAATTACACCTGAAAATACGCCCCTAATACGCCTACAAACATCTGCCCATTGCCTTCAATGGGTATTACGATGTTCTGTTCTCATGAGACTTTATTTTACACGTCGCTGTCAAAATACGGCGCGTAAAATGACGGCTCGTCAAAAGAAGTGCACTTCTTAAGACGTTTTTGGAGGCGTATTTTTAGACGTTTTTGCTCACTGCGTGTGAACATAACCTTAAGGTTCAAACTAGACTGCGTTATAGTGGGTTAAAACTGATCTGTCAGGTTTCCTATGCTTTTCCATCCGAGAGCAGCATTCCAGTTCACGGATATTAAGTGTTCTAGAATATAATTCTGATTATATGCTGTCAGGATATATAGAAAGTCTGTGAGTCCAATTTCCCCGCCCACGCAGATTTTCCTGTATGAGTCTGCATGCATGCAGAGCTGTCAATCACTCTGAGTGGGTGGGGAAGTAGGGTTTCTTTATCAGTCCTGGCATCCCAAAATCTGCTTTTTTTTTGTCAATTCTTTATTTTAGGGTTTTCCAACAAACAAAAAGGAAGGAAGGGTACAAAAATAAAAAAGGGAGGGGGCAACAGATCATCTTCACAATGCGAAACATCTATTAATATAATAATGCATCTCAAACAATACAATCCGGCATAATAATGTTATATTGAGAAATCAATACGGTGTTGACCTTAAAACATGTAGCATTAAATCCCTTGAACCAATATACGGAAAATCTTGTGAGTAGATGACTTGCCTCAGGAACACAATTTGATGGTTATCTAAATGTGGGATCAGGCTGTAGTATTAGCTAATTAGGATAAATCTACAGATTTATAAAATTGTATCCAATTGTCCCATATATGTTGGAATTTGTCTAGGTCTTGGTTCAAAAGCCATTTAGTTTTTTCGTACGATTGTATTATATTTATTTCTCTTAACCACTCAGTTATTGTAGCGGGATCAACCTCTTTCCAGTGTCTAGCTATTAAGGTCTTTGCTGCACTTATAAGATGTGGTAAAGCAGAGTTACGATTTATATATTGATACGACATGTCTAGGTTAAGTAGTGTTAGTTCTGGAGTAAGAGTAATGTCTATGGCTAGAAATTTTCTTAAGATGCCTTGGACCTTTTGCCAAAATGGGAGTATTAAGGGACATTCGTACCATATATGCAAAAGCGCCCCCTTTGCTGTTCCACATCTCCAACAAGTGGGAGAGTAAGACGGATCGATCTTATTGAGAACCTCTGGAGTTTTATACCACCTCGCTATGATCTTATAATTAAGTTCCTGGATTCTTGTTGAGATTGAGAAAGAGTGAGAGTGGTTTAAGATTATTTTGGTTTGTTCTGCTGAGAATTTAGTGTTTAGGTCTTTCTCCCATCTTGAGATATAGGAAGGTGGATCTGAGGTTGATACCAAAATCTGCTTTTTACATGAAAATACTGAATTAATTTTGTATGTAGTTTGTAGTATGGAAGCACATAGATCTGCATAGGAGCTGTATACACAAAACGACAGCATATTTTTTATCAATATATCTGCAAAGGCACTTTATTTTTATTTTAGATGTGTTGGAAAAATAAAAAATTGATATGCAAGTCTCAAAAGCTCTCACAAATAAAACAACTAGCATAGAATGTGACCACTACATGTATTTATTCCCCTTTAAGATAACCATAATGTCTTCTCATCCCTTTGCTTTTCCAGTGTCAAGCAGTGTTGCGCCTAGTGCAACTACTCAGATCCCTGTTCAGACCTTTACAGGTGTGTATTGCAGAACACTACTAACAGTTCATTTTCAGTTACTATTAACCCACCTTTATTTCATATTCGACAATGCTACATAATGATAGGTTAACCTCATCTGAAGTTCTCTGTACACACTGAATACCACAATTACAGAAACATCACACTTTATAGAAGTCAATCTCCAACATTAGGACTAAAGTTGGCTGTACACATTAGATTTATGTCGGCCGAACCCGTTGCTTTCAGCAGGACCGGACGCCCATCTAATGTGTATGGCGGTGTTCCGACTCTCCCCCGACGACAGATGTCAACATGCCCGATCCTTTTTGTTTTTCATGGAGATAAGCCACCGCCTGAAGTTTTGCAGCGGCTTTACACATTAGGCCACGTTCAGACGTGGCAGAATTTTTCCGCTGCAAATGTTGGTGCAGATTCGGGGCAATTAAGCAACGAATCTGCACCAACATTTGCATATTTGACAGGTAATTCAGACGTTGCAGATATCACAGCGGACTTGCCTTAGATTTCAGTTTTTGCATTGCAAAGGCTGAAATCCGCAGTGAAATTCCACTGCTTCTCCACAACATAATGAGCATGCTGCGGAGGGAAAATTCTGCAACGCGGCCTAATTTCCGCACAGTTATTATGTCTGAACTAAGTTTTCTAAAAATGTATAGAAACAAATGTAAAAAACGGCTGCAGCATAACTCCACTGCGGACTGTCCGCAGCAGAATTCAACAGCAATTCCGCCGCGTCTGAATGTGGCATAACCCCTTTTGTTTGCATGAGCTGAGCATGCATGTGAATCAGGGGTCGGGAGTAATAGCTGTAAAAGCACGCAGCGTATCCGCCCTGTGCGCCGCAGGAAATTCCGGTCGAAAAACCACACCAAACAGTGATGCAGTTTTTCACCCGGAATGTCCGCTGCTGGAAACTCTATCACTTAGCCGGCGCGGTAGCAGGCCGGCCCCTGGGATGACATTTCATCCCAGGAGAGCGGTGAAGCCTGTGATTGGCTGCAGAGCCAGTCACATGGGATGAAGTGTCATCCCAGGAGGCCGGCCCCCTGACGTCATCCAGGCCGGCCTCCGGGGATGATGCTTCATCCCATGTGACTGCCACTACAGCCTGTGATTGGCTGCAGCGGTCACATGGGATGAAACCTCATCCCCGGAGGCTGCGCTGAAGGGAGGAACACAGACTTCTGGGTAAGGCCTCATGCACACGAATGTATTTTGTCCTCCCGTAAATGCTGGCGTAAATACGGGTCCTTGGTCACACGTATTCGACCCGTATTGCACCAGTATTTACTGACGCATGCCCGTAAATACGGGTCCGGTGTCACCAGTATTCCACCCGTATTTACGGGCACGTTTTCGCTGCAAAATTGCACTGCACTAATCGGCAACCCCTTCTATCTATCAGTGCAGGATAGAGAGAAGGGGCAGCCCTTTCCGCAGTAAAAGTAAAATAAATTCATACTTACCCGGCCATTGTCTTGCTGACGCGCCCCTCTTTCGACATCCAGCCCGACCTCCCTGGATGACGCGGCAGTCCATGTGACCGCTGCAGCCAGTGATTGGCCTGTGAAACGTCATCCTGGGAGGCCGGACTAGAGGAAGAAGAAGAAGAGGAGTTCTGGGTAAGTTAACTTTAATACTATTAACTCCAGCGGTAGTCACTGTCTCGGGTGCTGAAAGAGTTACTGCCGATCAGTTAACTTTTTCAGCACTCTAGACAGTGACTATCCCCTGACGTCGCCTAGCAACGCTCCCGTAATTACGGGTGCACACACGTAGCCACCCGTAATTACGGGAGCCCCATAGACTTCTATGGGCCTGCCCGTGCCGTTATTACGGCCTGAAATAGGACATGTTCTATATTTTTCAACGGCACGGGCACCTTCCCGTAAGCATACCAGTGGCCAATAGAAGTCTTTATCCAGAGTTGCATTTTTTACGCTGGAATCGCTGCGAACCTGCCGCAAAAAACGCACCATCTGCTATTTGCTGCAGGATTTACCTCCCCATTGAATTCAATGGGGAAAACCCACAAAAAATCAGCAGCATTTACGCAAATACATTTGACATGCTGTGGAATAAAATTCTGCACCGCAGGTAAATTTCGGAGCGTTTTTTCCTCTCAGTATTTATGCAGCGTGTGGATGAGATTTATTTTATCTCATCCCCTTTCCTGCTACTGTATTTGCTGCGGATTTTCACAGTATTTACGCAGCGTGTGAACTGACCCGTAGGGTGCAGTTACACGCGGCAGATTTTGCTGCAGACATTTTCTGAGACTGAAAATCAGTTCCGTTCATCTGAATGGGGTTGTTTCTGCAGCCGGTGCATGGATTTCTGCAAGTTCCATTCAGATGAATGCAACTGATATTCAGTCGCAGAAATTTCTGCAACAAAATTTTCCGCGTGTAACTGCACTCTTTTAGAGCCTACAAGTACGATCAAAGGATTTATTATGGGATAGGAAACTCCTAATTTAATCTATACAAGCAATACATTTCTATTATTTTTAATCATTCAACCTTTAGGGTATGTTCAGACGGCTTATTTTCGGACGTCTTTCAGGCCGTAAACGGCCGAAAAACATCCGACACATCGGAAGCAGAACTTGAATGGGAAATACGGCGTTCTGTTCCGACGGGCCGTTTTTTTGTGCAGCCGTTTCGAAAACTAGCCGCGTAAAAAAACGGCCGCGAAAAAGAAGTGCAGGTCACTTCTTGGGACGTTTTTGGAGCCGTTTTTCTTAGACTCTATTGAAAACAGCTCCAAAAACGGCCGTAAAAACGCCGTAAAAAACGCAGTGAAAAACGCAAGTGGCTTAAAAAATTTCTGAAAATCAGGGGCTGTTTTCCCTTGAAAACATCTCCGTATTTTCAGACCTTTTTTGTTAAGCGTGTGAACATACCTTCACACGCTTAACAAAAAAGGTCTTAAAATACGGAGCTGTTTTCAGAGAAAACAGCCTCTGATTTTCAGGCATTTTTGAAGCTGAAAATGAAGCTTCTTTAAAGAGGCTCTGTCACCAGATTTTGCAACCCCTATCTGCTATTGCAGCAGATCGGCGCTGCAATGTAGATAAGAGTAACGTTTTTATTTTAAAAAAACGAGCATTTTTGGCCAAGTTATGACCATTTTTGTATTTATGCAAATGAGGCTTGCAAAAGTCCAAGTGGGTGTGTTTAAAAGTAAAAGTCCAAGTGGGCGTGTATTATGTGCGTACATCGGGGCGTTTTTACTTCTTTTACTAGCTGGCCGTTCACACAACCTATTTTCAGACATAATGGAGGCCTTTTACGCCTCGAATTACGTCTGCAAAAACGGCTCCAATACGTCGGCAAACATCTGCCCATTACTTTCAATGGGCTTTACGATGTACTGTGCTGACGACCTGTCATTTTACGCGTCGCTGTCAAAAGACGGCGCATAAAATTACAGCCTTGTCAAAAGAAGTGCAGGACACTTCTTGGGACGTAATTGGAGCCGTTTTTCATTGACTCCAATGATAAACAGCTCCAAATTACATCCGTAAAAGACGCCCCGCAAAACGCGAGTACATGCAATTACGTCTGAAATTCAGGAGCTGTTTTTTCCTGAAAACAGCTCCGTAATTTCAGACGTAAATGCAGTTATCGTGTGCACATACCCTAAGGCCTCATACACACGACCATAGCCATGTGCACGGCCGTGATTTTCGGGTCGGCCGGCCATGGAGTGTCACCCGCGACCCGCCCAGCAAATCGCGGGCCGTGCACATGGCCGCGTCCATTATTTCCTATGCATTATTTCCTATGTCGTAATAAGACATGTCCGTTCTTTCAGCGGTCCAGGCTCCTGGGCCATGCACGGACCGTGGAAACCACGGTCGTGTGCATGGGCCCATAGGAATGAATGGGGCCGCAATTCTCCCTTGGATTTTCGGGGAAATTGCGGCCGCAAAATCACGTTCGTGTGCATGGGGCCTTAGTTTGGAGCTTCTTCCTGAGGCGTTTTTTGAGGCATTTTTCATAAAGTTCAATGTAAAATCAGCTCCAAAAAACACCTCAAGAAGTGACATGCTTTAAAACAGAGGCGTAAAAAGACGCCCCGTATGAACTAAATGCTGTTTTTCCCATTGATTTCAATGGGAAGATGTTTGTAGGCGTTCAGCTTCCGTTTTTTCAGGCGTTTTTCGAGGGAAAACAGCTCCTGATTTTCAGACGTTTTTTAAGCCACTCGCTTATTTCACTGCGTTATTTACGGACGTTTTTGGAGCTGTTTTTCTATAGAGTCAATGAAAAACGGCTCCAAAAACGGCTGTAGAAGAGACATGCACTTCTTTTTCGCGGCCGTTTTTTTGGCCGCGCAAAAAACCAGCCCGTTGGCACAGAATGCCGTTTTTCCCATTGAAATCAATAGGCAGATGTTTGGAGGCGTTCTGCTTCCGATTTTTCGGCCAATTTTCGGGCGTTTACGGCCCGAAAAACGGCCGAAAATAAGCCGTGTGAACATACCCTAAGGGTATGTTCACACGGCAGCGTCCATTACAGCTGAAATTACGGTGCTGTTTTCAGGAGAAAACAGCACCGTAATTTCAGCAGTAATGGCATGTGCAGGCGTCTTTCGCTGCGTCCATAACGGACGTAATTGGAGCTGTTTTTCCATGGAGTCTATGGAAAACGGCTCCATTTACGTCTGAAGAAGTGAAAGGCACTTCTTTGACGCGGGCGTCTTTTTTACGCGCCGCCTTTTGACAGCGGCGCGTAAAAAAAATGACCGTCGGCACAGAACATCGTAAGACCCATTCAAATGAAAGGGCAGATGTTTGGCGACGCTTTTGAGCCGCATTTTCGGACGTAATTCGGGGCTAAAACGCCCGAATTATGTCCGTAAATAGTGTGTGTGAACCCAGTCTTACATCTATATTCCAGCGATACTGAAAGAACATTTTTTACTTTTGCTGTAGTGCTCTCTAGTGTTCATCAGTGGAACTGCAGCTCAAGAACAATTTTTACATTCTGTAATGTACTTAAAGGGGCTCTGTCACCAGTTTATAACTTCCCTATCTCCTACCTAATCTAATAGGCGCTTTGAAACAAGCCATCGTACAGCTACAGCAACAAAATCTGCCGCGTGTGAATCTGCTTGGGCCGTGTAAACAAGCGCCGATCTACGATTCAGCTCGTTGATTGGCGCTCTCCTTTCAGAAGGAGCAAGTATGGGGACGAACACTCGTTACTACAATCGCTCGTCGCCATAAATTCCTATCATGTCGGCAGCACGTCTCCCTGTTTACACACTGAGACGTGCTGCCGACATTGATAATCATTTCGGCTGCATAAACGATACGATCAGCCGATGAACGAGCTGTGAACGCTCATTTGCCCAATAATTGGCCCATGTAAAACGTCCTTTAGTGATGATACAATCCCTATTGTACTTTGTTCCATTAGCACCTATTAACCCTTGTGGATTGTGCTTTTATTTGCCTGGTTTTGGTTAGCTATTATTACTTGATTAATAGCAAACATATAAAATGAAGTAACTTGAGTATCTACGCTGTCTTGAATGATTAGACATTCATTCTAGAATTATATTAATTTGATGTAAACTATGTGACCAGCTACTGTACCAAATGGATGATCATCTCTGCAAACCCAAAAGATAACTGTATCCGATATTGAACAGGGATCCCTCAACTCTATACTATACAGTATATATATTGTTTGTCCTATATTGAAAAGGGAACTCAACATATTATTAATGTATGTTAATTATAACTATGTTATATATGGGATCAGGAACTCCCTATTGTGGTTTCCCCAAAGAACTTTTAAGAACATGACTTTCATTGTCACCAGGCTTTCGGGACCGGTACAGCTCTTCAGGTTTAGCCAGAATTTTGAGATTTACTATTACCTGACCCATACTTAGACTATCGCCTTACATTTCCATTATGTTGTGTTTCCAGAAACGGATATAGTTCTAGTGAAGTAACACACGATCTCTGCTTGCTGTCAGTAATTTGAATTATTTATTGTTAACCTTTTGAGACTGAAACCAGCCATCTGGATAACATTCAGCACTGAATGTAAAGTTTATCTCGGCTCTCTTTTTTTTGGCTATATTATGAACTTATTATATATTATGGATTTAGAATAATTTTGTATAAAGTTTATTTAAATTGAGTTGGCACATAGACGATGAAATATCTTTATTATTTTACTATTTCAACAGCTTGTGGTATTGGAGGTCCGTCAGCATTAAGCAGAATAGTAGGAGGAACAGCGGCAACTTTGGGTTCATGGCCCTGGCAGGCCAGTCTACGCCACAACGGGTATCATAGGTGTGGAGCAACACTCATTAGCAGGTCCTGGCTCGTGACTGCTGCCCACTGTTTTTTTTCGTAAGTTAAACATCAGTCTCATACTTAGAACATAGCGTCAATCATTATTTAACTTTAAACATGATTTAACTACTCAATACGATGTCTCACATCGTAAACTACTCCAAATCTGCCCCATGTCGCCTGGATAATAAGTCTCTTGTAAGGAGTTTAAAGCTCTATGATGTAAGGAGATCTGCTGACTGTCTTTTTTTTTTAAAAAATCTTAAAATGGGGATTTACTTCAGCAGTGAACATCACCACCCATGTAAATATATCCCATTGTACCTCTGTTCACAGTTTGGTATAAAATGCTTAAATGGGTTTTCCGAGGTCCAAGACAATTTTGTGCTGGATGTAGTAAGTCCACTGCTGCACCCTCTTCTGGTCCTGAGAGGTCACGTCCATTGAGACATAATGTCACATGACCATGGTAACCAATCATGGCATATGACTTTGATGTTGCATCCACAGGACCATGCCATGATTGCCTGCTATCTCAATGGAAGTAATGAAACTACCCAGAGGACTAGTGAAATCTTTAAAGTCTTTTCAAGACTATAAGTATATTTAAAACATTTTTATTTTCTTATATCCAGCACAGTAAATGTTTTCTGTTTAAATTCACCAGGGTTTCGGAAAACCCCTTTAATTACAGCCATATACTAGGCCTCGTGTATGAAAACTTGTTCAGACAAGGTTGTTGCCTACAGCAAAGAATAGCAATTCAACTGAGCGGTTGCTCAGTGGTTCACATTGTTGCCTTGCAGCACTGGATCATTATGCATACCTCCCAACTTTCAAGAATCACAAAGAGGGACAACCGATGCGGCGTGTGCAGCACGACACCACAAGTTTTTTTTCTTTTAAGCCACGCCTCTAATCCCACCCAATCTCCGCTTATACACACCCGATTCAGCCCACACAGTATCATGCTCCCATAGTGCCTCCCACACAGTATAATACCAAATAACTGCCCCCACACAGTATAATGCCCCCATAGCTGCCACCATACAGTATAATGCCCTCATAGCTGCCACCATACCGTATAAAGCCAACACAGATGCCCCCATACAGTATAATGGCCACACATATTCTCCTATGCAGTATAATGCCCATACAGATGCCCCCATGCAGTATAATGCCCAAATTCCCCCATACAGCATAACGCCCCCCTAGCTGCCCAATACAGTATAATGCCCCCTTAGCTGCCCCTAGTGCCAGTGCCCTTGCAGATAGTGACACAGTGCCCATGTATATAGTGCTCATATACCTAGCACCACAGTGTCCCCTGTAGATAGTGCCCTTATATAGTGCCACAATGTCCATGTAGATAGTGCTACACCCCCATGAAGATAGCGCCAGCCCCCCCCCCCCCCCGCTGTAGATAGCACCATTGGGACTCCCTCTAGGAGCGGAATCTCCAGTCAGAGCATAGGCCTGGGATTCCACTCCTAGAGGGAAGCCCTGATGTCACTGTCCATATATGGACCGTGACGTCAGTGGCTACTCCTTTAGCGGAATCCCCGTTGCCGACTCTGGCCAGGGATTCCGCTGCAGGAGGACCCACTGACGTCAATGTCCATATATAGACAGTGACCTCGGGGGTTTCCTCTAGGAGCGGAATCCACGGCCAGATCATTGGCAATGGGAATTCCGCTCAAGGAATAGCCACTAATTCTGAAGCAAGGAACCATCAGCTCCCTGTTTCAGAATTAGTTCAGAGCGGAGGAGCAGAGAGAGCTCCTCCGCTCACCGATGACTCCACGGGCACAGCACTACTGTAAGCGTTGCGCACGACGGTACTGTCCATATATCCCCGTTGCCGACTCTGGCCTGGGATTCCACTCCTAGAGGGAAGCCCTGATGTCACTGTCCATATATGGACCGTGACGTCAGTGGCTACTCCTTTAGCGGAATCCCCGTTGCCGACTCTGGCCGGGGATTCCGCTCCAGGAGGAGCCACTGACGTCAATGACCATATATGGACAGTAACCTCAGGAGTTTCCTCTAAGAGTGGAATCTCTGGCTAGATCATCGGCAATGGGGATTCCGCTCAAGGAGTAGCCACTAATTCTGAAGCAGGAAACCATCAGCTCCCCGCTTCAGAATTAGTTCAGAGCGGAGGAGCAAGGGGAGCTCCTCCGCTCGCCGAGAATTGCTCGGGGAAGCCCTTGACGGTACTGTTCATATATGAACAGTGACGTCAGTGGCTACTCCTTGAGTGGAATCCCCATTGCCTACTCTGGCCGGGGATTCCGCTCCAAGAGTAGCCAGTAACGTCACTGTCAACATATGGACAGTAACATCAAGGGCTTACCCGAGCACAGCGCTTACAGTAGCGCTGTGCCTGCGGAGTCCTCGGCGAGTGGAGGAGCTCCCTCTGGTCCTCCGCTCTGAACTAATTCTGAAGAAGGAGCTGATGGTTCCCTGCTTCAGAATTAGTTTGACAGCAGGACATACCCCCGGCCGCTGAATCCGGGACAGTTGGGAGGTATGCATTATGGTTAAAAAGTAGGGATTACATTTTTTTTAATTTGGGCATTATATGTAATTACAGCTTTCAATATAAGTGCTATTCTACAGTAGAACATATAAACCACTGTTTATCAATTTTTGGTGAAAGTCGGTAAAACAGTCATGATGATAAATTTGCTAAATTATACCATCATGTTTCCACAGGAGCAAAGATGTGAATTCTTGGACAGTCGTCTTAGGAACTGTTTCTTTAAGTTCTGGATCTGGGTTGAAGCTCCAAAATATCATTATCCATGAGAATTACACCAACGGAGAATACCAAAACGACATTGCGATTCTCCAGTTATTAAGTCCAGTAAACTTTACATCAAATATCCAATCAGTATGTTTACCGGATACACTGGATTTCTTTCCTGACAACTCTTCATGTTATGTAACCGGATGGGGAGCTCTTACAGATGGAGGTTAGAGAAAAAAAATCCACTCAACATATTAAATACACTTTTAAGTTTAAGAAAAGTTTTTTACAAAAATATTTGCGGTTGGTATTCTTATTATTCTTTGCCCATGGACAATCACCTGATGGTACATAAAATAAGCTATTGACAAAAAAGAATGAATAGAGCAAGGGTAAAGCTGAAATATTTGCATTCTTCCCAACATGGTTTTGCCCCAAATTCTCAGTTCTGGAGGATAAATAATTGAGTGAATTTGCAAAAAAATGTAATATTTGATGAAAATAATCATTTATTTTTTTTTTTTTTAAGGGAGCTTATCATCTGTTCTACAACAAGCGGAATTGAAAATCATTAATTCTACTTTATGCAGCAGTTACCAGATGTATGGTTACCTTATACAGCCTTCCATGATATGTGCTGGTTATATAGAAGGAAAAATTGATTCATGTCAGGTATGTATGTTTGTAATTATGAAGACAAGGCAAGTCTGACAACTTTTCGCTAGATGAACATGCTACAATGCATCGGATGGTACGGCAATACATAATCACATCTGATGTGTTAGGCATAATTTAGACGAGCGTAATATACGCGTGTGCGACGCGCGTGCTTTTCACGTGTGTCATACTTACCTATATTAGGCTATGGGGCAGTGCAGATAGCCCATGAGTTTTGCGCAGCGTGAGTCCGCTGCGTAAAACTCACGACATATTCTATATTTCTGCGTTTTTTGCGCATCACGCACCCATTGAAGTCAATGGGTGCGTGAAAACCACGCAGGTCGCACGGAAGCACTTCTGTGCGAACTGCGTGGTTCGCGCAACAGCTGTCATTCTCTGAATGTAAACAGAAAAGCACCACGTGCTTTTCTGTTTACAAACATCCAAACGGAGTGTCAAAATGATGGTGGCTGCGAGAAAATCTTGCAGCCGCGCATCATACACTGATGACACACGCAGCTGTTAAGTGCCTTTTGCGCACGCAAAACGCCGCATTTTTTGTGTGCGCAAAATGCACACGCTCGTGTAAATCAGGCCTTAGATTGTAGACTGACTTTTGTTATGTCTAGTACTAGATCTAGGAAATTAGTATTTGGTAGTCAGTAAAACATTCAAAATTGAAAAATGTTGTAAAGGATCTGCCAGGCACTACGTCTGTGGATACTCCCAGGATTAATCAATCGACACCTGAGGCCGGACCTCTTAGACTGACTCCGGCTCCCACCAATCAGGGTGGCAGGCTCAGGAGTGGGAGAGCCTATCGCGGCCTGGTCAGTCGGAGTTAGCTCCGCCCCCTGTCCATTTATACCTGCCGTTTTCTCTTCCTCATTGCTTGTGATTCTTCCTGGTTTCCTGTCCCTGCCTACTTGCAACGACCCGCCCTAGGCGACAGGGTACAACTGGGCGGCGGTCCCTACGCTGACTAAGTGCAAGGGAATACAAACAGGGAACAAGCAAGGGAAGGGGCGGTAGCCCACGGAAACCGTGAGGAAACCAGAGTGGTCAACGAGCCAGTAAGAATCAGGATGTCACGAAGTATACGAACGCAGAGCAAAGAGCAGGAAGCAAGCCGGGGTCAGAGCGAAGCAGGATAAGCGGAAGCTGTAGCAAGGCTGAAGCAAGGCAGAGCAGGGCCAGGAAACCCGGAAGAATCACAAGCAATGAGGAAGAGAAAACGGCAGGTATAAATGGACAGGGGGTGGAGCTAACTCCGACTGACCAGGCCGCGATAGGCTCTCCCACTCCTGAGCCTGCCACCCTGATTGATGGGAGCCGGAGTCAGTCTAAGAGGTCCGGCCTCAGGTGTCGATTGATTAATCCTGGGAGTATCCACAGACGTAGTGCCTGGCAGATCCTTTACAAATGTATTATATAATAGAACAGTGTTTCTCAATCAAAGTCCTCCAGCACCCCCAACATGTTTAGAGGATGCGCCATAGGGAGAATACCTGTAACAATTCCGGATGCACTGACAATAAGGCTGTGTTCACATGTGGCAGATTTGTTCTAGAAATTTATGCAACTGAAGAACCCATTCCATACGTTTCTGCAGCATGTGCATGGATTTCTGCAAGCCCCATTCAGATAAATGGGACATTTGCAGAAATTTCTGGAACAAATCTGCCACATGTGAGGATACCCTAATATTATCACCTGTGCAATACTAAGGAGATCCTGAAAATATCCTGTTGTGGTACTGAAGGAAGGGAGTTGATAAAACTTGAAGTAGTAGATGATAGATGTGACGTCATTTAGATCAGTGGCCTTCAGTTCTTCTGTAAAATTGTTAGATTGGGTTAGAGGTGACGGCATTATGGGTATATCATTTAAAAAGAATAAAAAATAAGCTCGGACTTACATATAACAATGATTAAAGGGGTATTCTCATCTCAGACATCTATGCCCTATCCATAGAATATTCTATGAATGTCTGATAGGTGCGGGTCCAACTTCTGGGACCTCCACCTATCTGGAGATTGGGGATCCCGTCTGGAGAGGTAGCCGCACATATGGAAACTGCACCTATCAGACATTTATGGCATATACATAAGCGCTAAATATTTCAAAAGAGTAAGCACTAAATAGGAACTATAGAGTAAGCACTAAATAATTCATAAATAAATATAACAAATCTAAAAATAAAATGTAAATAAATAAGAAGCACTGAATAATGTGTTGCCCACTTGGTTATAATTGAATTATCACTTCAATGGGGCTGAGCTGTTATACCAGATCTAGCCCATGGACAAGAGTGGCGCGGTTTCTAGAAAAAAAGCAGAAAAGCTTTTATAGTCTCATACAACCTTTGTCATTTACCAGTACGTTAATCTAATAATCTGGGTAGTATGCAAAAAGGCTGTCTGAGTGCTTCTCTCCTTGGAGCTTGGGTAGGTTAAATTCTTCACGTCATATACCGCCCACTATTGCCCTGCAATATTTATAATTTATTTATTTTTTTCGAAAACCAATCCATTGCATTGTTGTTCCATTCTAGGGTGACTCAGGAGGACCTTTGGTTGCCCTACAGTCTAATAACAGGTGGACACTCATAGGAATTGTTAGTTTTGGCTATGGATGCGCCTTACCTAAGGAGCCTGGTGTGTACACTAAGGTCACATATTTTCGGAGCTGGATAACACAGAAGTCTGGGGTGTAAATTTTTCAATAGCGAGAAGAAATGCACAATATTCTGCACTGTGAAGTTCCTACAGCATCACACTCCTAATGTTTGCAAGGCTTCGTCATTGAGTTGTTTGGCTCTACAATGGATTTGCTCTAAGGCTTGTTGACCGAATAAACTTTCCATTAAATGAAAAGTTGTCTTGCCAATAATATCCAGGGGTGACTAAGAAACTCAAAGAAAGATTTATCTGGCAGTTGCCATCGAAAAGGTGTTTTCCCCAGAATTACTCCTATGGAGTGGACCTGCCCTAAGGAAGATGCTGGATCATTGCTACGGTCAAACCACTAGATATTTATAGGTATTGCCTGCAGTTCTTAGTCGCCATTCCAGCCACTCAGCTGGGAAATCTCCATCAATGGTACCATTTGCCTTTAAGGACTATTGGCTGGTCTTTACTTTGGAATGCATTTCCCATAAGAACAAAAACAGAGATGTATCAATTACATATTAAAGAAATTTAAAACAAAATGTATATCAAACCATTTCAGATTTTTAGAATGTACTGTATTTCTTGCTGCACATGTATTGATACATATTTTTGTATATACATTTTTTTATTCATTATACTGTGATGCATTTAAACATATTGTTTACGAAATTTATTAAACTTGAAAATTAAAGTAATATATAAAGGTACATAAACTGTGAGTGTATTTATTGGCTACTATCGTTTTATCATGTCTGTTACTGTGCTAAAAAAAAGTTTCACTTTTATGAATGTAAAAACGTTGGGTTCACTTTATTGCCTGTCAAACTGTATTGATGTAAATTTGTACTTCTAATATTTTGGATTACTTGTTTTCTATCCAGTTCATAAGGAGTCCACATGTTCAACCCCCGCTCAGCTAACACAAATAACCACACAACACCAATAATGTGGCAAAAATGTCTTTATTTACGACACATAAAACACAATTGGGTGAAACCAAGTGATTGCAGAACCTCACATGATGGGCCTGGGTACGCCTGCCCAGGCCTTCCCGACAACTAGGAGCCAGCCTGCCCCTCCAGTGGCTCCCTGCAAGCAACCACTAGTTCACCGTGGCCAACCTTCAGAGTTGCCCAAGTCCATCTAAACCGATGACCGTCCGCAGTGCCTGTGTCCCCCTAAAGATGAGAACCCCTGTTGCACAGCCTGTGGTCTCGCTGTGGTCCATAGCAACTGATTGTGCAAAGTGCCGCAATCCTAACTACTCACCCAACTGCTCTACTTTGCCCACACTACTTCACCAAGGCTTCCAACCAACCTCTACAGCCTACTGTAGGCTGTTGTTTCACAAACCAAGAACAATGTCTGACTAAATGTACGCCACATTCTAATACACCCAAAGTCCTAATCCTTGTGCTGCATGCCTTGTAAATGCCCTCTCCGTGACAGTATGCGGGCTCCTTCCACTGCTTACTGCTTGGGTCCTGTAAACACAAACATTCGACCATTACACATTTTAACTTATTCTTGCAGGCCCCATATTCAGCCCCCTTGGGACCAAACCATACCGCCATGGCTCAGATACACTTCCCCCTACCTACAAGCCTTGACCAAAGGTCAAGATCCTTCTGCTCAAAACTGAGTTCCAGCCAGCTTCCTCCTAAATCTCTTATCATACTCTGCCTAACCGGTTCACCCATAAAATGAACATGCATCTACGATCAAATCCATATAGTTTAACGTAATCAGGTATTGCTCTGGATCTATCTACAATAGACCACCTCTGGCTTCCTCGCCCTTCGCTGCAGTAGTCTCCCTTAACAACTCAAATATCCATATATTTCCCCTCCCCTATGTTCTTCACTACCTTCTGCTGCAAGAGGGAATAGACTGGTGACAATGCACATCCATATGTATCTTGCCCTTCCACTGCCAATACCTTCTCCACTACTGCCCCTATCTTTGTTATCCCCACACCCGACTCCCTCAAACCCTATTCTTAGATTTCTTTTTCATGACCTTCATGAATTTTTTTTTTGCATTTTAAACATTTTCCCTGCTTTAAATCCCTCTGCCCTAATTTTCTCACCCAATTACTTTAGGGCCTACCATCCACCCAATACCACCTGCTATTGTTTCCTAACCTCCCTCTCAGACTACCCAGCGCCACCAGTCATGCGGCCAGCTTGATCTTACATGAAGAAAGCCCTTGCTAAGCCCTACACTATTGTCACTCGGCCGAACCGCCTTGGCATTATGGCAGCTGGCCAACAGGGCGCAGGTCACAGTCCACAGTTTGTATAAGGTACCTGTGGCAGCTCGGACAGTAGCAAGGCAGGCTCGGCTGGGACTTGGCAGCAGGTAGACGTCAGGCGTGGAGCAGCAGGACTACAGCACAGCCCGGCACTAGACCAGGATAGCACGGGATACAGGATACGGGATACAGCATACGCCTCCTACGGGACACAGCGGACCGCAGCGGAAGTGAGCACTGGGCGTCTCCTAGGAAGGAGATGGGGACCAGCGCTCACAGATCCATGGCTGCGGGCGTCAGGATGTAAGTAAACCGGACTGCCCGCGGGCATGGACGCTAAAACTAAATACCCCTACCTTACTGTCCGAAGCTCTCTCTCATCTACTTTCATCTTACATTCCTGGGGAGGGGGGCACATGGCATACCCTATGGCTCCTTACAAGGATTTCACATGTTCATCAAACTTTTTTAACCTTAGATGTGACGCTCTCTTACCCCCTTGCTTTATTGATCTCTTGTACTGTGGAATTGCTGCTTCGGACATGTCATAGTGACATATGAGAATTTTTAGATGAGATTTTGTTCTGTGGGCACCCGCTTCCCCACCGATAAGAACTTTTGACATGTGACACTTTGATATGTCAGAATTTTTCTCAAGCGACAGTCACGTTTAAACTCTATGGCTGGAATTTACTATGACTGGCGCTTCATATGCCAGTCTTAAACTGAAGTGTGCTGGAGTACAATGCACCAAACTTATTAAGTAGCACACGTATCTTTGGCTGTTTGTGCGCCTGCTATGAGCAGGTGTAGATTTGTGCCAGAATTTATGTCAATTTCGTAAGTGATGATAAATCTGTCGGTTCGGCTGAAGGCACCACTCCGCTAAACCCCATCTACTTTTCTTGACACTTTGGAAAAGTGGCAAGAGGCGTGAAAAGTCGAAAATGATAGCGCGAATACACCATAATTTGCAACTTTTCTGCGCCATTAAAGCAGCGTAAAGATTTTTTAGGGACCATGTTGGGCGGAGGGAAACTGGACAATTGCCCAGGGCCCCATCCTCGCAGGGCCCCCTGCCCAGTGGTGGCACTATAGCAGCCATAGTGGCTGCTACAGGACCCGTGGCATGTGGGGCCTGAGTTGTGCAGCACATAACATTTTTGGTCCATGCAGCACAGGCCCCCTCATGCCCGGTGGCATCGCTAGCACCGGAGGGGGGCTCGGTGCTAGCGACTGCCACATTCAATTGTATCTGCATCCTCAGGATGTAGATACAATTGAATACAATAGGCTATAGGCCACAATTGCCTGCATCCTATAAGACGGTGGGACAGAATCCCTGCGTAGGCCGGCGTGACTATGTCACTGGATCACGCCGGCCTACGCAAAGGTCCTGTCTCGAGGCTGTGGAGCAGGGGCTAGGTGAGTACAATTTCTTTGTTTGTGGGGCTGTATGGCACCATTTACAAGGGGGGGCAGACAGACTGACCCCCAACTTCTGAACCAAGGAAACTAGGATGAGCATATTATTTATGGCGGGAGATGCAGTGTCCTGTTTCAGAGGTAACTATGCCATTCCTGAAGCAGTTCATGCAGAGCTCAAGATCAATGCGGCCAATTTATTTTAATCGGATTCCAATTTGCAAAAATAATCTATTAAAACATATAAAGCATTTTATTCACATGTCAATGAATGGAAACAATAAATTCAATCGATATCTATCTATCTATCTATCTAATCTATCCTGTAAAGTCTTTTAAGTTGTGAGCTGGGGCCTCCAGGGTTAGGACTTGTTTTTCCAGCACATCACACAGTTGCTCAATCAGATTGAGATTTGGAGAATTTGGAGGCCAAATCAACACCTTGAACTCTTTGTCATGTTCCTCAAACCATTCCTGAACAAGTGTGGCAGGACGCACTAACCTGCTAAAAGAGGCCTCTGCCACTAGGGTATAGCGTTGCCATGAAGAGGTGTACTTGGTCTGCCACAATGTTTAGGTAGGTGGTACGTGTCAAATTAACATCCACATGAATGTCAGGACCCAATTTTCCCAGATGAACATAGCCCGTTGTCTCCACCAACTAGCCTTCTACCAGAGGCAGTGCTAGGTTCTCCAGCACCCGGGGCAAAGATTCAGTTTGGCGCCCCCCCCCCCCCCACCCAACCTCTTTCCCGACATCTCCTTCCCCCTCACGTGTTTGTTCTCTCTACCAATCAATGACGTGTCATTTCTTTTCCACATTTCTTTTTATGTAACGCGAGCATAAAAACATTTGTACATTTTACAAGCAATATAGTTCTATACACAGCACCAGAATAGTGCTCAGTACATAAATATAGCCCCAGATCCAAGCTCAATACATATATACAGCACCAGAACCAAGCTCAGTACATAAGTACAACACCAGCACAAATACAGCTCAATTTAGTGCAACCCCTGCTGTACAGGTTTGTACGGCGTAAATCTACAGCTTCCAGCATGGCCCGAACAATGATAAGGATATGCTGGGAGTTGCTGTTTCACAAAAAATAAATTCTATCATAATCACACCACCCATCATCTCACTGCAGATCATACAGTGACTACAGTGCTGATTAGAGGCAGAATAAACATTTACATTAAGTGACTCCACCGGTGACGTCTCAGATTCTAATTCTTTTTCTCCATCCGGTCCAGACCTCTATGATGACTTCTCCCAGTCACAGACCATTTCTGTAGTTTGCCGCTCACATGTCTTCAGCTTCTCACTTTTCCAACATTTCTACATCTATAAACAAAGATAAAGTTATCATTATACCACACACTACGCCCCTAAATATAATAGCGCCATACACTGCACCTCTAATTATAATAGCACCATACACCGTGTCCCACACACACACTGTGCCCCCTGTAGATAGTGCCTGCCATAGAGCCCCCTGTAGATAGTGCCTGCCATAGAGCCCCCTGTAGATAGTGCCCCCATATAGCCCACCCCTGTATATAGTGTCCCACAAATAACTCCCCATATAGTGCTCTACAGATAGCCCACCCCTTTATATAGCCCCCTGTAGATATAGCCCAGCCCTGTATATAGTGTTCCACGTATAGCCCAACCCTGTATATTGCCCCCTGTAGATATAGCCCACCCCTGTATATAGTGCTCCACAGATAGCCCACACCTGTATATAGCCACCTTGTAGATATAGCCCACCCCTGTATATAGTGCTCCACAGATAGCCCACCCCTGTATATACCCCCCTGTCGATATAGCCGACCCCTGTATATAGTGCTCCACAGATAGCCCACCCTGTATGTAGCCCCCCTGTAGATATAGCCCACCCCTGTATATAGTGCTCCACATATAGTCCACCCCTGTATATAGTGCTCCACATATAGTCCACCCCTGTATATAGTGTTTCACAGATAGCCCACCCCTGTATATAGCCTCCCTGTACATAGTCCACCCCTGTATATAGTGCTCCACTAGATAGTCCACCCCTGTATATAGTGCTCCACAGATAGCCCACCCCTGTATATACTATACACAAGTATGCACTATATACAGGGGTGGACTATATGTACAGGGGGGCTATATACAGGGGTGGGCTTTCTGTGGAGCACTATAGGGGGAGCTATTTGTGGGATACTATATACAGGGGTGGGCTATATCTACAGGGGGGCTATATACAGGAGTGGGCTATATCTACAGGGGGACTATATCTACAGGGGGTCTATATACAGGGGTGGGCTATATCTACAGGGGTGGGCTATATCTACAGGTGTGGGCGATCTATGGAGCACTATATACAGGGGTGGGCTATGGCTACAGAGGGGCTATATACTATATAGCCCCCCCTGTAGCTATAGCCCACCCCTGTATATGGTGCTCCATAGATAGCCCACCCCAGTATATAGCCCCCCTGTAGATAGACACCCCCCGTAGATAAAGCCCCCCGCGTGAAGATACAGCTCCCCCGTAGATAAAGTCCCCTCCGTAGATAAAGTCCCCCCGTAGATAAAGCCCCCCCGTGTAGACAAAGTCCCCCCTCCATAGATAAAGTCCCCCCTCCGTAGATAAAGTCCCCCCGTAGATAAAGCCACCCCGTGTAGACAAAGTCCCCCCTCCGTAGATAAAGTCCCCCCTCCGTAGATAAAGTCCCCCTTGTAGATACAGCCACACACTATTATTACAATTAAAAAAAATAAAAAACTATTCAAACTCACCTTAATCCTGTTCCCACGCTGGCAGGCAGCAATGGAGACCTGCTCTCTTCTGCGCAGGTCTCCTGGGGGTTGAACGAAGCGTCTATGAAAGGCACTGATTGGCTGGGCAGGATGACTTTCCCTGTCAATCAGCGCCTTTCATCAACGGAAGCTTCACTGGTACAAAAGGTACCAATCGCTTCACTGGTACAAAAGCGCTGAATAGCCGGGCACGGAACGTGCCCGGTCATTCGTTGCTTCTAATTGTACCTGTGTCCCCGCCTGCCCCCCCCCCCCCCTAGCTACGCCCCTGCTTCTACTTGCTATTACTTTAAGGGTATTTTCACATGGCTTAGCAAAATAAGTCTGAAAATACGGAGCTGTTTTCGCCTGATTCCTGAGTTCCTGATTTTCAGAAGTTTTTGTAGCAACTAGCGTTCTTCATGGCTTATTTTACGGACGTTGTTGGAGCTGTTTTTCAATGGAGTCAATGAGCTCCAAAAGCTTCCCAAGTAGTGACATGCACTACTTTTTCGCGGGAGTCTTTTTACGCGCTGTATTTTGACAGCGACGCGTAAAATAACACCTCGTGGGAACAGAACACCGTAAAACCCATTGAAAACAATGGTCAGATGTTTGTAGGCGTAATGGAGCCTTTTTTTCAGGCGTAATTCTAGGCGTAAAACGCCCGAATTACATCTGAAAACAGTGCGTGTGAACATACCCTAACAGGTAAGCAATGCACACGTACCCAGCGTCCACATGATGTAACAGTAAACATGATTCATCAGACCAGGCCCCCTTCTTCCATTGCTCCATGGTCCAGTTGTGATGTCTTACAAGCTGATTGTATTGCTTTCGGTGGTGGACAGCATGGGCACCTTGACCGGTCTGTGGCTACATAGCCCTAAACACAGCAAGCTGTGCTGCACTGTGTGTGACACCTTTCTATCATAGCCGGCATTTTTCAGCAATTTGTGCTACAGTTGCTCTTCTATGGGATCGGACCAGACGTGCTAGCCTTCACTCCCCATATGCATCAACGAGCCTTGAGCACCTATGACCCTGTCACTGCATCACCGGTTGTACTTTCTTGGACACATTTTGGTGAGTACAAACCACTGCATACCGGGAATACCCCACAAGACCTGCCATTTTGTAGATGCTCTGACCGAGTCGTCTAACCATCACAATTTGGCCCTTGTCAAAGTCGCTCAGATCCTTACGTTTGCCCATTTTTCCTGCATCCAACACATCAACTTCAAGACCTGATTGTTCACTTGCTGGCTCATAAACCCACCCCTTGTAGGCGCCATTTAACCAGATAATCAATGTTATTCACTTCACCTGTCAGTGGTTTAAAGCTGTTTTCACGTGTCGCAGTCAACTTGTGTTCCTTGCGGTGCGGTTTTCTGAAAATCATGGCAAAAAAAGTGATTTAACTGCGACGTGTGAACACAGCCTAAGGGTCCTCTCACACGGCCCAAAACTAGGAGCGGGCTCAAAACACTGAAGAGGAACAAATCTTTCCATTATACTTTTTCTGTTTATTTACCTTTCCTTGTTTTGGCTTCCAAATACTGACCAAAATACTGCTGTGTGAAAGTGGCCTAAACGAGTGCCGATCAACGAGACAGCTCATTAATCGGCGCTTGTTTACTCCTTTCACAAAGGTTACTACGAGTGTAAAAGGGCCGTTAATCTTGCGGCTGACGAGCCCTGCTTGTGACGTAGTGACAAAACATGGTGTAATTAGCCTTAGTCATTTGTCACTAGTTGCTAAATAAGGAAACTACTGAACAAATGACAGGTGACTAAAGCAAAGGTTGTCAGAAGATAAGCACATATTAGTCTCACGAGGTCTGACTAGGGCTATCTTCTGACTACATTTTCCAAGGCAGGGCTAGATTGAGGACACAGATAAATTTAAAGGATGAGCTCGTCTGGCGATCTGGGCCCGGGCGGCCCACTGACCGGCCCGGTCCACTGGGAATCTGCTTGCCAAGAGGATAGAGCAATGGAATTATTTTTAGCCCATGCATGTAGCTATTTCAGTTCCTATGCCCAACATTACAGGTAATTTAGCTTCAAGCAATACGCATGAATTCTATAGGGGATATTCTAACCTCATTTATAAAATGGGTATTCCCAACACACTAAAGGCTCTTTTAGACAGGCCAATTATCGGGCAATCATATGAACGCTCATTCCCGATTATTGAACTGTGTACACAGGGCAACGACCAGCCAATGATCGAGAAAGCGCAAGTTCAACGGCTGATCGTATCGTTTATGCAGCAAGAAATATTATCGTTGTCGGCAGCACATCGCCCCCATACATAACCAATCATTGCTCCTAGTGAAATGAGCAAACGAGCGCCGATCAACGAGCTGTCTCGATGATTGGCGCTCGTTTTCACAACCCACATCGGGCCGTGTAATAGGACCTTTAGTAATGGCATCTCTAGGATATACTTACTGATGGGTGGGGGTCTGACTGCAAGGACCCCCAACGATCTCTAGAACAAAGAGACTAGTAAAGCACAGCGCCCTCCTCAGATTATATGATGAAGTGTTGCTGCCTGAAGATTCAGAGAACTGTAAGGGTATGTGCATACACACTAATTACGTCCGTAATATACGGACGTATTTCGGCCGCAAGTACCGGACCGAACACAGTGCAGGGAGCCGGGCTCCTAGCATCATAGTTATATACGATGCTAGGAGTCCCTGCCTCGCTGCAGGACAACTGTCCCGTACTGTAATCATGTTTTCAGTACAGGACAGTAGTTCCACGGAGAGGCAGGGACTCCTAGCATCGTACATAAGTATGATGCTAGGAGCCCGGCTCCCTGCACTGAGTTCGGTCCACTACTTGCGGCCGAAATACGTCCGTCAATTACGGACGTAATTAGTGTGTGTGCACATACCCTTACTCATCCCCATTCAAGTAACCATGTCAGCACTTATTGTGGTGGCAAATGCAAATACAAGGGAACTAAAAGGTCATTATATATCAGAGCTAGCCAACTAGTGGGTCAACCGGTGTGTCAGCAGCACAGCCCAGGGCATAAGGCACCTATGTATGATGGCAATGGCGATTTATTGTTATCTGCATTCAAGTTTGAATTTTCAGGTTTTGAGTGGAGTTAAGGGGGAGATACACATTAGATGAATGTCAGCCGAACCCATCGGAATTTGTCAGGACCAGCCGACCATATAATGTCTCGAATCTCCCACGACAGCAGATATCGGGGGAGAGAAGGATCGGGCTGTTGGATTTCAAAATGCCTGATCCTTTTGTTTCTTAGTCTAAAGCCACCCCGGTGCGGCCCTGACATGGTCGCAAACGCTGCCAACAACCGCGCTGGCACCATGTTTGGCGTGTCTGTCAAATACTGATATTGGCAGCGCGTTATTGCGGGTAAGACGGCCCTTTACCTGCAAAATCGTGCGGCTATAAAGGGTGTATTAATTAATGGCCGCACAATTTTGCAGATAAAGAGACATTTTACCCGCCATAAACAGGGTATTTGACAGCTGCGCTGAACATGGTGCCGGAGCGGTTGTTGGAGTGTTGCGAAACGTTTTCCGCTTCAAAAATGGCTGAAAATCAGAGGCTGTTTTCTCGTAATTTTCATCCGTCCACAGATTTTAACAAAATATTTCCATTCACTGAAACCAACCAGAGATCTTGAAAATGGTAAACACAAGCCTACACAACACTAAGCTTGAGGTGGTGCTATATTATATTGATAACATGTATAAGCAATTTGCCATCAATGTTCAAACCCCTATAACCTAAAATGGCATCGAGTGGTTGAAAAATCGGCATTACTTTAATTTTCTTTTAAAACAACCAGATTTATTTTCAAAAACGTTCCGTTTATATGATATATGGAAAGAAAAGGAAAAAGAAAAGAGTTTTGCTGCCAATAGTATCCAATCAGAATAAGCGCGCACCTGATTGGTTGCTAAGGGAAACCCAAATCTTTACCATAGAAATGCATACGTTTATCGCAGCACGAAGCCCACGCACGGGTCATCAATAACACTGATAGCTCAGAGACCCAGTGTTCAGCGCCTACTCGTATGCCATTTACGGCCTTCATACTGGCAACTGACCACAACAAAGATGGACGCCAGAAACTGTAGTGGGAGGGGCGAGATCCATGCGCATGCACACTGAGGGTCGAGGGAAGGAGGCGACTGAAAGTAGAAGCAACTGCTGAATCCTAGAGAGGAGTGTGGTCGCCTGTGCGCAGGGTGTGATATCCCGGCTCAGTAATGTGAGTTCTGCTGTGTCTTGTACGTGTGCTCCGGGAGTGACTGTAGCCGGGTTTATATCACTATATATATGGCAATATATAACGTGTAGGTAAGTGTGAGCTGCCTGTGTTTACATGGCAGCTGACCACAAGAGCTTACCATCTACTTGTAGACATCCTGTATTGATGGGGCCGAGGTCACAGTGTCACATGTATGTGGACTAATATGTATTCCACAGGTTCCTTCATTCTTAAAGGGGAACTGCACTTTACACAAATGGGGCCCCTGCCTTACAATACCATACCATTTAATCGAATAGTTACAGAGGTAGTTCACAACCCAGCGCTAGGTCCCAGTCACCATCTTCTTACAGCCGGGAGGGAACGTGCTGGTGGCATTTATACGAAAACGAATCACCCGTCCCCATTTTCTCAACAAAAAAAAAATATATTTTTTATTTTACGCTCCTACATGACGATCAATGTAAATCGGGTGTCCTTATAGTAGATAAACAATGCACTCCAACCTACAGCTCCAGTCCCTGGGGACAGATTCTCGATACAGTATAAATAGTTTCCGCATTTCTGTTGTGACCTGTACATTTAAGATCCCTTTAATGGTTAATTAACTATTGACTGGATTTTCTTTTCCTAATTGGTTTGCATTGAATATTTCTGGAATATGTCACAGGAATGTTGTTTTTCTTCCATTGTATTATATGAGATGGAGATGTTATTGAATGATACTTATTAACTAGAATCACACGTAGTGCTCTCATTGTGTAAGCTGTGCAAGCGTCCCTGTATGGAGGTGATAAATAGGGGTCCCCAAATCAGGTGTCGTTCAAATGTTCAGCTGATCCAAGGGGGAAGCTTCCAGCCAGCAGCTGTACTCCTCTCATACTACTCTGGGGCATCTGCTCACTGAAAGTGGTAGTCCAAAGTGGACAACCCACTTTATAAAGGGGTTGTTCACTATTAGTAAAACATGGGTGCAGTCTTCCAAAAACAGCACTACACGAGTCCATGTGTTGTGTGTGTGGTATTTCAGCTCCGCTTCATTGAAATGAATGGGGCGGAGCTGCAATACCCCACGAAACCTGTAGACAAGTGTGGCGCTCTTTGCGCAAAAAGCAGCAGTCCTGTTTTTCTAATCCAAAACAACCATTTAATATTCTCAATGCATAGAATCCCATACCTTTAATACTTAAAAGCTGTAACACTCTTCATCTAAACCGCTCTAGATAGACAAGGGCATGAAGTGTGACAATCGGCTGTCTCTAACATCATGTCCTCTCTCTATCTGAAACCTAATCTTTCTAAAACTGAGCTCCTTGTTCCCACCATCTACTAACCTACCTAAACCTGATGCCTCCATCTCAGTGTGTGGTGCTACCATAACTCCTAGGCGGCATACCCGCAGTCTTGGGGTTATTCTGACCAACCGCTACACCAACGCCTCTACCCTGTGCCCGTCACTGCACTGGTTGCCTATACCATTCAGAATTAAATTCAAACTTGTTACTCTCGCCCACAAAGCTCTCCACAGTGCTGCACCTCCTTACATCTCGGTCTACCACCCTATCCGTGTTCTACGTTCTGCCAATGACCTTAGATTAAAATCCTCCATAATCCGAACCTCCAGTCTCCAAGATTTTTCTCGTGCTGCACCTGTCCTCTGGAATAGGCTACCGCAGACAATCGGATTAATTCCCGAGATCCTGATGTGCTGTCATACTAACACATTAACGATACTGAAGTGTTTAGACAGTGAATAGACATTCCATGGGATGTCTATTCACAATCCCGGCAGTTCGTTAATGTTTCTGTGGTAGTTACAGCAGAGCAAGCATAATCTCGTTGTAACCTGTCATTTACAGCGTTATCTCGCGAGATTATGCTTCCTCTGCTGTAACTACCACAGAGAGAAACGAAGTGCCGGGATTGTGAATAGACATCCCGTGGAATGTCTATTCACTGTATAAACACTTCAGTATCGTTAATGTGTTAGTATAAGACAGCACATACTGATCTAAAAGGATCCCTATGCGCTGCCTAAATGAATGGAGAGGAGTATGTCGCTGATTGGTCACTGATTGGTCAGCGTCATACACTCCTCTGTACAACGCCCACTTGGTCTAAAGTAAAAACACGCCCACTTGGGCATTAAGAAACTCATTAGCATAAATCTAAAATCGCTAATAAAGTGGAGAAAACTGATCTTTTTTTTATTTTTATAAAAAGCATTACTGTCACCTACATTATAGCGCCGATCTCCTTATGTAGAAGATAGGGCACTTATAATGTGGTGACAGAGCCTCTTTAACAAGCGCTTTTTTACATTTTATGTCTCCCTTATTTCCTCATGGATTGTAAGCTCTTGTGAGCAGGGTCCTCACTCCTTTTGCTTGAATTGTAAATTAGTTTTGTCACTATGTAATGTCTGTACATGAATTGTAAAGTGCTGCGGAATATGTTGGCGCTATATAAATAAAGATTATTATTATTCAGTTGCTGGCTTCACAAATACCGGAGATATTTCTACTACACCAGCTCCAATAAGTAGAATACTACATCCTATATACAGCTGAATATGGACCTGATAGACCTTAAAGAGAACCTTTCACCTCCCCATACATGTGCAGCATGTAATGGGGAGGGCTGCACAAAGCCTGGGGCACTTTACATTTTTTTTTTATATTTCCCTCCGTTATTTAGATATCGGTGCCGTTATATTTGGCGCCTGATATTTAAATGACCCCCGAACTGTCAACGGGGAGTGTACTGGCAAGGAGGTGTGTTACTATGGCGGTGACACTGTCCAATCAGGACACTGCCACAGGAAGAGCTGGAGAGTGAGCGTGCATGCACGCTCTCACTCTTCAGCTTTCAAGATCGGTCTTCTGCCGAACTGGCAAGGGGGTTGTGTCTCTGCTACGGACAGTGCAAGCGCTCCCCAGCTCTAACACTGTCTGTAGCAGTGGCACGCCCTCTGGCAGACAAATTACAAGACTGATCTCTCACAAGAGCTGAAGAGATGAGAGCGCGTATGCGCGCTCTCCTCTCCACAGCTCTTACACTGTCCGTAGCAGTGACACGCCCCCTTGCCAGTTCGGCAGAAGACTGATCTTCAAAGCTGAAGAGTGAGAGAGCGTGCGCGCGCACACTCTCTCTCCTCACTTGCTGTAACACTGTCCATATCTGATTGGACAGTGTCACAGCCATAGTAACACGCCTCCTTGCCAGTACACGCCCCATTGACAGTTATGGGGTTATTTAAATATCGGGCGCCAAATATAACGGCACCGATATCTAAATAACAGAGGGAGGTAGAATTTTTTTAAAGTGCCACAGGGTTTGTGCAGCCCTGCCCATTACATATTAATGACCACTGTGATCACGTCTGTCTTAGGAAAACTTCAGTGAAGACATCTGACCTATCCTCATGTCGCGTGACAACATATTGTGTCCATAGATTTACCAGTCATGGAATGTTACGGAGTGTGTGATAATCCTTGTTACTTATCTTCACTAGTAAGAAGTACAAAGTTCAGATTCACACGTCAACATCCAGCTCCGTACTGAGGGTTTCCATAGTTACTTGATAATTATTCTCGTGGTATCATTTCAATAGCAACAAGTAGGCAAGCGAGTTTTTCCTGTCTACTCTTGCGGTTATCTCACTAGTGTTACTGTTCCATGATGACTGCCTCTGTAAGATTATCATGGTTATTAGCCTGGAAGAAAGTCATTGTATGTTGGGCTGTGGAAGAAAAATGTGACTATTATGTCGTCTTAGAATAGAACAATCCCAAACACCATGGACCTCATGTATCAAAACCGTCTCAAAGAAAAAATCGTCTTTTCCATAGTAACCAATCAGAGGCCTCGTTCTATTTCTTAAACTACAATGGAGAAAGGAAACATGAATTCTGATTGGTTGCTGTGGACAACATGGCCATCTTTACCCGTATTCAAGCCAGTTAGGATGTAGATATTGCTACTGACAGTGATAGAATCCACACAAGGTATTGCCCATTGGACATCCTCTTACAAAGCAATACAGATTTCGGGGGGGGGGGGACGACGACGACGACGACAAATTTTTACAAAGGAAAGCTCAAATGTAATAACTATACACACTTACTGAAAGCGGTTTATTTTTTTTATTTACAGATCAAGATGGCCGCATTTGTTGACTATGTTCATTGATATGAAGTATTTGTGGTTGCCAAGGCTTATTTACACTTCTGATGGCATCGGAATCTATGCTCCCTGGACAACCCAAACAACCACAGACGAAGGGAAGACGGAAGCTCCATCAGGACAATTCCTTCACAAGTGACAGTGAGGGGGATGGCTCGTTTGTCTTTGAAGCTGATGAGGCTTGGAAGGAGTTTCACAGCTCGCTTCTCCATTTCTATGAAGTGGGAGAGCTGTGTGACATCACACTTAGGGTATGCTCCTTTTCTTGCTGCAATTAGAATCTGGGTCACATACAGCAATATGTTTGTGATGGCGTCTCAAATTACTACACTTCGAGCACCAAGTATGCCTGTTGTGGGCATTTTAAACGTACCTTTTTTCTCGCTCATGCAAGTTGCATGACCGAGAAAATGATTTTTAATTCCCTGGTGCACCGATCGCAAGTGCCACTGAGGCGGGACTTGATGTGCAAGTGCTCCTACACTGCATGCCCCACCCCTCTTCTCTGAGTCACGGTTCTAGCGGCCTCCTGATTCTCCGCTAGAGCTGTCACTCAGAGCAGAGAGTGGCACTTGCGACCGTCATGCTAGGGAAATGAAACGGCAGTTTCTCAGTCATGCAACTTGCAAGAAGAAAAGGTAAGTTTAAAATGCCTTTCCCTCCCCTATATCACCCTGTTAGCAGTTTTGAGGCCTATTTAGAGGCACAGCTCTTTGACAAGGGGAATGGCATTAAACATTTTTTTTACCTCTTTTATTAAAAAAAATTATTTCTTTTTGAGATACAGCTACTGCTGTATCGTTCGCTAAATCCTGTTCCTGTCAGGTCCACGGGATTGACGGGTTCAGTGTCAGCGGGTCTTGCGAGTCTCTGTCACACAGGATCCAACTGTTATTCATTACATCTAATTTCATAACTGAACCCGTCAGGTCCGCGGATCTGACAGATTCAGGATTTAGCTAACGATACAGCTGCTCTGTATAGAGAATACAAAACAGCTTGTATCTCAAAAATTATTTTTAACCCCTTAATGACCAGCCTATTTTGGACCTTAATGACCAAGCTATTTTTTACGTTTTTCAATCGTCGCATTCCAAGAGCTATAACTTTTATTTTTGCGTCGACATAGCTGTATAAGGTCTTGTTTTTTGCGGGACAAGTTGTATTTTTTAATAGCACCATTTTGAGGTACATATTATTTATTGATTAACTTTTTGGGGGGGGGGGGGAAATAGAAAAAAATCTGAAATTTCGCCACTCTTTTTTGCGTCCTAAATCTACGCCGTTTACCGTGTAGTATAAATAACACAATAACTTTATTCAGCGGGTTGTTACGATTGCAACGATACCAAATTTGTATAGTTTTTATATGTTTTACTACTTTTACACAGTAAAAACGCTTTTTTTTTCAAAATGATTTGTTTTTGTGTCTCCATATTTGAAGAGCCGTAACGTTTTTATTTTTTCGCCGATGCAGTTGTATGAGGGCTTTTTTTTTGCAGGAAGACTTGTAGTTTTTATTGGTACCATTTTGGAGTAGATGCGACTTTTTGATCACATTTTTTTAAAGTCAGGATTCACAGAAAACAGCAATTTTTCTGCCGTTTTTTATTAAATTTTTTACTGCGTTCACCGTGCGGGTTAAGTAATGTAATAGCTTTATAGTCTGGGTCGTTACGGACGCGGCGATACCAAATATGTGTAACTTTTTTTACTTTATTTTGGTTTTTAATAGTAAAGCAGTTTGTAAGGGGAAATAGTGGGTTTTTCATTTTTTTTTCACTTTTTTTTCACTTTTTTACTAGTCCCACTAGGGGACTATAATATGCGATTCTGCGATCGCTATTATAATACACTGCAATACTTTTGTATTGCAGTGTATTATGCCTGTCCGTTTAAAACGGACAGGCATCTGCTAGGTCATGCCTCCGGCATGATCTAGCAGGCATTCATTACAGGCAGACCTGGGGGCCTTAATTAGGCCCCCGGCTGCCATTAGAGACACAGACACTCGGCGATCGTATCGCCGGGTGTCGGTGGGAGAGAGAGGGAGTTTCCTCCCTCTCTCCAAAACCACTCAGATGCGGTGCTCGCTATTGAGCACCGCATCTGAGGGGTTAAACAGGTGAGATCGATACTAATATCGATCTCACCCGGCAGAGCAGGTGAGAGCAGGGAGATTTGACAGCTCCCTGCTCTGTTTACTTATTCCGATGCCGCGACGTAAAAAGTCTATGGCATCGGAATAAGGCCCGTTAGTGACCGACGTAAAAACACGATGGGCCGGTCACTAACGGGTTAATAGAAACTATAACGTTGCACCAATAAAACTGACTGACCTTTTTATTTAAAAAAAAAAGTTCTAAGAAAAGATGCTCCGCAATTGTTATCTCATGAGAAATACAAGAGGACCGGTCTTCTCTCCTGACATGTCTATTTTAGTAAAGAAAAAAAAAGCTGCAAAATATTGATGAAAATGTGAATGAGACCTTTTGGTGCTCATACACATTAGATGAAACTTAGCTGAACCCTCGAATATCTAACGTGTAAGGGGCAGTCTCAATCTGTGAGAACAAAGGATAAATCCAACATGCCTAATCCTACTTTTACCTGACATCTGCCGTCAGGGGAGGTCGTGACACCCCTATACACATTAGATATTTGAGGGTTTGGCCAAGTTTTATCCAATGTGTATTAGGTTTGCACGATGCATCGAAATATCTATACTATTTCGATACCGTGCACCCTCAAACAGTTCAATACTGTCAATTCATGTATTTCGATACTAAGCTGTGTGGCCGCACAGCTTAGTATAACACATGAATGTAGTTCGAGCGGGCTGCGCTGCGGCTGTGTAATACAGCCATTACCCTGCTCCTGACAAGTGTGTGCGCGCGGTCAGCATTATGTGATGCGGCTGGCACTGCATTAATGAGTGCCGGCACTGAAGATCGACCATGGCGGGCACACTGCAAAACACCCCCATGTTCTCTCTCTTCAGTGCCGGCGCCGCTGCTCATTAGTGCAGCGTCGGCCGCATCACCTCATGCTGACCCCGCGCGCACACATTTGTTGTCGGGAGCAGGGCAATGGCTGTATTACACAGTCGCAGCCCCTCTCTAATGTGGAGATCAGAGAAACCTCTGATCTCCTCTGCTATTCCCTTGAATGCTGCGATCAAAGCTGACCGGAGCATTCAAGAGGAAAATGAGAACTGGGATGACCCTTGGATCGCATCACAGGGAATCCCTGTGACGTGATTGAGGGACGTACCATATATGGGCAGACAATCCAGGGTCCATTGAAGGACCCCAGGGCTATCTGGCCATATTTCCTGTTGTTAGGGCATACTTAATATACAGCCTGGCAGTTGTTAGGACATACAGATCAGTACACAGGCTAATGTACTGGCGTCTAGATATATGCCAGTACATTAACGTTTAAAAAATAAAGTAATGCTTAATAATAACGTAAAATAATTTTTTTCTTTTTTACAATAAACATTAAAATAAGTCTCAATACATAAAATATACACACATTCGGTATCGTCGCGACCGTAATGACCTGCACAACAAATTTGTAGCGTCATTTGATGTGTACGCTGTAAAAGAATAAAAACTTTTTTCACTTATTAATGTGAGGCACAAGGTGTTATGAATTTAATACCTCAATGTGCCTCACGTTAATAGTAATTAATCCCATCATGTACCTCACACATTAGCACAATGATGTCCATTATGACTATGAGGAACATGATGGGGTTACTATTAATGTGAGGCACATGGAGGTTCAAGATTCATCACATCACGTGCCTCACATCGGAAAACGGAAGAACTTTATTTTTTATTTTTTTTACTGTTGGCAAAGTATCGTTTTGGTATCAAGAAATTATCATTATTGAAGTCCAGATTCTGGTATGTGTATGGGGGTGTCCCAACACTCCCTTGATGACCATGTCCATTTTAACATGCCCAATCCTTTGTTCTCAAGCGAGATAAGCCGCCACCAGGGGTATTCTCCTCACAAGCATGCACGGCCATGGCCAGGATTAGCCGTCGTTCGGCTTACGGCTATTGTAAGGGTATGTTCAAATAAAAAACTGCTGTAAAATACGGAACTGTTTTCAAAGGAAAATAAAATAAGCCGTGTGAGCATACCCTATGTGTGGGGGCAGTTATACTGCTATAGAGTGCACTGAACTAAATCACCCACAGATTTCTTTTGAATTGTTCTCACTGTCGACTCTCTGTGACAGGTGGGAAGAACATGTTATTATGCTGAGTTAGTCATTGGTCCGATGAAGACATAAACTAGCACCTAGGATGATATGTTTATGTAATATTTGTAGGACCGCGAATAGGCCTATTTCTATTTTTCCATTTTTTTTATATGGAAACCCTACCGATCTTCGTTATGTGTGAACATTCCTGCTCAGTGAACTGGTAAACTTTTAATAGGACAACTTGTTCTAAGTTTAATTTAATGATTAATTCTCAAAATGCCTAAAATGAAGCACTGATGTCTTGCTTAATCACATAAGATACAGTGAGGATGTCCGTAAATTATGGTTTATGGTATGGTTTTATTATGGATGGTTATATAATGTCTATGGTTTCATTTTTTGTTTTTATAGGTTGGTTCTAAGCTGATCCCATGCCACAAACTTGTGTTGGCCTGCGTGATACCATATTTCCGTGCCATGTTCCTGTCTGATATGGCAGAGGCAAAACAAACGCTCATTGAGATACGTGACTTTGATGGTGACGCCATTGAAGACTTGGTAAAGTTTGCATATTCATCACGAGTCACCCTCACTGTTGATAACGTTCAGCCCCTTCTGTATGCCGCTTGTATCCTTCAAGTGGAACTGGTTGCCAAGGCTTGTTGTGAATATATGAAGTTACATTTTCATCCCTCTAACTGCCTGGCTGTCCGGGCTTTTGCGGAAAGCCACAATCGTGTGGACTTGATGGACATGGCTGACCGCTATGCTTGTGACCATTTCACAGAGGTGGTGGAGTGTGAAGATTTTGTCAGTATGTCCCCTCAGCACCTTTACAAACTGCTGTCTTCTGGGGATCTAAACATTGACAGTGAGAAGCAGGTCTACAATGCAGCTATAAAGTGGCTCCGCGCTAATCCACAGCACCATGAAGTGTGGCTCCATGAGATCCTGTCCCAGGTATTGTCCCCTTCTCTCTATATAGTCAGTATGTATATGTTTAACATGTTATGCACCGTGTCATAGATGCCAGCAAAACCTGTCTACAAGAAGTTTCCACCCATCCGGTTTTTTTAATTATTATTATTTTTTTTGCTATTGTACAATTCATTTAATTGACATCTCAACTATTAACATACAGGACAGAATTCAATAAACGTATTTTCTGCTATTTTTGATCGTATATCTTTGGTTTGATTTTTAGAGATTTCTGACTTTCTTTTTTTTTTTTTTTAAATCGCTCTTTACGAGATCTGATACGCGAAATGCTGTGACGTTTTTTGCTTTCTTGGGTTTTCAAGTAACTTGATTAACTGTAAAAGTCAGTCTAAAACATATATTACAAATTTAGAGTGAAGGCGAGAACTCTGTTTCCATCTTAATTATTCATAAGATTATTTTCTACGAATCCCTGTCCCTTAGGTTCGACTGCCTCTCTTACCCATTGAATTCCTCATGTCGGTTGTGGCCAAAGAAAATAT